>NC_082713.1:121713571-122045571 GCF_030144855.1 Hypanus sabinus
GAACATCATCTGTAGTGTCAGTGTCCTGGTGGGGCTGTTTGTAAATTTGAGAACTCTGATTATAATCTTGCATGGCATCAGTGCTTTAAAAAAAACAGTCAAAGTCATTTCCCAATGCAAAGTTCATACCAGTTGGTATTATGGTGACGGTTTACAATACAAAGAAATAGATTTTAAATTGTATTACCTGAACTAGGTTAAAGTTCAGACCTTAAGACATATGAGCAGAATTAGACCATTTGGCTTTTCAAGACCACTACCCACCCTGCAAAATGCCTTTTCCAAAAAGCTCTCTTCCGGAACATATTATAGGGAAATTAAAACAAAATCCTCATGCCATCTTAAAAGTTTCTTCTCCAGGCAGGTAACCTGATCAACCATTCCAATTAGCTACCTTCATTTATTACCCCCATCACTGTACTGCACTGAACACTTTAAACAAGTTGTTATAATGCTGTTTACATTGTAAGTACATATTGGTATTCATGTGTTTATGCATATTTTATACCATCTCTGCACTTTAACCACTAATTTTATTTTTTTATGTTATTCTGTATATAAGAATAATACCAAACCAACACCACATCAAATTCCTATTACATGTAAATGTTAATTCTCGATGACTGAGTCTGCTCCACCATTCAATCACGCCTGATCTGTTTTCCCCATCAGCCCCATTCTCCTGCGGAAACATATCCCAGTGAGACCCAAAGGAGAAGCTATATTACTGTCAGTGTCAATTCCCCCTGTAAATTGAAATTGGTGTTTAGCGTTCAAGACGGGTGATATTTTGACAATAAGGGAATTGAGAGGAATGACAATGGGAGAGGAAAATGCAACTGAGCTAACACATGAGCCATGATCTTAGTGGAGCAACTGTGATATTTCTGATGTTCACGTTCATTCTCCTGAAGGTGTTATTGGTTTTTCTTAAGTTGTTGTTGCTAAGATTCTGGCTAATAATGTGAAAAGCGTGTTTTCCCTTTTGGACTGATCGGATAAATCTAATGTATTTTTAAAATCAGTAATTCCATTCCTATGCACTCCATAAACCATGCACTTTTGTTGAACTGTCACTTACTTATGAATGGTCTGATCTGTACATTTTTAAGAACAGTTGTGTTTGCTGGATCTGCTGTACAAATGCCTTGGCATTTTAAATCTTAGGCTCTTAATCTTGAACTTCGCTGTCAAACAGTCTCATCTATTAAATAACAAAAAAAAATAATGTAAATTAATAAACAACTAAAAGTTGGAAAAGAGCATTTTTATCTAGTAGAAAAGGTGAGGAGGGAAAGAGACAAAAGGGAATATCTGTTATGGGGAGATGAAGGCTAAGTGGTTGTGGCTTTGGGTGAGGGAGAGTAGTTGGACTTGTTAATCATAGCTGATTCAGAGTTGTAAATGGAATGCAGTGGGAGCAGCAGAGGAGAGAAAGAAGTGCCTGAATTGATGTGAATTTCACCATTGATGAAAATGCCAACAGTTCAGGACAAAATAAAATCTGTGGAGAGAGAAAGGTTGAACACAGCTGTGACTATCATGAAAACCAGCCTTGCCTTCATTGACACTTCTGCTGCCTCAGTAATACAGGCAACATTATCAAGGACCTTTTCCATCCCAGTCACCTCTTCCTCTTCCATTAGGCAGAAGATACTAAAGCTTGAGAACATGTACCACTGAGCTCAAGGCCAACTTCTATCCCACTGTTATAAAACTCTTAAACAATAAAACTGAAGTCTTGACTTCTCAGTCTCCTACGTTGTAGCCCTTGCAGTTGACTGTCACCACTACGCTTTCTCTGTGACTGTAACAGTAAATCCGTATTCTTTTTACTCTTTTCCTTTTGTACTACCATAATGTACTTGTGTCTAGAATAATCTGTCTGGACTGTGTTACGAACCCCGTAACTGGGTGACTTACCAGCAAAGATAGAGACGTCCGTTGAAGTCTGATACTATTTTTAACAGTATTTATTAGTAAAAATACACAAAAATAATATCAATGCAAATATACTGATAATATACATCATCAATACTAAATCTAAAAGTGCGAGTATAATAATAATCAATAAGAAATAAGCTCTATCGTTGTCTAGGGGATAATGTATTGTCCGATGGAAATATAAAGTTCACTGCAGTTCCACAAGCTGCCATCTTTTGATTGTCGCTGTGTTGCACTTTGTTGGAGAGAGAGAGAGAGAAAGAATGGGAACATTTACCACTACGGGTTTTTGCCAACCTTCCTTTATGATTTCGATCCGTCAGGTGGCCGTTCAATTGTGACCTCTCCTTTAGCTAAACAGTTCTTCCGTGGTGAGCCCACCACCCAGGCAAGGGAGGACGCACACGAGCTCTCACCGGCTTTTGCTATAAAATGCTGTCCCTGGATCTCTAGCGTTTCTCCTGGTGCGTCTCAAGGGGTGTTCCCCAGACCCCTCTTTTATCCTTACTCACGGGGTCTCAGATGTCAATCAGGTTGGGATGATGCAATCCCTCAACCAGACCACTCTGGTTGTCCCCTGAGGGGTTTCAATGAACAGAACAGTACTCAATACACACTTCCTTCTTCAAGAGACAATAGCAGTAGTCAGTGGTTCCGTTCCGCTGATGTCAGGACACATTCCACCTGGTTGTGTATTCTGCGTCTCTCTCCCTCATGATGTGTATCTCTCTCATTTCCTGGGTCTCAGACCTGAAATAATAGCGATCTTGCGATTCTCAAAAAGGAGGGGGCGACTTTGTACCCTTCGGCCCCTCAGAGTTGCTTCACCTTCGTAACAACTGAATGCAAACTTAAGTAATAAAACCAATTATGATACCTTTGTTCTCATTCATCTCCCTTTTTACACTTCTTCTGGTGTGATTGCTCCACCTGCATCATTATTTGTGTTGTTCATCTCTGGACTCTGTCCTATCACAGCCTTCCCCTTCTCTTCATGTTATTAAACTGTTCCTAGTTCTGAAAGTTAATCAGTTTGAAATGTTGACTATTTCTGTCTCCAATACTTTCTGTTGTTTCAGATTTTCAGTCTTTACCTTTTGAGCTTGTACCTTTGCCCTAGCCACCAAACCTCATTCCCACGCCACACATTCCTCCCTGCCCAGCCACGTACAGACACTCCTGACTGTAATTCTCCCTGAAGACTGGTTGTTTTAACACTTGGTTGACGTTGCATGATGAGATGGACACTCTCTGCAATTCTGCAGTGAGGAGCAACTGCTTTTCAATGTTCAAAACAAATTTATTATTAAAGTACTTACATCTCACCATATATAAACCTGAGATTTGTTTTCTTGTGGGCATTCAAGTAAGTACAAAGAAACACAATTGAATCAATGAAAATCTGCACACAGCAAGATGGACAGTGTGCAAAAGACAACAAGCTGCCGATACTAGAAAACAAAACAAAATGAATAATAATTACCAAGAATATGATATGAAAATCCTTAATATCAATGGATACTTTCAAGATTAATGCATTAATGTCAGTCTATCACGGAACCTTCAAACTCTTTGAGCATTCAAAGAAACATTCTGGTTTTGCGGTTCTTTTTGTAATTTGTTTTTTTATTGAAGTTCATCATCAAATAAACATTTCCATAAGATGTATTTCAGACATTGTACATATAAATCATATAATCATATTATGTCACAAATCTCCACGTAGTATTTATCTGAGGTATACACTTATAGAAAAGAGCGGAAAAACAAAAAACAAGCAAAAGGAAAAAACTATGTAAAAATAGGGAGTGATTTTTTTTACAACTTATTCATTGATTTGTGAGAATAAAATCAGGCCCATGAGGCATTATGTAGTTAAACCATTTTTCTCAGTATGTATCAAATTGTTCCAGTTTATGGTTAACAGATGCTGTTATCTTCTCCATTTTGTAAATGTCCATTGTAATTTCCATCCATGTTTTCAAAGTTGGGCTTTCCTGTGATAACCATTTCCTAGTAAGAGTCTTTTTACCAGCCAGCAACAGCATATTCATTAAATATTTATCTCTTTTCAACCATTCTTGAGGTATATACCCAAAATGTATGGTCTTACTCTCTAAGGGTATTTCACATTTAAAGATGCTTGAAGGGCATTGTGTATCCCCCTCCAACAGTTTTTGATAACAGGGCAGTCGCAAAGAATATGATAATGATTTGCATTTTGATTTTCACAATTTCTCCAGCAATCAGGGAGCTTACTATCATAATGGGATTTCTGAGAGGGTGTAATAAAAAAAAATCTTATGAAGTTTTTCCATCCGAACTCCCTCCATTTCTGTGAACTGGTACACTTCCATTGATACCTCCATATTATTGTCCATTCTTCCTCAGATATAATTATCCCTCCTTCCTTCTCCCATTTTGTTTTAATGTATGAAGTCGAATGTGTTAAGATTTGACAACCCCTTATACATGCTTGAAATGATTCAACTAGTTATCTGAATTATATGCTCTTCTAAGTAGCTCTATCAAGTACTTGCCTTTAGTTACATTTTTAAGCGTCCTATTAACATATTGTTGCATCTGTAAATACCGATAAAAATCTTGTTTTTTCTAATAAGTGTTTCTCTTTAAGCATTTCAAAACTGAATAGTGTTCCTTCTTTCATTATGTTGCAAAGAACTGTTATTCCTTTAGCTGTCCAGTCCTTAAATCTAGCATCCAATTTATTTGGTGTAAAATCCAAGTCATATGCATACCATCTAAGAATTGCAATATCTCCCTCTAGATTATATTCTTTTAGAGTAGTTTTCCATATTTTAAGAGTCAATTTCACCCATGGGTTATCAATAGTATTTATGTACCTTTGCAGGTTGTTATCAGCCAAATTTGCTTGTATGGGGATACGAAGTACCCGCTCCTCAATGTTTTTCCATTGAGCGTCATATGATGGGTTGCATCACAACTCTTAACTGTGCTGCAAAGTAATAATTTCTAAGAGAAGGTAGGCCCCATCCCCCCTTTTCCTTTGCTAATTGCAAAGTTTTGAGCCAAATTCTAGGCCTTTTACCCTGCCAAATAAACCTTGATAACATCTTGTTCCATTCATTGAATTGATTAATCTCTATTGGTAGGGTCTGAAAAAGATATAACAGTTTGGGCAGTATATTCATTTTAATAGACTCAATCCTTGAACTGAGAGTGATAAAAGGAATCAGGTTCCATCTTGCCATATCTTCCTTATTTTTTTATATAAAGGCTGATAATTACATTCTGATAATCTTGCCAAATCTTGGCATAATGATGCCCAAATATTTGAAAGACTGTTTGCCGTGCCCAGGGATATCTACTTTATTGGGTTTTATCTATCTTGATCTTGTATCCTGATAATTGACCATATTGTTCAAAGGATTGCATCAATTTAGGTAAAGAGTATGTTGGTTGCCCTAGATAGATCAAAATGTCATCCGCATAACAAGCTAATTTATGCCCTGTCCCTTTAATAGTAATTCCCCGATATCTTCATTTTGTCTGATGATTGAGCTAATGGTTCCAGATATAATGCGAAGAGTAGCGGTGACCATGCACAACCCTGTCTCATGCCCCTTTCTAGGGTAAGACTATTTGATAAATATCCATTGATTTTAGTCCGAGCAGTAGGGTTGTCATACAGTGTCTGTATAGTTTTAATAATTGTGTCTTGGAAACCAAATCTATGTAAAACTCTGTAAAGAAAATTCTAATTAACTGAATCAAATGCCTTTTCAGTTCCATGCTTATCACTATTGCTTCGATTTTATTTTTTGTATATGATCCATAATGTGAAGTGTCCTTCGTATATTGTCTTGTGTTTGGTGTTGTCGTATGAAACCTGTCTGATCATTATGTATCAGTATGGGTAGAAACTCCTCTAATCATTTGGCCATGATGGAGGTAAATAATCTATAATCCACATTAAGAATGGATATTGATCTAAATGACTCGCATTCCATTTTATCCTTGCCTTCTTTCGGTATAGCTGAGATTATCGCTCCCTTTTAACTGGGTGGCATTTGTTCCTTTTTTAGAGCCCAGTTCAGTGTGGGGAGTAAAACAGGAATTAACTCATTTTTAAACTTTTTGCATCACTCTGCAGTATACCCATCTGATCCTGGTGACTTGCTTAATTTAAGCCTACTAATTGCAGTTTTTAATTCAACTTCAGTTATGTCAGCAGTCATCGTTCTATTTTGTTCTTTGCTTAAAGTGGGTATCTCGAGAGAATTCAGGAAGGTGTCAATTTGGGTTATGCTTCCCCCTGGAACTTTGGAATATAGAGTTTTGTAAAACACTTCAAAAGCTTCTTGAATTTCACTTAGCTAATTTTTTATAATTTTTGTTTTTTGATCCCTAATTCTATGAATTGTATTTTCTGCTATCTTTTTTTTTCAGTTTCCACGCCAGTATTTTCATAGACTTAGATCCACTTTCATAATGTCTCTGTTTCAGAAACATTAAATTTTTCTTGATTTCTTGCATAGCCAAACTATTAATTTCATTCCTATTTTTTTTAGTTTCCCCTAATGTGTCCTGTGCCAAATTCAGTTTGTGTTTTTTCTCTAGTTCCTTCAGCCTATTTTGTAATTCCTCTAATGTTTTATTCCTTATTTTTTTCTTGTATTAAGAGATCGCTATAATTTTCCCTCTAAGACAGCCTTCAGAGTATCCCATAAAATGGGAGGTGAAACCTCTCCATTATCATTGAATTCTGTGTAGAGTCCAATTTTGTTTTTTAATTTGTTCCTTAAAGTACAGATCATTGGGTAGACTTGAATTTAATTTCCAAATAGTATTCTTTGGTTGTAGGTCAAAATCAACAGATAAATATATAGGTGCATGGTCACTTACATCTATTGTCCCAATTCCACAGGTGTTTATTTTGTCTGTCTTTTCCAAATATTATGAAATAGACTATTCTTGTATATACAGAATGGGGAGCAGAATAATGAGTGTAATACTTTCTGTTGGGGAAAAGGTCCCTCCATATATCAATTAAACCAACATCCTCAAAAAGTGTATTAACTTTCTTAAGTAAAGATTTTGTTTCATAGGTTTTTCTATTGGAAGAGTCTGACTTTGGTTGTAATTGTAAATTTAAGTCTCTCCCACATGTTAGGAGACCTTCTGTTTCCACTACCATAATATCAGTAATTTTCTGAAAGAAACCAATATCACTTCCTGGGGGTGCGTATGTATTCAATAGAGTAACTGAATTTCCGTCTATATTCCCCCTTACCAGAATATATCTGCCCTCTTTATCTCCCATTTCGAATGCTTTTTCAAAATTTAGCTTACTTGAGATAAGAATAGCAACTCCTCTCCTATGTCCTAATTTATATGAGAAAAACAAATTAGTGAAGCCCATTCTCTTTAGTTTTCTTTGAAAACTAAAGTTTTCTCTGTAGTTAGAAACCTAATCCTTTCTTGTTTTAGTATTCACTTTATTTCAGAGTATTCTTTATGCTTCTGCAGGTCCGCGGGGGAGTAATCTTGGTCGAAATATATTTATTTATCATCTAAAAACACCCTCTTCTTACCCCAGGCCCTTCGTAGAATCTCCGCCTTGGTACTGTATTGAAGGAATTTAATTATTATTGAGCGTGGCTTATCTGCTCTATCTTGGGTAGGCTTCGGGATGAGCACATGATGCGCTCTCTCGATTTCCAGCTCCATAGTCGAGGGAAGCTCCAGCGCGTTCTGCAACAACTTTCCGACAAACTCCATCATAGACAAGCCCTCCGCTCCTTCGGGAACGTTGTATATTCTGATATTTTTCCACCGTGATCTTCCCTCCAGGTCAAACGGTTTACCTTCTTGACGATTTAATATTTTTATTGTCTTACTTAGTGTCTGTTCCACGTTTTGAACGCGATCTTCCACCTTCTCAATTGGAGTCTCTGCCACTGCTATTTTTTGATTGATATTGGCGAGCTCTGACTTAATATCATGTAGCTGCTGTTTTATATCTTTCTGGAACTCCCTTATCTCTTTCAAAATTTCGATCATATTTGCTGCTTCGCCTGAACGAGGCCCAGCGTATGCCTCACTAGTACACGGTCGGGTAGGAGAGCAGTTTGCTGCACTCCTCTCATCCACAGGCTCCGCAGCGTCGCTTTTTTTATTTCCATTCTTTTTCCCCATTCTTGCCCCTCTTATCAGTTCAAATACTTTTGAAAAATACTATACTTGATGGATTAACGGGGCAAAATATACGTTTTTCCGGAGGAGCTGGTGACTTAAGCTGCCATTCTCGACGATGACATCACCGGAACTGGTTTTGTTGTATTTTGATGGGCTGATATACAAGCTTGTTCTTCCACTTTATCCACTCCAAAGCAACCTGCAGTGATCTGTACAATAGAATAATATTTCTCACTCATACTTTTTAATTCTAGGATATATGAGATGGAGAAGCGATTAAAGACTCCAGAGCTTTTCAAGTTTCCGTACTTTGAGGCAATGTGTTGGTATGTGGCAAATAGCCTTCGGGAGACTCTAAAAGGTAGGGCAAGCAAATGGGAATTGAGTGGTTGCATGTTCTGTTTAGTCTGATGACACAACAACTGATAAGATATTTGCATTCTGTTCTAATTGTGAAATCATGAGAAGCCTTTATTTCTGCTCCACTGTAGTAGCATCATTTTCAACAAAGCTGGGTGAATTTTAGATGGGCCAATCAACTGATAAAAATGATGACAACCAAAATTCTTTCTCATATTCCTGTTGTTCATTATGCTTGATGAACAGAACAGTGTGGAGGAGTCCATAGAGGTGAAGATAGAGCTTGTTGTCGCTGGTACTCGTATGAAACCTTCCAGCATTAAATTGTGAAATATTTACATGATAAAGAGCTTGAAGGTTTCATGGGATCTTAAGTTTTAGAAATGGGGTCAAAGATTCAGTAGTAAAAAGAAATGCTAAACATATAAATTCATTGCTTAGGTCACAGCGCTGTGGATCCTAATTTTACTAATTTGGCAAGAATTGGAAAGTTTCAAGAGAGATTCACTAAGACAGTACAGTTGATTGAGGGTGGGATGTCTCCAATTATTACATTTAAAGAATCTGGGTTATCTTTTGTTAGAATAGATAGGTTAAGCAACCTGAGGGATTTACAATTGTAAGGATTTAATCTTTAATATTTATATAAGCTCTGTAATTTCTTTTGAATCTTTGCTTCAAATTTTCCTTTGTTTAACCATGATTGACTTTAGTGGCCTTTGTAAATTAAAGTTGAATTACAGTTTTGTTTCTTTGCTCAGAAATGAGGGAAGATGGCTGTCAGCCACAAGAGTACCTAGTACAAGGAGTCAAGTCGCTCATCCCTTCACTTAAATGCTGGATTCAGAAAGAGGTAATGGCTTTTATAAACACATTTTCAATCTTTTGATTCTTCAGGGATGAGATTTTCAATAGACTGTTTCCATATAAATTCCCATGTAAATTTGCCTTGACGACTCCTATGTAAAGACTTGAGCTTCATCAGGTATTAGAAGGCTGATTGAAATAAAAACTAGTAGGATGAAGTTGGCTGTGAAGTTTTGTGGAGACATTCAAGTGCTACGTCTCATCAAACAGAAGGCTTGCCAGTTTAGTGCTGTATTTCATAACCAGGTTTATTATCACTGACACATACCGTGAAATTTGTTGTTTTGCAGCAACCGTAAAGTACAAGATATTCAGTAAAATTACTGTAAGTTCTAATGGTGGAGAAGAAGCTGTTCTTAAAACATTGAGTGTGGGTCTTCAGGCTCCTGTACTATCTCTTTCCTGGTGTAGTAATGAGAATAGGGCGGGTCCCCAATGGTTAGAGCCTTTAAAATGTTGGATATACTTTCTTGAATGCATCATTGATGGAGTGGAGGGTTGTGCCCATGATGGACCTGGCTGAGTCTATAACCTTCTGCAGCCTCTTGCAATCACTTGCATTAGAGGCTTCATACCAGGCTGTGGTGCAACGAGTCAGAATGTTTAAAAGAAGGCACCTCCGACATAACAGCATTTCCCTGGTTCTGCCCTGGAAAGTCAGCCTAGCTTGTGTATTCAAATATGGGATTCTAGTCTGGTTTGAGCTGACCAATAGAATACATAATGACTAAATGAGAACACACTGTGTAGTCTCAAATTACTTTCCCTCATTAACTCAAAACTATAATGTAATTGAGTTTAATGTATTTACCATAGTATAAATTTTCTCTATCAACCCCCATCAGCAGATCCTTTCAGTTTGGTAGGCACTTAAAAGTGGGTGTCACAGGGACTAGACCCCCATTATCACAACTTGCATGAATAATGAGTGCGTTACTGTCTTTATCCCATTTTGTTGTGGAAATGGCCGGGAAAGTAAACTATGACGATGGAAAGAATTTAAAATATTGTTAACAGTAAATGTGCATGATGGTGGAAGTGCTTTGTGAACATAGTTTTAAATCTTTTGTATGCTGCTTCATGACATGCAGGACAAAGGCTTGTTGGCCTTCATTTTAAGGGGTTGAAATGCAAAGGCAAGCCCTGCTGTGATTGTATAGAGCACTGGGGTTTCTTAGGTGGATGGAATTGTGCGTAGTCTTTGTACCTATGCAAGGATATATTTGGAATCAGAGCAGTGAAGGTCCCCTAGATTGATTTCTGAGAATGGGGGTTTATCTTGTGGGGGGAAAAAATTCCATAGTCCTCTTCTCAGGATCATTTGCTGGGTGTGAGCACTTATGGTAGGGTCGGTACTTACACTCTATGGCTAAATTGCCTTGGGGAAGGTGGTGACCTACCATCTTGATATACCACTGTTCTTCTAGTGAAGGTTGTTGAGCAATGCTGTTAGGTGAGGAGCTCAGTGGCAATGAAATAATGCTGACAGATTTTCAGGTGTGGTATCTGACTTGGTGAGAATCCTGTAGATATATATTTACCGTATCCCTATTGCCCTTTACCTCATTGATAGTGGAGGTGGCTGGTTTGGGGGTGTTGATTGCATAATCCAGTCCTTTTTGTAGGTTGTGCATATGGTTGCCAAGGTGCACCAGTGAAAAATGATTGCTGGTGATCACAAGGATTGGTGTGAGAACCCCTTTTAGTGATAAATATTAAAGACTTGTGTGTAAATGTAGGAGGTACAAATATCAAGTTTATGAATGGCAGAAGTTGGTGGTGTTGTAGATAATCAGGGAGGTACTTATGGCTACAGCAGGATTTGGATCAGATGGAATGTTGGACAGGGTAATTGGCAGCTGGAATTTAATTCCAACAAGTGCAAGGTTTTACATTTTGGCAAGTCACATCAAGGTAGGACTTGTAGTAAATATAGATATTAAAGAATAAGGCACTGAGCAATGTTGATGAGCAGAAGGACCTTGTGGTTCAAGTCCCTAGTTCCCTGAAAGAGGTGAAATAAATCAGAAGGACAGTGAAGAAGGAATGTGGCTCTTCTGACTTCATAGGTTGGGGCATTGAAGTTGTGTTGCAGCTTTGCAAAATACTGATTGCAACACTATATGAAGGACAAAATTAAGGAACTCGGCAGATGCTCGAAATTCGAGCAACACACACAAAATGCTGGTGGAACGCAGCAGGTCAGGCAGCATCTTTAGGGAGAAGCAATGTCAATGTTTCGGGCCGAGATCCTTCATCAGGACAAACTGAAAGGAAAAATAGTAAGAGATTTGCAAGTAGGAGGGGGAGGGGAAAATGCGAAATGATAGGAGAAGACCGGAGGGGGTGGGGTGAAGCTGAGAGTCAGAAAGGTGATTGGCAAAAGGGATACAGGGCTGGAGAAGGGAAAGGATCATGGGACGGGAGGACTAAAAAGGGGGAGGGGAGCACCAGAGAGAGATGGAGAACAGGCAGTGTGATGGGCAGAGAGAGAGGGGGAAAAAAGGGTGGTGGGGGGGGGAAGCTAAATATATCAGGGATGGTGTAAGAAGGATGAAGGATGTAATTTGTGTTGGAGAGAGTGCAGAGAAGGTTCATCAAGATAGTGGATAATATGAACAGAATGGATAGGCTGGATTTGTCTTCTGTGAATCAGAATAGACTGCCTCTTCTGACTGAAGAACAACCTTTTTAGGTAAGGTGGAGAGCTACAGATGTAAAATCTTCTCCACTACAATTAGGGTATCACAAAAAAACAAAGTTTAAGATGAAGGAAAGGACTTATAAAGGAGATCTGAAAGATGTCGATAATCTGGAATTTGCTGCTGAAGATGGTGCTGGAACCAGACGTAAATACTATGTGTAAAAGGCATTTAGATACAAAAGGATGTGCACTTAAACAGACAGAATATAGAAAGAAATGATCCCAATGATAGCAGACAGGATTTCTGTAGCTAGGCATAAAGATCAGCATAAAAGTCCTGTGATCTTTGATGCTATGAATGTTTAGTATGGTTGATGGTGTGCTGTTGAGCAGATGGTCTTGAATGCAGCTCAAACAAGAATTTTCATGTTATGTAGGACAACACTACATTGAGGATATTTTATGCAATTCTGATATTTGCCCTGTCAATATCAAAATGGCTTTGGGAACTGGAGAACTGTGTCATTAGTCCTGCTCATCTAGAACCAGACATATGGTCATTTATGGCTTTTGCCAGCTATATTTTTTGTCACTGTTAACTTGGATTGTTGATGGTGATGGACTTGACATTCAGTGGCATTGTTAATAGGTGACATTGAAGGGAGTCATTTCTTGTGTTATACGAATGCAAGTTGCCAGATACTGGAGTGCCAGAGTGACAAGATCTTGCTGCAGGCAGACATGGGAAGTCATTCTTTTGTGGAATCAAATGTAGCGCAGTCGGTAGGGGACCTCTCCAGTTCACGTTAGCGTAGCAGTTCGTGCACTGCTTTACAGCATCAGTGACCTGGGTTCAGTTCCTGCTGCTGTTAGTAAGGAATTTGTATATTTTTCTGTGATCGCGTGGTTTCCTTGGAGTGCTCCAGTTTCCTCCCACATCCCAAAGCCGAATGAGTTATTAGGTTAATTGGTCACATAGGTGTAATTGGGGTGTGTGGGCTCATTGAGCTGTACCTCTAAGTAAAAAAAAATGTGCAACCTTCTAATGGAAAGAATGTCAATAAGAAAGCACCTGACAGAGCAAAATACCACAGTTTCTGAAATAGAGAGCTGGAAATGATCAGCAGGTAAGGCAGCATGTGTAGGGAGGGAAATAGTATTGCCACGCAAGGTGATTTATTCTTTATCAGCAAATGGTTTGGCTTGCCAACTGCCCTGAGAAACACCTGCTGTAATATTCTACGGCTGGAATGTTTAACCATGCTTACTTGATGTTAAACCTGACCAAGTGCCATTATGAAGGGCAGTTAGTCTCACTTGTCCTTTGGCACTGAATCTGTTAATTAACTCACTGAGGCCGTGTTGGGTCTGGAGCAAAGACCTGAAAAGGCTTTGACCATACTCAATTCATGTTTCAATGGGTAATGTGTGGCTTACAATGTACTGTGGGAATAGTAGAGTACACAGAGAAGTAGTTACTTCCTGCTGGGCAGACTAGAACCACAGGTTCTTCTCAGGATAAGGGATTGCCATTTGAGGATTCAACAGAAACTTCTTTTTACAGTAGATTGCAAACCTTTGGGATCTACCATCAAGAGCAATGAACCCTAACTTGCTGACTGCCTTTAATACTAAGACTAGATTTTTATATACTGGGGAGGGAACCGAGCATGAGATTGCAATTATAAAAATGTGAAATGTAGAAGCTTTAGCAAGGGTGAAGAGAAGATTTACCAGGATACTGCCTGTTGCAATATATAAGCCATGATCTAAAAAGGGCTACTGAATACACTGAGGGCCCATTTGTTATGTTCACATAAGTAAAAAAGGCAATGTTATCTCCTTTTGTCTATCATTGTGCTTCCAGTCTTTCTGTCATAGCATTGTATTAATGTGTTGAATTTGGTTCTTAAATTTCTAATTATTGTTTTGATTTCAGGGTTTTATTGGCCGCACTTCTGAGCTTCCTGATCAGATCAGACCAGGGCATCTTATTAAGGAACTCGGCAAGGAAGTTCGCCTTGTGGAGGTAAAAAGAGCAGTTATTTCTTGGATTTGTTGGAGCACTGATACCATCAGCAGCAAGGTCACAAATGCAGTGAATCTTTTTGAGGAGAAAGATTGGTTCCTTATACTATTTTAAAATGTTATAATTTCTTGTTCAGTTCTCATAACCCATTAAAATACATGGGTAGCCCTGTGAATCATCCAATCAATTCCATTTTGTTCTATTTGCCTAAAGGTAGAAATACATTTGTTGATTAAGTTGTCCAGATTTTGCCTCTTTTGCATTCAACGTTCAGATATCCTGTTGCCTTTGCTTTCTTGGAGCATGAACGTGTGGACTGATAATGCACAATCCCCTGCTGGTGGGGGCTTACCAGTGTTACCAGGTTCTGTGGGAGGCTGCAATAAGCACAGCCATGAAACTTGTAAGTTTTATGATGCTCCCTCCACCATCTATTGAAACTCTCTAGCTTTTGAAATCAAAGCATTCAAAACCATTGTCATAAAAATATCATCTGCATTGGAAAAAAAACACCTTAACGGCACAAAACATTTTATCATTAGAAATATGGAACATGGAACGCTACAGGTCAGTACAGGCCCTTTGGCCCACAATGTTGCACCAACCTTTAACCCTACTCTACAGTCAATCTAATCCCATCTATTTCTCTATAATCCACTTGCCTATCTAAGAGTTTCTTAAATGCCCCTAATGTATCTTCCTGTACCACCACTCTAGCAGTATGTATCATTTACCTATTGCTCTTTATGTGGACTTGCCTCTGACATCCCCCTTAAACTTTCTTCCAATCACCTTAAAATTATGTCTGCCCAATCTATGCCTCTTATTGCCTCTTATTGCTCTGTTAAATCATTCTCTTTCACTCCAGAGAGATAAGCCCTAGCCTGCTGAGCTAATCCTCATAGGACATGCTCTGTAATCCAGGTAGCATCTTGGTAAATCTTCTCTTTATCCTTTCTAAAGCTTCCATATCCATCATATAATGAGGTGACCATAACATATTATTTTGAATAACAATGACATGAGATTTTGCAGATCCTGGAATTCTTGAGCAACAAAACTAGAATGCTGGAGGAACTTTGCAGGTCAGGTAGCAGCTATGGAGGGGAATAAACAGTTGACATTTTGGGCTGAGACGCTTCATCAGGCTGGAAAAGGAAGGGGGCAGAAACCAGAATAAGAAGGTGGGGGAGAGGATGGAGTACAAACTGGCAGGAACAGGTGAGACCAGGCGAGGGGGATGGTGGGGGGGGAGGGGATGAAGTTAGAAGCTGGGAGGTGATAGATAGAAGAGGTAAAGGGCTGAAGAAGATGGAATCTAATTGGAGACTGTAATAAAGGGAAGGAGAAAGGAAACAAGAGAGATGATGGGCATGTAAGGCAAAGAGAAGGGGTGAGAGGCTAACCAGAATGAGCAACTGGAAAAAGATAGAATGGGAGGGGAAAAAAGATTGGTAGGAAGTAATGACTGGAAGTTAGAAAAAAATTATGTTAATGCCGTCAGGTTAGAGGCTACCCAGATGGAATAAACCCAAGTCTGGCTTGATTGTGGCACTAGAGGAGGCCATGGACAGACATGTTGGTATGGGAAAGTTGGGGGGGGGGGGGGGTCAAGTTGAAATAGGTAGCCTCCAAGTGATTGCTTTATACAGTGCAAAATTGAAGTTGCATTTTTAAAAAAACAACAAAACAAAACTACATTGCCAATACGCTTGATTGCTGGCCTGGCCTGTGTTAACTGCAGTACATTGCCAAAGGTGAAATCCAGCCTTGCTCCCCTACAATATGTAGTTTGGCCTGCGATCTGAAACTCCGTTCGGCATCACTGGCTCCCTTCCTGTTTACCCTGCATAGCTCGGACTTTAGATACAACACACAAATTCATCTGCAGAAATTCTCTGACTCAGCAGTAGTTTGGTGTATAAAGGGAAGATGGGAGGGTGAATACAGGACCCTGGTGGAAGACTTTGTCAAATGGTGCAAGCTGAATTAGCTGCCGCTCAACATCAGTAAGACAGAGGAGGTGGTGATGGATTTGGGAAGATCAAGCCTGTTACTGATGAAGGTGAGGACATGAATGTGGTGAGGACCTACAAGTACATGGGGGTGCATCTGGATGACAGACTTAAATGGAACACTAACATAGAGGCTATGTACAAGAAGGGCCAGAGTTACCTCTAGTTCCTGAGGAGACCGAGTATTCAGGCCTCTCCTTCACATATTCTACCAGTCTGTTGTCGCCAGTGCAATCTTCTATGCAGTGGTGAGCTGGCGCAATGGTGTCAACAGGCTCTGAAAGGCTGCCTCTGTTACAGGAGTTAAATTTGACACACTGGAGGTTGTGGTAGAACAAGGACCCAACAGAAAATCCTGGCAATCCTGGACAATGTTTCTCAACCCCTGCATGCCACCTTGGCTGAACAGAGGAGCACTTCCAGTTAAAGACTAAGGCAACTGTGCTGCTCCAAAGAGTGCTGTATGAGGTCATTCTTACCCTCAGCCACTGGGCTCTGTGATGAATCAACCTGGAGCCAAGGAAGTGATCTTGTAAATCTTGTACTTATTTTTAAGCTAACTTATTTTTATTCATTCTCGTCTTCTAATATTTGTATATCTGTGCACTTGTAATGCTACTGTTACACTGTAATTTCCTTTGGGATCAATAAAGTATCTATCATTAAGTGTTCATGGGTATTAGAGTAGAGTACTACAGTGTTTTTTCTGTTGAGCACTGTGTACAGTCAGAAGTTTGGTTCATTCTGGTCACGTGTGTCTGGTTCATCAGGAATGGTCAACAGCTGGATATCAAGCTCTGATTCAGGGTTTGATTGATGTTGAGCCTCAATACATCCACACATGAGAGCAAAGCCCTACATCATTTAGTGTGAAACTTCCCCTATGTACTTGCAGGAGTTGAACATAGGAAATAAACCCATGAAATCTCAGGGAACTGTGCCTGCAGCGCCGGTCGCACGCATCCCTCAGGACAAGAGTTCCTCCTTCAGTGTTAGCCCTAGTAAGAGGAAATGCAGGAGACTGAGAGATCCTTCAAGCAAGACGCACTCAAACCTGGATATTCTGGAGCTTTACACCCGTCAGGTACTGAAGAAGATGGAAATGGCTCAGTGGAATGAAGTAGGTGCAACTAACTGTATGCTTGAATACTGTGGGGAGGTGTAGTGGCAAAATATTCTTCTCATGTTCCTGTCAATGTGTTAATAGGATAATATGTCTGGCTCCACACTGAGAATCAAAATCAATGGTTCTTCGCCACCATCTTCAACTTCAGCTGAGAAGGTCCGTAGTGAGAATAACTTGCCGCTGGTGCTATCAAGAGGAAGGATTATCAGGTATGTGCTGTCATTTTTAATTTTTGTCGGTCTTGGAGGCAGCATTGGAGAAAGCAAGGAGTTTTTGTTCTTCATTTTCCACTCTTTGTGGATTCACTGATCATTGGCTGTTCTTAGCTAAAAAAAAAATCACTTCAGAGAGTTGTAGTTCTTCAAAGCACAGAGAGCTACATAGTGCCTTGTACTCTGCCAGCTATAATCTAAAATCTATCCCACTGCAATCTTTCCCAGAGTCCTTTATGTTATTCTTCATAAGGGAGATGTTGGTGATAGAACATTACAGTACAGCCCCTTCAGCCCACAATGTTGTGCTGACCTTTTACCCTACTCCAAGATCAATGTAGCCCTTCCCTCCCATATAACCCCCCAATTTCTTTCATCCATGTGCCTATCTAAAAATCTTAGATCTCCCTAATATCGATCTCTACCACCATCCTTGATGTTCCAAACACTTGCCACTCTTGTGTTTTTAAAAAAAAAAGCCTACCTTTGACTTCTCTTCCCCCCCCCCCCCCCCCCCACCACCATGCTTTCCTCCATTTTAAAGGTGTGTCCTCTCATATTAGCTATTTCCTCCCTGGGAAAATGTCTTGGGCTGTCCACTCTATTTATGCCTCTTGTCCTCCTATACACCTCTCATGGATGATAAGGTGGAAACGGGAAGAAACAGAAGATGAGACTTCTGCTTTATGAGCTCATGGTGCACTTTTTTGGGGCCAAAGAAAAAGCTCAGTGGAAATTGAATGACTGAATGGGACAGGGAGCTGGAAGTTGAAGGTCTTCCTTGCAGACCAAACTCTAGTCTGCTGGTCTACATCTGGTTTTTCCAGCAACCACATTGTGAGCACCATGTTACAAGGCATTAAATTTGGGTGATGAAATTTGTGGATGGGAAGTGTATATTGATGGACATGGAAAAATGAATTTGGAAGATGTAGAGTAGATGATTCCTTTGGAAAGCTGACGGGACAGTGTGCCTGGTAGTAGTGTCTCATTAATGCTGAGGTTTTGTAAGGTACTGGTCAGATCAAATCTGGAACAGTGTGAACAGTTTCGGGCTCCTTAGGATGTGCTTACATTAGAGAGGATCCAGATGAGGTTCACGAGAATTATCCTGGGAATCAAAGGGTTAATGTATGAGGAATGGTTGGCTCTGGCCTGTACTCACTGGAGTTTAGAAGAATGAGGGGAATCTCATTGAAATCTATCAAATAGTGAAAGGCCTTGATAAAATGGACATGGAGAGGTTTCCTGTAGTGAGGGAGTCTAGGTTTCAGCTTCAGAATAGATAGATGTCCTTTTTGAATAGAAGATGAATCCACAAAAGGCTGTGGAAGCCAATTCATTGGGTATATTTGTTTAATAAGGAAGTCCAAGGTTAAGGGGAGAAGGCAGAGAATGGGGTTGAGAGGAATAATAAAACAGCTATGATGGAATAGCAGAGCAGACTCAGTGGGCTGAATGGCCTAAATCTGCTCTATGAATCTGTTATTATAGTTCTATGGTTAAAGGTGGCAGACATTACATTGAAAGATTCACATAAAGTGGGGGCTGTTTTGGTGTATGGTGGGAACAAAACAGAGAACCTAGTCATTGCTGTGCTTGGAAGTAATGAGGCAGGAAATGGATTGAGTGTGGTTAGAAGCCCTGGTGAAGGTTGGAGGGCATGCTTTTTAAAAAAAAAAAGTGCCATGTAAAATGTACGAAAAACATTGCCATCCTAATAGATACAGAAATAGAGAAACTGGGAAGTAGAGTGAAATCTTCACAGGTAACTGTGGGAGAAGATGGGCTTTAATGGATATTAGTTTCTAACGTGCCTCCTCATCTGGAGATAAGCGAAGTCAGAAAAAGAAAGGCAAAGTCAGAGATAAACCAGCAAAGAGTGAGAGCAAGGTGGTAACTGGCAAGAGTAGGTGATGGAGGGTTAATTTTGTATGAGGGAAGGAAGTAACCAGTGAAACATTGTTGTACTGGGGGGAAAAGGTGAGGGAGAGAATGCTGGGAATGACTGAAACAAGGACTGTTGCATGCATCCCATCCTGAGATTCTCATCTACCTTGTGTTCTGGGTGAAAATCTTTGGTGAAAATGGGTGAAGCTGCTCAAAAAGGGGTTGTATTCAGCTGGGCAAAGCAGAGTGATAGAGGATGGTCTCCGATTGGGCTTCCATTCATTGTGAAGGGCTCCAGGGATAGGGGTGCAAAGGGATCCAAGTCCAGAGTGAATATGAATGATTTGGGACCCATCAATGTAGCATTGGGTCAGTTTGGGAAGAGACTGGGCAAAAGAAGAAAGAGTAGAGTGAAGATATAAAGAAAGCTGCTGTGGGACAAGGAAGGCTGAAACAGTGAGTTGACCAAAACTATCTTTGTTGATTATGGGATGGAGATAGCAGACTGTACTGTTTTGGAGACTGAGGTTGAAGGCTATACACGAGGAAATCTGCAGATGCTGGAAATTCAAGCAACACACACAAAATGCTGGTGGAACACAGCAGGCCAGGCAGCATCTATAGGGAGAAGCACTGTCGACATTTTGGGCCGAGACCCTTCATCAGGACTAACTGAAAGGAAAGATAGTAAGAGATTTGAAAGGAGGGGAGGTGGAAATGCGAAATGATAAGAGAAGACCGGAGAGGGTGGGGTGAAGCTGAGAGCCGGAAAGGTGATTGGCAAAAGGGATACAGAGTTGGAGAAGGGAAAGGATCATGGGACGGGAGGCCTTGGGAGAAAGAAAGGGGGAGGGGAGCACCAGAGGGAGGTGGAGAACAGGCAGAGTGATGGGCAGAGAGAGAGAGAGAGGGGAGAGAAAACAACTAAATATATCAGGGATGGGGTAAGAAGGGGAGGAGGCGCATGAACAGAAGTTAGAGAAGTCAATGTTCAATGTTGAAGGCTATAGAGAGATTTCTCAATGAAATCAGATCAATGGCTATCCTATTCTGCATACACAAATTATATGCTAGTTATACTAACTAGAAACATAGAAAACCTACAGCATAATGCAGGCCCTTCGGCACACAAAGTTGTGCAGAACATGTCCCTACCTTAGAAATTACTAGGCTTACCTATAGCTGTCTATTTTACTAAGCTCCATGTAACTATCTAAAAGCTTCTTAAAAGACCCTATCGTATCTGCCTCCACCACTGTTGCTGGCAGCCCATTTCACGCACTCACTACTCTCTGAGTAAAAAAAAAACTTACCCCTAACATCTCTTCTGTACCTACTCCCCTGCACCTTATAACCAGATCAATTCAACTCCCCATTCCCATACTGACGTGCCTGTAGGTGACCTCCAACTGATAATATGAGCATCTAGCTTCAAGTAATTACTTCCCTCTACCCCTCTCTTTTTTCATTCTTCTGGTTGTTCTCTCCATAAACTGACTCATTGCCAGAATTTTTATTTTTATGTTTTTTTATCCCCTTCTTGCTGAAACGCTTCCTCCACATGAATCTGTCGATCTTCCAGCAATGCATCAATTTGCTCTTTTTCCGGCTCTGCCTGGTCTTGCAACTGAGACTGCAAGGCTTCAACTGTATTGCAGCTTCTTCCCTTTTTTTTTGCTTTTTAGTTTTGGTGAAGGGTCTCAGTGGGACTGTTGACTGTTTATTCCTATCCATAGGTGCGTGCTGACCTGCTGAATTCCTCTGGCACTTTGTGTTTGTTGCTCTAGTTTAATTCCTTTTTCATCCTCTTACCACCTGCTCTGCGGTGTTACATTTCCTCCATTTTACCATTCTGTTTTTTATTTTCTCTGGGATAAAGTGTTTCATCTAAAGTCCGAATTACCATTTTCACCAACTATCTTTTATCTACAAAACGGGATAAGCCTATGACTAACCATATGTTTGCATATCCTTGCAAGTTTTATCTCAATTTATGGATTCTAGGGATTTTCATGTAACTGAGATTAATGATTTTCCTCAAGTAAATTAAAATTCAAAAACAACTGCAGATGTTGGAAATCTAAAATAAAAACAAATTGTTGGAAACACTCAGCAGGTCAGGTCACATCTGTGTGAAGAGAAACAGCTAACATTTCAGAATCAGAATGCAAAACACAAGTCCATGTTGCAATTCACTGAAACTTTTTAAAAATCCCCAGTCATGATAGGAACAGAGTGATGGAGCCTGAACAATGCAGTACAAGCAGTGAAGATGAAGAGGATGAACAATCGGATGAGCAGGGCAGTGTGCTCCATGAAGCAGAGAACTTGGAGTGGGAGGATGAGAAACCACAAACGCCACTCAACAGTAAGTCTGCACACTTAGCCTCTCCCCATTAATTTACATGTGTGGGTGTGTGTATGATTTACTTTTTAGCAGATTTGGCACAACATTGTGGGCTGAAGGGTCTGATACTGCATGGTACTGATCTTGGGTCTTCTCTGGGTAAGTTTGTCCTGAAGTTGGTGTTTGGTGTACCTCAGCAATTGATATAAGAACAGTGGAAAACAATGGTGTATTTGCCATCTAATCCACATAGACATTTGCTCCTGTGCAACACAGAACCCTTGTTAATCCAGTTCAGCCACTCAGTCAGATCACACGTAACGTGGTGCGTAATGGCCAATTTAAACTGACAGCTCCAACGTTCGTATCTGACAGCAATAAACGTGCCGATCAAATTGTTGGAGCTGTGTGGATGAGTCACCATATCCTGTTAGATTTTCATGATTGCAAGAACCTCAGGTCTTCACAGCTTGTAAATGATTTTGACCAAGTGTCTACTGAAGACCTAAAGTTGGGGAGTGGAATCAGATGTGAAGAGAACAATAGGGGACTACAAAAGGATAGGGATTGCCTAAGTGCAGGAAAGATTTACCAGGGTGATGCTTGGACTTGGATCCTGAGTTACAGGGAGCGGTTGCATAGGCCAGAATGTTATTCCATGGAGCATGCCAGATGGAGGGGTACCCTGACACAGGTATATAAAATCGTGACGACCATAGACAGAGTGAAAGCACGAGGCTGTTTACCTGGGCAGGGTGCTAAAAACAAGAGGGTGTAAGTTTAAGAACTGAGGCGAAAGATTTAAAAGGAACATCAGGGACAGCTTCTTCACACCAAGGGTGGTGTACATTTGAAACAGTAGCAGTAGCAGCTGAGGTGGGCACATTTGCAACATCTAGAATCCATTTAGATAAGTACATAGATATGGGAGGTTTAGAGGGCTTTGAGCCAAATGCAGGCAGATGGGACAAGCTCACAGTGCAGCAGGCAGTGAAGAAGGCTAATGGAATGTTGGCCTTTATTACAAAGGGAATTGAGTACAGGAGCAAGGAAATCCTCTTGCATTTGTACAGAGCCCTGGTGAGACCACACCTGGAGTATTGTGTACAGTTTTGTTCTCCAGGGTTAAGGAAGGACATCCTGGCTGTAGAGGAAGTGCAGCATAGATTCACGAGGTTAATTCCTGGGATGTCTGGACTGTCTTACACAGAGAGGTTAGAGAGACTGGGCTTGTACTTGCTGGAATTAAGGAAATTGAGAGGGGATCTGATTGAAACACATAAGATTATTAAGGGATTGGACAAGATAGAGGCAGGAAATATGTTCCAGAATCTGGGAGAGTCCAGTACCAGAGGGCATGGTTTGAGAATAAGGGGTAGGTCATTTAGGACAGAGTTAAGGAAGAACTTCTTCTCCCAGAGAGTTGTGGGGGTCTGGAATGCACTGCCTCAGAAGGTAGTGGAGGCCAATTCTCTGGATGCTTTCAAGAAGGAGCTAGATAGGAATCTTATGGATAGTGGAATCAAGGGATATGGGGACAAGGCAGGAACCGGGTATTGATGGTAGTTGATCAGCCACGATCTCAAAATGGCAGTGCAGGCTCAAGGGGCCGAATGGTCTACTTCTGCACCTATTGTCTATTGTAACACAGTCAGCATGGATGAGTCAGTCTAAATGTTCTGCTTCCATGCTGTCAGTGGGTGAGCAATGAAAAACATAACATACTATCTCAACGATGAGAGACTGCAGAGGGACCTTGCTATCCTAAAATAGATATGCAAAAGGTTGCAAGAACAGCAAATAATTAGGAAAGTGAATTCTGTTGTTACTGCTTGTAACGGGAAGTGAATACATAATTTGAGACATAATGGTTCAGTTAAATAGGACAGGAATGAGGTACTATCTTGAGTGCTATGCATAGCATTGATCCCTTTATATAACAAAGAATATAAATGTTTTGGAAGCTGTTCAGAGAAGGTTTGGATAGACTGGGGGTCGGCAACCTGCGACTCCCGAGCCATTTGTGGCTCTTTCACCTCTGTGCTGCGGCTCCCTGTGGCTTTGGGAAATAATTGGTCAGTATTTAATTAAAATGTATTTTATGTTAGTTTGTTAGCTTTTGAAATGTAATTCTAAATTTGAAGATTATGGTGATCTTGTACAATCTAAGTGTGGCGACATCCGAAACGGCTCACAATTAGCCAGCATTCCGGCTAAGGGAGATAGCCTACGGGGGTTTGTGAGTACGCGTCTTTTGCAGCATCTGCGTCCATGGGGGCTGGGTTGAGAGAGGCTTAAAAGCAAGGCTGTTTAGTTCGAATAAAGCTATCTTTGACTGCAGTTTACTGACACCGCTACAACGTGTTTTTATCGCTGGCTGTCCAGACGGAAGGTGCTGAAACGCTTTGTCGCGTGTCTGGAAGAAGTGAAAACTTTCCTGGGCAGCAAAGGGCTCACCTTTCCTGAGCTGGAACAGCCAGAGTGGCTGGAAAAGCTACACTTCATGGTAGACATGACAGCGCACCTGAACACGCTGAACACAGTTCTTCAGGGGAAAGGACGTACAGCCCTGCACATGTTGGAGGATGTTTTGGCATTCGAGCGCAAGTTGACAGTGCTTGCCAGAGATTTACAGAAAGGCACTTTGTCTCACTTCCCCAATTTGAGAGAGTTCAAACAAGGTCACGACATGATAATTTCGGAGTATTTACATTCTGCAATCATCGCAATGCAAACATCGTTTGGGAAACGCTTCTGTGAGTTCAGAGAGGAAAAAAACACATTATCCTTCCCGGTCACTCCCTTAAGCATCGATCCTTCCCTACTGAATACGACTGCATTGGCAGGTGTGAGTCAACCTGATCTTGAGATGGAACTGGCCGACATAGCCGACAAAGACATATGGGTGTCCAAGTTTAGACGCTTGACAGCAGACCTTGAAGATGTTGCCCGTTCTTGCTCAGAAACACAAATGGAGTGATATTGAAAACCTTCCAAAACCGGACAAACTTGTGTTCGAAACATGGAATGCTATGCCCGACATTTATGTAAACATTAAAAAGTATGCGCTTTGAGTCCTGTCGATCTTTGGATCCACATATGTAAGTGAGCAGGTGTTCTCCAACATGAACTTTATTAAAAACAAACATCGCGCATGCCTCACAGATGACAGCTTGCGATCCTGTGTAAAGATGAAGGTGACGTCATACAGCCCTGATGTGCAGACGCTGTGCGCTGAGGTCCAGGAGCAGAAATCCCATTAACCAAGTATGATAAATATTTTAATTGCCTATTATTTTATGTGTATTCATATTTTTTCATTGTTCAGTGAAATAGTCCTTTTATTTTTCAGGCTGACAGCTGGCTGATGTTATTTTTGGTTTGCTGCTGGCGGAAAATTTAAGTTCGGCGTTTTTCATAAATACAAGAAGGACTCAAATAGACATTGAGTATTTTACTTAAAAGTAACTTTCAACCCAACGTCTTTTTTTCGGAGTTCAAAATGTTTTTGTTGCATGCAGAAATGTAATTTCGTTTTCTCTGCAGGAGTTCATCAATTTCATAAATGCAACACATTATAGTTTGTTTATACATAGCATAAAGGCAAAAAAAACGTTGTATGCAGTGTTATTTCATTTTAAATGTCAAACGGGTTTTGCGGCTCCCAGTGTTTTCTTTTCTGTGGGAAACGGGTCCAAGTGGCTCTTTCAGTGGTAAAGGTTGCTGACCCCTGGGATAGACTGAAATGAATGCGTTGTCTTGTATTCATGAGGCAATGGTTCCATCCATTGAAGTTTGAGGAGTGAAAGGGGCTGAATTTAAATACAGACCCTGAGGGGCCTTGACATGGTGGGAGTTGGAGAGAGTGCTTCCACTCATGTAAGTGTCAAAATTCAGGAATTGTTTAAAAACAGTGGGTGCTGAAGCAAATGCTTTTTCTCTGGGGGTAGTGAGTCGCTGGAATTCATTCTCAAGGAAGCAGACAAAGGAGACTTTAAATATTTGTGAGACAGATATTTTCTTGGTGAACAGTGGGATTAAAGAGTAGATGGAATGAAGGAGTGGAGGATACAATTAGCCCTGCTGTGACCTTGTTCAATGATGGAGTATATTAGATGTGCTAAGTAGCTTTTCTCCTCCTTCTCCTAATGTGTAAGTTGCTACAGTTACCCTGTATCTTTTTTGTTTTACAGAGTTCTTTGAGGAAGTGAAAATTGAAATTGAGGATGGGACGTCTGAGTCATCTGAGCATTATACCTCTGATGTGAAAGAAGAATGCAGCCTACAGGTACTTGCTATTTGTCTCCTGAATGCTGCTTTCTGTTTAGGAAGTGTCCACAAGGCAGGTGTTCATACCCTGGGAGAACTTGCAGTTGTAATCCCCCACTACCCTAATTCTATTCTTCTTTCATCTTACTCCTCTATTTTCTGCTGTTTTTTGGGATAATCCCAGTCCTTTTCTTTTGTATTCATAAACTCTACCCATAAAGCCTCGTTCTAACATCTTCCCTCATGACTGAGTAATGGTCTCTTGGGTTAATAATGCATTCTCCTCTCTTATCTCTGCACCTACTCTATCATTCCTGGAGCGTCTATACCCAGGTTCCCAGTCTTGCACTCTCAACTATATCTCTGAGATTGTGACAATATCATATCTGGAAGAGTTGGTCAGTTCTGTACATTTATCTGCCTTGCCACTTAAGCTCCGTGTATTAATATACGTGGATGCAATGAGGCCTTCTAATCCTCCCATACGTCTTATCAATGTCGTGTCTGTTCTGCCCGCTGGACTGACCTTATATTTTTTCCTGTATTTGTTTGAACCTTGCCCCCAACTATACTTTGTCCCATTCTTTGGTCAAATTAGTTGAAGCCTCCACAAATGCACAAACAAATCTTTCAGTAAGGAGATGGAACCATTCTGGTTAGGTGCAACCTAACCTGCTGGTACGTGGCCTGCTCTAGAAACATTCCTAGACATCCAAATGTCTAAACTACTCAAATCACATGTTCATCTGACTGAATCTCCTTTCATATTCAGTAGTACATGGTACTACTGGAAGTTACTCAGAAATTGGGAATATTGGTTAGTGTTGACGAGATGGGCTGCAAGGCCTGTTTCTGTGCTCTATGATTCTGACTATATGATACAGAAGCTCCTGTCTGCTCCTGTTACAATGTTGTTCCCCTCTTGGTATTTTTACCCATTATGCAGCAGAGCTAACTATAGTGTCACAAACATTGCCTTTACTGCTTTCCATTTCACCAAAAGTGCCCAAATGTTGAGTGGGAGCTGGCTATGGGACTCCTGTATTATCTGCCTTGCCTACTACTCATCCTGGAAGTCGCTCTGTAGTTTTTCTCTGTTGAGGTGTGACCAAATCGTTGTATATAATATTCACAAAAGCTTCAAGATAGTGGATGCTCCTTAGATCTATAAAATGCAATCCATGTTGAATGAATGATAAATGAAGATGTGACTGCTTTGAATAGGCCAACAATGATCTCAGGTACAGTGCCTTCAGTATAAGCACGGCAGGTTTCTACAAATTACAAACCCCATTTCCAAAAAAGTTGGGATATTTTCCAAAATGCAATAAAAACAAAAATCTGTGATATGTTAATTCATGTGAACCTTTATTTAACTGACAAAAGTTCAAAGAAAAAATTTTCAATAGTTTTACTGACCCACTTAATTGTATTTTGTGACTATACACAAATTTAGAATTTGGCTGCAACACACTCGACAAAAGTTGGGACAGAGGCATGTTTACCATTGTGTTACATCACCTTTCCTTTTAATAACACTTTTTAATCATTTTGGAACTGAGGATACTAATTGTAGTAGATTTGCAATTGGGAATCTTGTCCATTCTTGCTTGATATAAGACTTCAGCTGCTCAACAGTCCTTGGTCTCCATTGTCTGATTCTCCTCTTCATGATGCACCATACATTTTCAATAGGAGATAGATCTGGACTGGCAACAGGCCAGTCAAGCACATGCACTCTGTGTCTACAAAGCTACGCTGTTGTAACCCATGCAGAATGTGGTCTGGCATTGTCCTGCTGAAATAAGCATGGATGTCCCGGGAAGAGACGTCACCTTGATGGCAACATATGTCTCTCTAAAATCCTAATATACGCCGCAGAGTCAATGGTACCTTAACCTACATGCAACTCACCCATGCCGTGGGCACTGATGCACCCCCATACCATCACAGATGCTGGCTTTTGCACCTTTTGCTGATAACAATCAGGATGGTCATTTTCATCTTTGGCACGGAGAACTCGACGCCCGTTTTTCCTGAAAACTAGCTGAAATATGGACTCATCTGACCACAGTGCACAGTTCCACAGTGTTTTGGTCCATCTGAGATGAGCTCAGGCCCAAAGAACTCACCGGCGTTTCTGCATAGAGTTGATGTATGGCTTCCTCCTTGCGTAATACAGTTTCAAGTTGCATTTCTTGATGCAGCGACGGACTGTGTTAAGTGACAATGGTTTTTCGAAGTACTCCCGAGCCAGGTGGCTATAATTGTCACAGTAGCATGACGGTTTCTTAGGCAGTGCTGCCTGAGGGCTCGAAGATCACGAGCATTCAACAGTGGTTCCTGACCTTGTCCTTTACACACTGAGATGTCTCTGAATTCTCTGAAGCTTTTCACAATATTATGTACTGTAGATGTTGAACAACCTAAATTCTCTGCAATCTTGCGTTGGGAAATGTTCCTTTTGAACTGACTAACAATTCTCTCACGAATTTTGGCACAAAGGGGTGAGGCACGACCCATCCTTGCTTGCAAAGACTGAGCCTTTGATGGATGCTACTTTTATACCCAGTCATGATACCTCACCTGCTACCAATTAGCCTGCTTAATGTGGAGTCTTCCAAACCAGTGTTACTTGAATATTCTGTGCACTTTTCAATCTTATTTGAACTCTGTCCCAACTTTTGTTGTGTGTGTTGCAGCCATCAAATTCTAAATTTGTGTATATTTACAAAATACAATTAAGTTGGTCAGTAAAACTATTGAAAATCTTTTCTTTGTACTTCTGTCAGTTAAATAAAGGTTCACATGAATTAACGTATCACAGATTTTGGTTTTAATTGCATATTGGAAAATATCCCAACTTTTCTGGAAATGGGGTTTGTATTTCAACAAAGAAGCATCACCTTTAAATCCTATTCCCCAAAACCGATAAGCCTGCACTTACCACGAGGGGTTTATTAGACTGTGATCAGGCAAGAGAACTTTGGCTGTGGTCTTTCAGACTCAGCCCCCTTGGCAACTCAGCACAATCTAAGGATTTGCAATTAAAAGCCTTCATTACTGATGCAATTATTTTCTTACAGAGAGTGAGCTCTTGGCACGAAGACTTTCGCCAGTCAGGTGACAGCAAGAAAAATAGTTTGGCAAACAATTCCGTGACTGAGAAGTCCCACCAAGTTCCAGATAAGCCTAGAACGAGCCTGAAGCGTTGCAAGAAGGACAACATGCTTGAGAGGTAAATCAGGGATGGAGGATTTCAGTTGCTTGGAATCACTGGGGGGGGGGGGGGGGGGGATGGGATAAGTAGGCTTTGATTAGAGGTTTGAGGGAAGATTTGATATAAATGTTCGAAGAGTACACCTATTTAAATGCTAGTGAAGGCGACAACATGCTTGATGGGTGGTCTCAAGCGACAGTCAAAGCACATAGGCAGAGTCAGACATGGGAAGATTTTAATTTCAGTAAAATCCAAAGATATTTAAGTACATGAAGGGGGAAAGGATAAGGAAAGAGGTAAGGGATCAGATAGAAAACCTGTGTGGCAGGAGAGGATGTGGGCAAGGTTGGTCATGAATACTTAATGATTCTCTTCATTAACAAAAGGAGTGATGCCAGTTAGGGAATGTGTGTGTTAGTTGAATGAGATAAGGTATTAATGGGTTTAGATAGTGTAAAAGTGACAAATTATCTGACTCATGCGGTTTACGTCACCAATTAATAACAGAAAGAGAGGAAACAACAGATACTACAATTTTCAGTCCTTCCTGGCCAGACATTAAGGACCTGTAAGATTGTAACGTAGCTTAAAAAGGGAAAAGCTGAGGAATGAAGGTCTTTATTTTGAGCAATTCATTGGAATTAATTTCAGGGAAAGTATAAATTTTCTTTTAGAAAATATGATTAATCAGGGAAAATTGATGAGAATTTAAGGAAAGATGCTGTCTCTCTAAATTGACAAAACTTTTTAAAAAGGTCACAGAGTGGTCCATGAGGTCAGTGCTTTTATGTAGTCTACCTGGATTTTGACAAGATCCCCTATGACAGTCTAGTGAAAAATATAAAAGCTAGATGAGAACGGCAAATTGGACCAAAAGTTGGCGCAGTGGTAGGAAGCAAAGGGTTGATTGCAGTTCTGTAGCTGGAAGACTGTTACTGGTGGAGTTCTGCAAGTCTCAATAACCGTTGCTTGCTTTTCACCATCTTGTTGATGATTCTTGTTTAAATGTGGTGGCCATAACCAAGATTTATGTATAAAGTAAAAGTATAGCTGCTGTAAAGAAGAGAGGTTGCTGTTGCTGGAAGATGTATTTTGCCTTTCCATTAGAAAAGTGACATCCAGATAAATGTGGATAAAATAATTAAAAAGTAGAGAAACTGTTTGCAGTAGCTTTAAGGTTGGTGGAGTCTGGGCAAGGTGAATAAATGCAGCAGAGGAGAAAAATACAAGACTGAAACTGAGGTGCACGAAGTACAGTTGTTACTGAATAATGAAACAAATAGACAGGTGTTGTGCAGTAGGTCGGGTTGCATCCCTTTGGAGAGCAACTGAGCTACTTTTACAGACGGAATACCTAGACCTGGCCAGTTCTATCACATGTAGTGAAAGCTGATTGTCTAAAACTTTTCAGTGAATGATGAAGACTACAGCCGACGTTGGAAGTGGGGTGGAGTATTAACTTGACAGGCAAGTAGAGGCTCAAGGTCACCCTGGTAGACTGAAAAGAATTTTTGCAGTACAGTCACCCTGACTGTTTTGGGCCTCCAGGGCAGGGGGAGATCCACTCTCACTCTGACCTCTGTTTTTGGCCTCCTGTCAAGCTCAGTCAGAGCTTCAGGAACAAAATAACCAGTCCTTCTGGCAAAGATCCATTTCTCATGCAAACGCCACTGTCGAGTAGCCCAGAAAATCTCTTGTGTTATGCAGTGAATTGATGCTGATGGGATAGCTAAAAGTTTTGGTATCTTTCAAGGCAAATAAATCACCAGTATGGATGAAGTGTACCCCCAGATCTTTTTAAGATAAAAAAGCAAGGAAAGAAATTGTGGAGGCTCCAACCACAATGTTTCAACAGCAAATGACAAAAAAATGCTGCAATACTGAAAATATGAAATAAAATGCTAGAAACATTTACCTCATGTGGAAAAAGAAACAAAATTGATGTTTCCGTTTCTGTTTTCTATATAGCAGCTTTCAATAGACACTAACGCACACCTCTTCCTTATCTTGACATTTTGATTTATGCTGCTTTTAGGGCACTTTGTCAAATGCCTTTTGGAAACCCTAAATGTACCACGTTTACAGCTTGCCCTTGATCACCTCTCCATGTCACATCCTCAAAGAATTCAAACTAACTTGTCAAACATGATTTGCTTTTCATAAAACCATGTTGACTAGGTCTAATTATATTCAGCTTTCCTAAATGATTGTCTATTTCCTTTGATTACTGATACCAACAACCTGCCAACAATAACTGCTAAACTAACAAGCCCATATTTCCTGATCTTCTGCCTTCCCTTTTGAACAAAGGGGTAGCATTTGTTGTTTTTTAATCTAATGTTACTCTCCAGGAGTTTTGTAAGTTTTGAAACGCATCAACCAATTTCACTATGTCTGCAGCCATTTCCTTTAAAAGCCTTGGCTACGAGCCATTGGGTCTTGGAAATTTGTCTGCCATTAAGTTCCATGTGTTTCCCTAATATTTATCCCTTGTGATTTTTACAAGTTCCTCCCTGTTATTTGAAATGAGTCTCTGTGCCACCTTGGATATATGTTTGCTGCATCCTCCAAAAAAGAGCAACTTAAAATTACTTTTACAGATCTGCCATCCTTTGTTTTCTGTTATTAATTCACCATCTCATCCTCTAGAGGTGCTACTCTCATGTTAGCTAGCTGCTTCTATCTTCGCATGGGTATTTTTACTGTTTTGATATTTGTAAGTTTTCTCTCAAAATGTTCTTGCTTATGAACATTTTGGTGCTTAACTGCTGTTTCCTATGATCTTCCCTGTCCCACCACAAGCTCTTGTCAATTCATATGCCCTACTTTTGTTTGACATTATTCTTTGTCTCTGATGACATCTTTCCTCTTTCTCATGGAATCCCTCTTTTAATTGGGATAATTCCTGCTGTGCATATGGGCCAGCTGTTCGATATTTGCTGTTCATCTCTGAGCTCATTCTCCAATCTACCTTGGACAACTCAATCATAATATCATTATAATTGGCACTATTAAAGTTGTAAAGGTTTAGATACCATAGTATTTACTCTCAAACTGCACTTGGAATTCTACTGCCTGGGTTTATTAATCCTCCCTCATTCCACGTGACCAAATCTAAAATGGCCAGCTCCCGGGTAAGTGGAGTGACATACTGCTTAAGAAGTGATTGGTGACGCACGTCCTATCAACTTCTGCAATATAGTTTTATCCAGTCAATATGTAAATTAAAAACTCCCATCAGTGTCAGTTCTCTTCAAACATGTCCCAGATCTTTGCCCTATTATGCTGCACTGTGTCAAGAGATCACACTTTGGGGGTGGCCTATCCCCTGCTGCTCCTGATTTGAGCCCACACCAACACTGCATTACTGTCCACTGTCTGTCTCATGACTCAGCACTACTCTTGATACCTTCCTCGAAAAGCAGCACTCCCCTGTGGAAAGTTGGATTTGGTTCCCAGTTCCTTTACACATGGTGGTCTAAGTGGCTTTCTGTGTTGTATATTTTCTACAATTCTAGGCTGAAGTAACTGGCTGACTGCAGATCGTGTTGGATCATGTATTTAAAATGTCAACTAAGCTGCTTTTGTACTGTAAATAATTATGTCAGCTTTTTAAATTGGGATGAAACAAGCTTCCCAGGTGTGAGGAATGGAACTTTAAAATGTGGTGGCATATAAGCAACACAAATATTTAACAAATTAATAGTTTGTTTCTAAATTACATTCCCTGAGGAAATTCCAGTTTAACTGGCTAACAGACAAGAGACCTTCCTCTATCCAGTTCTACTTAATATTGTTGTGTGTGATGAGAAATTGCAAGAACCTTAGGATAACAAGAACTTGGATAAGATTTTGATAAAAAGCAGCATCAAATGCTTTTTTAAATTGAGATTAGATCTTGCAGGCAAAATAGGAAAGAGATTAACACAAAATAATAAAACACATTTTGGAAACAGTGGCCTTGAGACTGAAAAAAATCTTAACTTTCTAAAAAAAAAGTTAATGGGACCAAAGGCTGAAAATCTCACTGGCCATGTAGGTTTAAAGACATAACTGCAGTGATGGTGAGTGCTTTGGTTTTGTTCTTCTGAACAGGTGTTCCCTATCTGGGGTTCACGGACCCCTCAGTTTATGCTAAGGCTCCATGGCAGAAAAAAGGTTGGAAACCCTGTTTCTAGAACTTTCTGGAAATCCCCCCCACCCCCATTCTACATTTTTCCTGTAAATTGGTTATTGACTGACTTAAACTAATTAGAATCCTCTCTGGAGATTTCAGGTGATGAGAAGTTTAATAAATTAAGAGGAATAGAGAGATTTTTCAAAACTCTATAGGGGTTCCACGAAATCAAGAAGCAACAAATGTGACCCTATCGTATAAGAAGGGAGAAAGAGAAAAACCAGGAGGCTGTAGCCCTGTTAGCCTAATATCTACTGGCAAAATGCTGGAGTCTATAATCCAGGAAGAATTATCTCATCATTCAGTGAAGTTTAATGTAATTAAATCAAGTCAACCATTTCTTCATGGAAAATGAAGTGTTTGACAAAGAGCTCTAGAAAATTTGTTAATGTAAAAGACAGTTGATGGGGAACCTTTAAATGTAGTTCATTTGAATTTTCAGATGGCATTTGACAGGTGCCATATACAGCTCAACCCCATTCTCCTGCCTTCTCCCTATAACCTTTCATGCCCTGAATAATCATGAACCCATCAACCTCCGCTTTAAATATACTGTGCTCAGTGCCTTGGCCTCCACAGAACACAACCAATTCACCGCCCTTCTGGCTAAAAAACACTCCTCAAAATGAATGTCTAAATGGATGTCCCTCTTTCCTCAGGCTGTGTCCTCTGGTTCTAAACTCCCCTTCCCCGCCCCACCCCCCAAATTGGAAACATCCTCTCCACATCCACCTTATTTAGACCATTAAGTGAAAGGTGTTCATTGGGATTGAAGGCTGATTATAACACAAAAGACAGAATAAATCTGTCTTTTTTCGGTGGAAAGGGTATAATTAGTGGAGTGCTCAGAAGGTTCTTGGCTCTGAACTATTTATGATTTCTATTGGTGACCTGAAAGATGGAGCAAAGTGTAAAGTATCCAAGTTTGCAGATGATATGAAATAGGTGGGAGGGCATGCTTCAATAAGGGGATTAGGATTCAGTGAAAGTGTACAGAGACATTGAGTAGGTGGTTGAAAACTTACTAATGAATTCAATACAGAAAGGTGGGAGGTTATGTCCTTCATTTAGATGAGTTTGAATTATTAATGAAGAATGGTTGGACACGAGTAAAATTAAAGGAATTTTGTGCAAGAATCACTAAAGGAGGTGCAGCTAAATTGTTAGGAAGGTAGATGGTACATCTGCAGGAGGGTTGGAGTTTAGAATAAAGTTAGAATTATGCAAATTACTGCTGACCACAACTGGAGTAATGTGCAGGTTTGGTTCCTTGTTTAAGAAAGAATGTACCAACATTGGAGGCAGTCTGAAAGAGATTCACCAGGATAGTTACTGGGATGAGCGGTCTGGCTTTTTACAACTGGCTAAAGAAATTGGATCAATATTAGGAGAATGAGGGGTAAACTTATTTAAAGATACAGGATCCATATGGAGTCAGGGCAGGGTAAATGTTTCCACTAATGGAAGAAACTCAAAACAAGGGGTAAAGTTGCAAAGTGGCGGGGGGGGGGGGGTAGTCATTTAAAACTGAGCTTCTTGTAAAGACTGGTAAATATCTGGCATTTTCTGCCCCAGAGGAGGTTAGGCCATCAGGAGTATTCAAAAAGGAGGCAAGCACATTTGTTTCTGAAAGATCAGGAAATTGAGGGTTATGGGAAGCTGGCAGTAAGGCCTTGGGGTAGAACAGCTATCAGGCTTATTAGTTCAACTGGCCCATTCCATTTCCTTTTTACTTGTGTTATTATGCTCTTCTGTTCAAAACCTAATATTAGGGACGCTGTAGCAAGGCACTTGGGGATTGAGTAAAGTGAAAGGTTCATTAATTCCATTTAATATCAGAGAATGTATACAATATACCACCTGAAATTCTTACTCTTCACAGACATCCATGAAAGCAGTAGAGAACTCCAAAGAATCTTTGACAGTAAAATGTTCGAGCCCCAAAGCCCTCTCTTTCCCCCTCACACACAAGCAGCAGCAAAGCAACAACTCTGCCAACCCCACTTAAGTCAGCAGAAAGCATCAGCACCCACCACAAAAGCAATGGGAAAAATCCCTCAAAGGGAGACCATGAACTGCAGTCCAACAAAAATGGATTGTTCACTTGACAATTCAACATGCCATAGGCTCTCCCTTTCCCTGATAAAGGGACAGAGAAACGTCATCCTTCCCACAGCGAGGTGGGAGATCAACAGAGCAAATCACTGATTGCTATGTTGCAGTCTGTTGTGTTGCTTTTATTTTGAGTTCTCTGACTTGAGAGTTGTCAGCAAACTCTCCCCAACCATCTGAGAGAGACTGTCCAAGCACAAAGGCTTCCTTCCAGCTGATCCACTGTTCATGATATTCCATTTCTCCCATGAAGCCTCAGTCAGAAATGGCACATTCACAGGGCCTCACCCCAAAGATGTGCGTCTCCAGGCCACACCCTTGGATGTTGAAAAATGGCCAGTCAGAGGGCCCTGGGAGCGGGAACCATCACCATAAAAACCAGTTTGAGTGCAGCTGTAGATCACAGATGTTGACAGAACCCCATCTACTTTGAAAACGAAAAAAAAGAGACCTTAAAGGGAAGAAATTAAGCTGTTTTCACAGATGAGCTTGAAGAAGCCTCCCTCGGGGGATAATAAAGAGGAATGGATTTTGATTTGTACCTAGTGTGACAGATTACATGAAACCTGTTGATAGTGTATTTAGATTTTCAAAAGTCTTTGATAGATTTTCAGATAAGTGATTACATATAACTGAGATGCTTTTGGATTAGGCTAACAGTCTTAACATGGATTGAGGGCCAGTTATCAGATGCAATTGAGTAGGAATAATTAGCTTGGCATTGTTTGACTGATGGTATTTAGAGATATCGGTATCAGGGCCTCTGTTATTGACACTCTCAGGACATGGGAAATAGCACCTCACTTGGCATGGTATTCAATATTGGTTAGAATGTGGGAATTTAATAAACTTGAGATTCAAAGGAATAGAAAGATGTGTTAAGATTTTAGATTTAGAGAGTCATAGTTGTGGAAAGCACAGCACAGAAACAGTCCCTTTGGCCCATCTAATGCATGCCAAAACCATTTAAACTGCCTTCTCCCTTTGACCTGCACCAGAGACTATAACTACTCGTCCACTGCTATCCATGTACATATCCAAACTTTGCTTAAACTTTGGAAATCGAGCTCGCGTGCACCACTTACGCTAGCATCTCATCCCACGCTCTCACGACCCTTTAACCATATAACAATCACAGCACGGAAACAGGCCATCTTGGCCCTCCTAGTCCGTGCCGAACCCTTAATCTCACCTAGTCCCACCTACCCGCACTCAGCCCATAACCCTCCACTCCTTTCCTGTCCATATACCTATCCAATTTTACCTTAAATGACACAACTGAACTGGCCTCTACTACTTCTACAGGAAGCTCATTCCACACAGCTATCACTCTCTGAGTAAAGAAATACCCCCTCGTGTTTCCCTTAAACTTCTGCCCCCTAACTCTCAAATCATGTCCTCTAGTTTGAATCTCCCCTACTCTCAATGGAAACAGCCTGTTCACGTCAATTCTATCTATTCCTCTCAAAATTTTAAATACCTCGATCAAATCCCCCCTCAACCTTCTACACTCCAATGAATAGAGACCTAACTTGTTCAACCTTTCTCTGTAACTTAATTGCTGAAACCCAGGTAACATCCTAGTAAATCGTCTCTGCACTCTCTCTAATTTATTGATATCTTTCCTATAATTCGGTGACCAGAACTGCACACAATATTCCAAATTTGGCCTTACCAATGCCTTGTATAACTTTAGCATTACATCCCAACTTCTGTACTCAATGCTTTGATTTATAAAGGCCAGCGTTCCAAAAGCCCTCTTCACCACCCTATCTACATGAGACTCCACTTTCAGGGAACTATGCACAGTTATTCCTAGATCTCTCTGTTCCTCTGCATTCCTCAATGCCCGACCATTTACTCTGTATGTTCTATTTGGATTATTCCTGCCAAAATGTAGAACCTCACACTTCTCAGCATTAAACTCCATCTGCCAATGTTCAGCCCATTCTTCTAACTGGCATAAATCTCCCTGCAAGCTTTGAAAATCCACCTCATTATCCACAACACCTCCTACCTTAGTATCATCGGCATACTTACTAATCCAATTTACCACCCCATCATCCAGATCATTTATGTATATTACAAACAACATTGGGCCCAAAACAGATCCCTGAGGCACCCCGCTAGTCACCGGCCTCCATCCCAATAAACAATTATCCACCACTACTCTCTGGCATCTCCCATCTAGCCACTGTTGAATCCATTTTATTACTCCAGCATTAATACCTAACGACTGAACCTTCTTAACTAACCTTCCATGTGGAACTTTGTCAGCGGCTTTGCTGAAGTCCATATAGACTACATCCACTGCCTTACCCTTGTCAACATTCCTCGTAACTTCTTCAAAAAATTCAATAAGGTTTGTCAAACATGACCTTCCACGCACAAATCCATGCTGGCTACTTCTAATCAGATCCCGTCTATCCAGATAATTATAAATACTATCTCTAAGAATACTTTCCATTAATTTACCCACCACTGATGTCAAACTGACAGGTCTATAATTGCTAGGCTTCCTTCTAGAACCCTTTTTAAACAATGGAACCACATGAGCAATACGCCAATCCTCCGGCACAATCCCCGTTTCTAATGACATCTTAAAGATCTCCGTCAGAGCTCCTGCTATTTCTACACAAACTTCCCTCAAGGTCCTGGGGAATATCCTGTCAGGACCCGGAGATTTATCCACTTTTAAATTTCTTAAAAGCGCCAGTACCTCCACCTCTTTAATTGTCATAGGTTCCATAACTTCCTTACTTGTTTCCCACACCTTAGACAATTCAATATCCTTCTCCTTAGTGAATACCGAAGAGAAGAAATCATTCAAAATCTCTCCCATCTCCTTCGGTTCCACACATAGCTGACCACTCTGATTCTCTAAGGGGCCAATTTTATCCCTCACTATCCTCTTGCTTTTAATATAACTGTAGAAACCTTTCGGATTTACTTTCACCTTATTTGCCAAACCAACCTCGTATCTTCTTTTAGCTTTTCTAATCTCTTTCTTAAGATTCCTTTTACATTCTTTATATTCCTCGAGCAATTCCTTTACTCCATGCTGCCTATATCTATTGTAGACATCCCTCTTTTTTTGAACCAAATTTCTAATATCCCTTGAAAACCATGGTGCTCTCAAACCTTTAACCTTTCCTTTCACCCTAACAGGAACATAAAGATTCTGTACCCTCATAATTTCACCCTTAAATGACCTCCATTTCTCTATTACATCCTTCCCATAAAACAACTTGACCCAATCCACTCTCTCTAAATCCCTTCGCATCCCCTCAAAGTTAGCCTTTCTCCAATCAAAAATCTCAACTCTAGGTCCAGTCCTGTCCTTCTCCATAATTATATTGAAGCTAATGCTATTGTGATCACTGGACCCGAAGTGCTCCCCAACACATACATCTGTCAGCTGACCTATCGCATTCCCTAACAGGAGATCCAACACTGCCCCATCTCTAGTCGGTACTTCTATGTATTGTTGCAAAAAACTATACTGCACACATTTCACAAACTCTAAACCATCCAGCCCTTTTACAGAATGAGCTTCCCAGTCTACGTGTGGAAAATTAAAATCTCCCACAATCACCACCTTGTGTTTACTACAAATATCTGCTATCTCCTTACACATTTGCTCTTCCAACTCACGCGCCCCATTAGGTGGCCTATAATACACTCCTATCAGTGTTACTGCACCTTTCCCATTCTTCAATTCCACCCAAATGGCCTCCCTAGAGCAGCTCTCTAATCTATCCTTCCAAAGCACCGCCATAAGATTTTCTCGGACAAGCAATGCAACACCTCCTCCTCTGGCCCCTCCTACTCTATCACACCTGAAGCAACTAAATCCAGGAATATTTAGTTGCCAATCACACCCTTCCTGCAACCATGTTTCACTAATAGCTACAACATCATAATTCCAGATATCAATCCACGCTTTAAGCTCATCCACCTTTCTTACAATGCTCCTAGCATTAAAATAGATACATTTAAGATTCTCTCCATCTCCTCCTCTCTTTCCATCCCTAACAATGCATTCAAATTTATTATCCTTTTCTTTCTTCTCCTCTACATCTTCGGGCTGAGCGCATCCCTTCTCCATCACCTGCCTTTCCTCCCTCACACACTGTCTATTTACTTGCTCCACTGGTGAACTAACCTCCTCTCCCATATCCTCCTCAAATAGTCTCCCGCCCCCCCATCTTACTAGTTTAAAGTCCGCCCTGTAGCCCTAGCAAACCTCCCCGCTAGGATATTGGTCCCCCCCATGATTCAAGTGTAACCCGTCCTTCTTGAACAGGTCACTCCTGCCCCAGAAGAGGTCCCAATGATCCAGAAACTTGAATCCCTGCCCCCTGCTCCAATCCCACAGCCACGCATTCATCCTCCACCTAATTCTATTCCTACTCTCACTGTCGCGTGGCACAGGCAGTAATCCCGAGATTACTACCTTTGCGGTCATTCTTCTTAACTGCCTTCCTAACTCCTTATACTCTCATTTCAGGACCTCTTCCCCTTTCCTTCCTATGTCATTGGTACCTACATGTACCACGACCTCTGGCTCTTCACCCTCCCACTTCAGGATATCTTGGACGCGATCAGAAACGTCCCGAACCCTGGCACCAGGGAGGCAAATTACCATCCGGGACTCCCGGTCACCTCCACAGAAACGCCTGTCTGAGCCCCTGACTATTGAGTCCCCTATTACTATGGACCTCTTTCTTCTAACCCTACCCTTCTGAGCTACAGGGCCGTCCTCAGTGCCGGAGGCTCGGCCACTGTCACTCCCACCAGGTAGGCTGTTCCCCCCCCCCAACAGTTCTCAAACATGAGTACTTATTGTCAAGGGGTACAGCCACTGGGGTACTCTCTAGTACCTGCCTCTTCCCCTTCCTGACTGTAACCCACCTATCTGCCTCCCGTGGTCCCGGAGTGACCACCTGCCTGTAACTCCTCTCTATCACCTCCTCACTCTCCCTGACCAGGCGAAGGTCATCGAGCTGCAGCTCCAGTTCCCTAACTCGGTCCCTCAGGAGCTGCAGTTCGGCGCACCTGGCACAGATGTGGACGTCCAGGAGGCTCGGAGACTCCAGGATCTCCCACATCCGACACCAAGAACAACAAGCTGCCCTCACACTCATACCTCCCAAATAACTGAAAATACAAGAACTAAAAGATAAGCCTACTGTGCCCTCTTCCGCCTAAGCCCTCTGAGCCCAAGCCCTACACTCTGCGCCCGGCTCACTCCGCTGCCCGCAAACGAAGCTGCCCGCTTCTTAAGGCGGCGTTCTTTATATATCTTCCCTCCTTCCCGGGCCTCCTTCACGCGCCTGCGCAGTCCCGCCTCTCAGAACTCCGATCTGAGAAGCAATTGGATAATTTGAAAATGGCCGCCGCTGCACTTCCTCTCAAGCCTCGCTGTCCTCTTCCAAAAGAGAACTACCTCACTCAGTATCTCCTTTATATATCTTCCCTCCTTCCCGGGCCTCCTTCACGCGCCTGCGCAGTCCCGCCTCTCAGAACTCCGATCTGAGAAGCAATTGGACAATTTGAAAATGGCCGCCACCGCACTTCCTCTCAAGCCTCGCTGTCCTCTTCCAAAAGAGAACTACCTCACTCAGTATCTCCTTTATTTATCTTCCCTCCTTCCCCGGCCTCCTTCACTCGCCTGCGCAGTCCCGCCTCTCAGAACTCCGATCTGAGAAGCAATTGGACAATTTGAAAATGGCCGCCACCGCACTTCCTCTCAAGCCTCACTGTCCTCTTCCAAAAGAGAACTACCTCACTCAGTATCTCCTTTATATATCTTCCCTCCTTCCCGGGCCTCCTTCACGCGCCTGCGCAGTCCCGCCTCTCAGAACTCCGATCTGAGAAGCAATTGGACAATTTGAAAATGGCCACCGCCGCACTTCCTCTCAAGCCTCGTTGTCCTCTTCCAAAAGAGCAATTTGAGTGAAGAAGTTTCCCCTCATGTTCCCCTTAAACTTTCCACCTTTCACCCTTGACCCATAGCCTCTACTTGTAGAATCTTATTGCACCCATGTGACCCAATAACCTACTAACTCATTTGTCTTTATAATGTGGGAGGAAACCGAAGCACCAGAGGAAATCCACGCAGATCATGGGGTAAACTCCTGACAGGCAGCAGCAGAATCGAAACTGGTCGATGCCACTGCAGTTGTGTAGTGCTAACGGCTACGCTACCATGCCACACCTAATTAAATAAATAATCAATGGTACTAAAACCCACGATTCAACCAAGTACCATAGACCTTTGATATAACACTCTCCCAAATCAGCTATTTTGCTTGCCAAAAATTTAATTTCAAATTTAGACAACGGGAGAAGGTTTATGAAACAAAAGTACCCATCTTTTGGGACAAATGTTACAGTTTTCTGCCATTTCCAAATTGCTCTTTGCACAGTCTTATTTGTCAGCCATTATCTCAAGGAGGTAATAAATTTAGTGTAGAAGTTGGTCCTGGAAGTGTACATAAAATGAGCAAAACACATTAGGATCAGTTCATACAGTTCAACAGCACTTGACCTCAAAGGATGAATTAAACAGAGACTGAGAATGGTAAAAAAGGATGAATTAAAGCAAAGACTGAGAATGGTAAAAAAGCTTAAAGTTGGTGTATAGTGCCTTGTTTAGATGTAATTAAAGTGACAGGCTAAGTGTAATTAAAAGCTTCACCTGGAAGGGGAGGGGCGTCTGCTGAACAAGGGTGCATAATGAAATTAAAACTAGCCACTTATGAATGAAAACATTTCAAAGATCTAAGAAAATCTGAAGTTCAATCCCTCTTTCCAATTACAAAAGTTAGGAGTATTGAGGTAAGCTTGAAACAAGCAAGATAAAGTTTGAGATCATTTAGAACAAAGGCAAAGAAGTAGATTTGAGAGAGAAATTGATTGTGGCCTAGATTGATCCTGCATAGATTAAAGCCCGTTTGTTCCCTGTCTGTGCTGCCTGTATGTGATAAGAGTGTGTCTAGAATCCCATGATATTGTTTGCAAAAGGTAAAGAACTCACATTATGGGGAAGGTAATCAGCTAACAGAAAGTCAAATCAGGATACATTAATCACTTGCAGGTTGCCAAGCTGTAACTACTGGAGTGTGGTTTCAACTGTCAGCGAGGTGTGTTAATGACATATATGAAGGGACCAAAGGTAGCAATCATTATTGACCATACACAGGTGAGGGAGGTATGTAATTTGTAGGGAGAGTGCACAAAAATTTAGTGGTGAAGTATAATTTTGGGAGAAGTGGAGTTTGTATTTTGGTTCAGAGACTATATAGAGGTCTGTTGTACATTGGGATGTGACTATCCCTGAACATAAAACATCTTGTTAACATGTAGGTACAGCAAATAATTAGGGAGGCAAATGGGACGTTGACCAATGTTGAAATAAATTATAAAATTAAAGGAGTCTCGATGAGAACATACCTCGAACAATGTGTACAACATTGGTCTGTTTATGTTACAATGGTACAGGACGTTGGTGAGACCACACCTGGAGTATTGTGTACAGTTTTACTTACCCTGCTCTGGGAAAGATTTCATTAGAAGATATACAGGGAGAGTTTGGGCAGTCTTGGCCTTTTCCCCCCCGGGAGCCAGGGGTTTGAGGGATGATCTTGGAGATGTTTAGCTCATGAGAGGTGTGGATAGGGTAATTACAGTTTTTTTTTCCTCAGGGAAAAAGAATCAAAAACTAGAGGGCATACATTTAAGATAGGGGAAAGATTTAAGGACTTGAGCAACTTTATGCAGAGATTAGTGTGAATATAGAATGTGCTGCTAGAGGATATGCAGGTATAATAACTTTGAAAGATTCATGTGTAGGTGTTTGGAGGGATCTGGGCAAATGAGACTAGCTTAGATGGCCATCTTGGTCAGTGTGCATTAGTTGGGCTGAAGGGTCTGTTTCTATGCTGTATTTATTTATATAATAATTTCCTTTAATAAGGAGATTGATTCCTGAAATGAAGGGGATATCTTGTATTGAATGATTGCACAGATTGGGCTGAGTTTAAGAAAGTGGGGATTAATTGCAGGATTCTGTGTGTGGGGTGGGGGTGGGAGGTAGTGTAAGTGCTGGGGGTGTTTATAGCGTAAGTTTGAAGTTGATGAAATTGAAGTATTTAAAATGACAGGCAGAGTCCATCTAAGTAGCTTTATAAGACCATTGGACGTAGGAGCAGAAATAGGCTGTTCCGCCCATGCGGGAACTGCTGAATGAACAAGGTTGTATGATGAATTAAAACTGATCAAAGGGATACAATTTCAGAATAAAAGATCACCCATCAGAATGGAAATGAGGAATTTCTGTACTGGGGTCTCTAAGTATAGACATTCACCAGCCCAGAGCTGTGGATGGTGTATCACTCAAGTTTGAGAGAGATGGGTTTTTGATATTTTGGTAGAGTATTACAGAGGGTTATAGAAAAAGAAGAGCCAAGGCTAAGGTCAGATCAGCAGTGAACTCGATGACTGGTAGAGCAGGCCAGGAGACTCCTGATTCTGCTGAGATTCCTTATGTTCTTATAGTCTTGTAAATAGTTCTCAAACTATCCAATTATATCTTTATCCACTTTTCGTTGTTGTTATTGAATCTGTTTCCACCACCACAAAAAATCCTGGTCTTCCTCTCATTCTTAAGTCTGCTTTCTCTAGTACTAATCCCTCTGAATCGGGAAACTGCTGTCCTTGTTTCAGTCTATCAAAACTTTTTCTTTGATATTGAAATCGTTGAGTTATCTGGACTCTCACTGTGGAGAACAGTGCTTTCTATGTAGGCTCTTCATAGAACTGAAATCCTTGCTCATCTCTGGTACCCACTGTAGTTTCTCCATACTTGGCCTAACATCTTTCTCAAAGTGAAGTACCCAGAAAGTAACACAATCCAACATTGAAAGATTAAACGTATCTTCCGAACTTTGTTCTTTATGCTTGAACTGATACAAGCACTTAATAACATTCTCTATTTATCTTGCATACCTCTGTTTCTTTATCCTGTTTAATTTCTATTATTGCTTCATTTTTCATTCTTCTTTGTTAACCTGCATCTGCCATGTGTCTGCCCATTTCTCTAGTTAAGGTACTGGTGAAATCTGTTACCATCTTCACTGTTTAAAATATTTCCAAGTTCTTAGTTAACCATAGTGAATGATAGAACAGACTTAAAGGATAAATAGCCTGTTCCTTCATTCAGTATTCCAGAGTAGAATAGTACAGAGGTCGGATAGATTGTGTGGGGCTTAATCCAAAGCAATGCATTGAATCAGTGAATCTCCTGCCATACTATAGTAATCCCCAGTGCTTATAACAACAGTGACTGCATTGGTGTAGTTGGGGTATGTTGAGCAGACTCTGGTATTAGAGAACAGTAGGGTTAATGGATGACTGGGAAGAGAAAACATTACCTACGCCCAACCATTTTCCTTGCTGCATTTCAGGGTACAACCACCATCTCCAAGCACAACCGAGGCCATACAGGGCATGCTGTCAATGGCAGCCCTGCAGTACTCAGACCTTCGCAGCAGCCCAAGAAAGAATAGGGACAGCCTGGAAAAAAGGAACCTTTCCAAGTCACATCAAGGCATAAGAACTAATAGGAGGGAGAAAGGCGCGCTGAGCCCATGTTCCAGGGCATCAGACTGTGGTGGGTATTTCAGTGTGTTTGTGTGTGTACTTAGGATTACAAAACAAAATAGGATCTCCTACTTTGCAGGTGGGGTAAGGACCTGAAATGATGTGGTTCCTCATAACTGATCCATACAGCTTAACAGCAGCAGTGGTGGGTTGGGTGTGCTGGCAGCACAGATAGGTTTGGAACAGGGAGAACTAGTTGAGGAGGGGAGGGGGATTTGGGGAAGAGCTGGAGGTTGAAGTGTGTAGTACTGATTGGGGAGGGGAAGGAAGCACAAGGGAATAGCGCTGGAATGTTTAGTTGCTTGTTCTGCCCTGCCATTCAGAGATCACTGTTAATTTACACTGCAATTCCAATGAAATGTCCAATGAAAATCTTTCAATCTTGAAGTTTTCAATTTCCCCCACTATCAATACATTTGTAAATATGTGGGACTGTTCCATTAGCATAAACAGAATTTTTTTTCCACCACCACTTAAATGAATGAACTTTTCATTTTTAAGTTTGAAATCCTGTTTCACAAAATCATACATCTTAGAAATAGGTCCATTCATCCCACCTTCTCCATGCCAGCTGTGATGACTATCTCCACCAATCCCATTTGCCATATTGGGCTTGTATCCTTCATTGCCCGTCCTATCTTGGGTATCTGTCTGAAGAACTTTTAAACTTTGTACTTCTTCCAGGATCATTTACATGAAAAAAATGTGAAATATGCCCCTATCCATCAAACACTCAAGCTAAGTAGGTCATCTTCAAAGAAAAACAATTATATACAGTACAATTAGTGTAATATGTTAGCCTTGGTGTCATTTTTTAAAAATGAACTCCAATTACTTTCTCCAATACTCTGGATAAAACTTTGGTAGAACCTCTCAGCTAGCATATGTTCCATTCCTTTGTACCCCCTCTTCACACAGATGCGGACTTTCCATTAGTCTTTTCCGTTGTTCATTGATCTTCATGATTTCCAACTTCTAAACCCTTCTTATCTTAGAATCTCTATTTGGGAAATGCTCCCTTTTTCTTGAGTGAAAAGTGGTTCACCTCTACTTCACGTTTGTGCTTTCCCCAGAAATGGAAATGATTTCTCTGCCAGAACTGGTAAAAGCATTGATAACTTAAAACCACTCAATCAATTTCATTGGTTTCTATTTCCACAAATCTTTTCCTCTATCATAGTAACTCTTATAATTTCATCTCTCCTCATTTTATTAGGTCTTGTCTAAAGCATCTGGAAGTCCATATAAATCCCAGAGCCCTCTGCCCGTGTTACTGCCTCAGAGTTTATTTGCACTTTAGGACACTATTGGTTGCCTCTGACTAGTTCATGATTATCCAAACTCTCAGTTTACATGTCTCAATAACAATTTTGACATATGATAGACTCACAACAAATAGAACTCCTGCCGAAGTGATGAATGAATGGGGTGGTGAAAGTTAGGATGCTGACAACAGAATTTTGTATGGCCTAGTTTAGAGGTAATATGTAAGACTGAAACTCTAAACCAGCAGTTCAATTTCCAAGTTTAGAGACTTCTATGACTCTAATGTCTTAACCATATATGTATATGTCTCTACTTGGATTTCACTTCAAGATGTTAAAGTTCTGATTCTCAATCCTGTTCCATTGTTGAATGAGATCATTGATGTGAGGACTTAACTATCTATCACATCTTGGCTTCAGATCCCTGCATGTTCATGGAAAGAGAAAAATATTGATATTGAATTCAGAGTTATTACTGAGCTAGCATGGCTCTGTGGAAGAAGCCGTACCTTGGTACTCTCCTGAATGGTTTGGTTTCGATGTTGTGCTCTTGTCTTAAACCCCACTCACAGTGATAATTCATTCTGGGTCTCATCCTGGTTTTCTGTTTTCTTCCATTGAAAAAAATCAGGGAAACAAGTTTCCGTGAAAATATTTTGCATTTAACAACAACTATTGTGCTCACTCACTCAACTTCAAACAGAAAGTGCTAAAATGACACAGCCCAGCCAATCAGAAGCCTGCACCAAGATCTGGGCAGCCAAAGCAAAATTTACTTCTCCAAGCTTAATGCTATCAATCTTTTCTCTACTTTTTTTCATACCGTACAGTAATGTTTTAGTGGCTTGAATCAATCTTACACCTTGACAATTTTAATGAACTTCACTTTCACTCAGTTTCCTATGTGATGTGTTATACAGTATGTTGACATCAGATTATTATATAGACACTTTGCTGTCTGCCAGGTTATGTAGCAATGCACTGGGCCATTCAGTACGACAGGCTGATACCTCAACCTCCACCCACCGTTTATTAAATCCAGTTCGAAATATGTGACTTTTGTCCCTCAGTTATTTTCAATGAAACAACTTAAATTCTTTCCTGTGAGTGAGGGGGTTGGTGATTGTTATTGTGGCTGTTTTTTTGCTGTGGGAGAGGGGGTATTTTGGGGTCTATGAATGTTGTCTCTTACCCTTTCCATGCTGGGGTGGGGAGGGAGTTGATGTTTTTTCTTTCATCAGCACCCACGGTCTATCTGTGTTTCTTGGCTATCTGGAAAAGACAAATATCAGAGTTGTATTGTACATGCATTCTTTGACAATAAAATGGACCTTCGAACCACTTTGCAGTTGTTGGGAATCTGCAGAGTGTTAAGCTGAGCGCTTTAACCTGTTCTGAGATTGAGTTTCTTCATGAATTCTCCACCAGATTTATAGTGACTTACTTTCATGGACCCCTGTACTGATCTCACTTGTGAAGAGAAACATGTTCTGTGCTTCGAAATTGTGGTGCACAGTGTTGGATCTGACTGACTGTACCAGCTGTTGCCAATGTCTGTTTCTTCCTCATTTGGCCCACTATACCCAGCAGGGTTGAGAATTCTTTAAAAGGATCCACCAGCGACGTGTCTGGACAGAAGTGTGTGTAGAGAGGGAGCGTGATCGTAGCAAATTGGGGTGGGCTTTCCTGTTTCCCTGAGTCTAATGGATATTTGGGAATGAAGTATCCAGATCAGAGGGCCTGGTTTGACATTCCAGACATATGTGCTGGTTCAGCTATAGGTCAGGGTACAGTGCAGGTGGACACGGATCTAAAGTTACAGCAGATGCATACTGCTGGTCTATGGTATGTCATTATACATAAACAGTAATGCTGGTCTTGGATCTGTCATTACGACGGGTACAGTACAGATGGGCATGGATCTAGAATTAGTACAGGTGTGCTGTAATGGACTTGAGTCTGTCCTTATAACAGGTTTAGTAAAGATGGGTGTGGATCTGTCATGGCAGGTGCAGTAATGGTGGACATGGGTCTATCATTATGACAGGCACAGTAACTGTGGCCGCAGGTCCATCACTGAACTGGAGACAGTACTGTTAACAGGTCTGTAGTTTCAAAGGGCTCATTTAAGAGATGGGACAGGTCTGTTTCCCAGATTTTAGATGTTGATGGATGAAGGATTTCGGGTAGAGCTGACATTATGAAATGTAATGATTGATCTGGAAAGAAGTATGTTAAGTTTCCTGAATTAGGAATTGTGAGGATGGTGTGACCAGCTGGCCTTTCAAAGGAAACACTTGGCATTGGTGTTTCCAGTAGCTTGGGAATGTTGACTTTATTTGTACCTTAATGTACTGCTTGAAATTTGACTGGACTATTTCAAATAAAGACCTTTTCTGACTTGCCAGTCAGAGGAAAATGAAAGTGAATTTTCTTTTTTATCTTAATAAAAGCATGGGAGATGTTGAAAAGCAAAATACCGCAGGTGCTCTACTTGTGTTGATGTTTATATCAAAACCTGAAAACACGACTTGCCCTTGAATCCTCCAAAAAGTAGTGGATACAGTCCTGTCCATCATGGGTAAAGCCCTCCCCACCATTGAGCACAGCTATACAAAATGCTATTGCAGGAAAGCAGCATCCATCATCAAGGACCCCCCACCACACAGGACATGCTCTCTTCTCGCTGGTGTCATCAGGAAGAAGGTACAGGAATCTCAGACTTACACCGCTGGTTCAAGAACAATTACCCCGCAACCATCAGGCTCTTGAACCAAAGGGGATAACCTCACTCAGCTTCACTTGTCCCATCTTAGAAATTTTCTCACAACCTGTGGACTCACTGTCAAGAACACTTCATCTCATTTTCTTGATATTTATTGCTTATTTATTGTTAATATTTATTTCTTTTTGTAGTTGCACAGTTTGCTGTCTTTTGCACACTGGTTGCACACCCAATTTGGTGCAGTCTTTCATTGATTCTGTTATGAATTTATTGAGTACATCTGCAAGAAAATAAATCGCAGTGCTGTATATGGTGACGTATAGGTACTTTGATAAACTTATTTTGAACATTGAACTTTTCTCCTCTTGTCCACTCTTCCTATTTGCAATTGAGAGATAGCACGGACCCAGGCCCTTCAGCCACAGTGTTCCAGCTGACACATCAAGCACCTTGTTACACTAAGCCTGCTTTATTCTCCTTGTGTTCCTGTTAGTTCTTCCCAGATTCCACCACTCACCTACTCTACAGATTCAAATTCATTTATTTATCACATGTACATTAAAACATACTTTGAAATATTTGCATTAACAACCAACACAACCTAAGATGTTCTGGCAGCACCCTGCAAGGGGCAATTTGCAGCAGCTAATTAATCTCGCAACCTGCACGTCTTTGAGATGCGGGAGCAAACTGGAACACCTGGGGGAAATGGTACATAGTGACAGGGAAAATGTACAAACTCTGTCCAGACAATACCAAAGGTCAGGGTTAAACCTGAATCACTGCAACTCTGAGGCAATGGCTGTACTAACCATGCCACTGTGCACCCATGCTGAGAAGAAAACAGTTCCATTCAGATGTTGCTAATGTTATTTCTATTGCACGTTCTGTAGTAGCTTTTTAATCCTTTTTTATAATATAAAGACATGTTAGCTGCACAACATTTTGTCTAATCAAATTTAGCATGTCAACTTTTCAGTTCACTTGTTTTAGAAAGCAGATTTCTAGCATGTTTGTTTTAAGTTTTAACTCCAATAGGTGTTTTAAGTGATTTATTGGAAAATGAAGGAAACGGCATACTCCTTGGAAGTCGTGTTTTAATGTAGCAGCAGACTGGAAGCATCTTCGGGTACAGATACATAAACCTCTAAAAGCAGCTGCACTGTTTAGCCAGCCCACGAGAAACAAGCACACATATTCTGCTATGGGGTAAAGTTTCTTTTCTTATTTATGTCACTTTGTGTACTTCTGTCAAATCTCCTCTACTCAAAGAGAAACAATCCCAGCCTATTAGGTTCCTCTTCATATCTGAAATGTTCCATCTCAAGCAATATCCTCCTAAACCTCTTCAGATTCACCTGTGTGATCACATCTTTTCTAGTGTTGTGAATAAAACTGTATACAGTTTACTAGCAGTGACCTAACTAGCTGTACCAAAACCAATCTGCTGTCATATTCTGTACCCTGGTTGATGAAGACAAGTATCTCTGCATCACCTTCTCTACCTGTGCTGCAACCTTCAGGGATTGTTGGAATTGTAAACCAAGGTCCCTCTATTCCTCAACATACCCTACTATTCATGGTCAATGTCCTATCCTCAAAACCTCATACTTGTTGGGATTGAATTCCATCTGCCATTGATCTGCACAAATTGCAAACTGAGCAATATCATTCGATACCTAAACACGATGCTCTTCACTATCTACACTACCAATTATTGTTATCTGCAAACATACTAATCAAATTGTTCAATATTTTGTAGATATAAAGAATCAAATATTTTCAGCACCATTTTTTCCTCTGCATGCCTAATGCGCATCAGGTGGCACCCTTGCTTTTTTTTTTACAGGACCAAATTGCTAGCTCAATGCTCAACCTAACATGAATGGAAAATGTGCAAGGAGCCAGGTGTATTCGAAGTCTGGTGCAGATGCCACTATACCACCAAATAGCTTACAGCACCAGTGCCTAGACTATATCACTGTCCATGGGCTTCTAATTATGAGAGCAACCCTCTTCCACCATTCTCTGCCTCTTATTGCCAAGCCAATTTTGGATCCAATTAGCCAACTTGCCTTGAAAATTAGTTTCTATAATATATCTAGTAATTGGAGCTCTCTCCCTTTCTGCGTACTGTATTTATGACTATTATTCAATCAGATTACTAATAATCTCCTACTGTTTATATGTAATTTTATCCAAAGTTAGTTTTGACCATTTTATGGTAGTCAGTCTCAACTTTGTCCCATTCTAAGTTGACTCTGGCAAGATAAAGGATATTAAAGTTTTCAGGTTCTTTTCAAACACAGCATTGAATTTTATTGTTACTGTCTGACAAAGGTTCCCTTGCTGATGGATAAAGGTCCCTTGCTCATTATGCACCATAAAATCCAGAAGATAATCTTAAATCCTCTGAGTAAATTCACTATCTTTCTGAATTGAACTATTTTGATCTTTCAATGTATGAAAATTATGGACTGCAATTTAAGTAATTCTGCCCTTCTCTGGAAAGACTTCTAGTCTCTGAACCAAATCTTTCTATCACTTCATTGATCTGTTAAGGGGCTTGTAGATACTTCCAATAAATAATTTTGTCTTCAACCTTCAGCAAGAGATGAGTCCTAGCTGGAGGGATATAGAAGGGAGATCTGAAGAAAGGCAACATTGTGAAGGAAGAAAGGGTATGGACACAGAAGAATGGCATTGAGAGGGACAGGAGAGGAGAATAGAATTAATTTCTTTTGTACATCAATAAAATATGGATTTTGTTATGTAACTTAAACTATTTACCCTTGGGCACAATGATAGTAATCACGTAATAACTAAAGTAAATTTGAATTTACTTTAAATTGTAGGCCATGTTTGCATTTCTTTGATTGCCTTTGCACCAGGTTGCAATGATTGGTCTCACAGTCCTCTTGTGATCCTGTCACCGGTTGTTACTGAGTGATGAATGTATGTTTTCACAGCTGGGTCCGTGAAGCAGGAAGCCGCTGAGTGCAGCACTGTGTTGCCAACTGCTGAATGGAGGGGCACAATGGGAGCATCGGCCAGACTATCTGAAACGGTAGGACTAAGTTCCCTGTATACCTGAGTGTCTATGGCATGCACTTTCACTTGGTCAGGGAAAATCTGCTTGCATTTAACTCTCTGGGGAGGTCATGTATTGTGCTTTAATTGGTCTACTTTCTTTTAATTAAACACAACCATATGCTCTATATCAACTGGATGTAAAAAACAATCGACCACGTTAGACTATAAGGCATGGGAGCAGAATTAGGTCATTAGGACTATCGAGTCTGTTCTACCATTTCGTCGTGTATTATTCCTCTTCACCCTATTCTCCTGCCTTCTCCTATGGTGCCCTTGCTGATCAAGAACCACTTTAAATGCACCCAATGACTTGGCCTCCACAGCGATGTGTGGTAATGGGTTCCACAGTTCACCAACCTCTGGCTTCCTCGTCCCTGTCCTGAAGGGAATTCGTTCAATTCTGGGGCTGTGTCCTTGTGTCCTCTGGTCGTGGACTTCCCCACCATAGGAAGCATCCACTTTACTGTCTCGAACTTTCAATTTTCAATAGTTATGAATGAGATTTCTCTCTTCCCCCCCCCCCCCACACACATTCTTCTAAACTCCAGCAAGTACAGGCTCAGAGCCATCAAATGCTCCTCATACACTAACCCTTTCACTCCTGGCACCACTCTTGTGAATCACCTCTGGACCCTCTCAAATGCAGGCACATACCTTTATGGATATGAGACCCAAAACTCACAATACTTCCAAGTATGTTCTGACCAATGTCCCTTTGCCTGATTGTTTGTTTTGGTTCCTAGTATGGACCTTTGCTGTGAATTGCTGAACCATTGAAACTTTAAGGTTAAATAAGATGTACAGTTGCACTGTCTTGGTGTGTTGGTGGTCAAGTGCTGTGCAAAAGGGAATTCCCTAGGTTTGATCTCTAGCTGCTGGCTGGAGCTGCGTTATGTTCTGCGGTCCTGCCAAGCAAGGCAGGGCATTGCCCTCAAAAATTCAGTCAGTTGCCTGTATGGTCCAGAGGATGGTCAGGTCAAGTGTAATGTGGCTGCCGTTCTGTTAAGCGCATACAGCTGAGGAATTTGGGGAGGTAAGGATCACATGGGAATTACTCAAGTAAACAAATCTACCTCTAATTTTTATTCAAGGTATTGAAGAATGAGCCAAAACATCTCAGAAAAGAATGTTCTTTGTTGGTGAGGCAAAACATCCAGGAGAACAAGATGTTAGTGGAAGAAATGGTAGATAGTGAAGGTCAGATTGCCTCTGACTCATTGACTGCAGTGTACAGGTCAACTGCTGACTGTGACCTGCGAACAAGTCCAGTTCACAACAGTGACAGTCCAGATCGGACCCACCCTGGAATATCAACGTCACCACCTCTGCATCCATCTAGCAAGCGGACCATTCCCAATCCACCGCCTGTGAGCAACCAGGCGACAAAAGGTCAGTGGCTAGATATCACCATAAAACATTGGTGTCCTTGATCAGAGGGAGCCCATCGTCAAGTCGGTGCGGGGGTGTTGGGGTGCATTCCCACTAGGAGAGATGTTCGGCATGAGTACAGTGGCACTGATGATCAGAGGGGGAGAAATCAAGAATGTCCACTTAGCTGATGAGATACACTGCTGAAATACGAGGGTCCCAGATCAAAGAGATGGATAGGAAGAGCATCATCGATCAGGAAACACTGGGACATCCTAAATGGAAGAGTATTATCAAGTGTGTGAATGCTGCTTTGTTAATATTATTAACAATGTTATTAACCATTTGGCAGGAAAGCGTCCAAAGAAAGGGATGGCAACTGCAAAGCAGCGACTGGGAAAGATTCTGAAGCTGAACCGAAGTGGCCGCCTCTTCCTTTAGAAATAAGACTTTCCAGACTAACTTTGGGCCAAAGAGGGTGATGGTGCTGCAGCATGGATGGCCCTACCTCAAGACCCTTGGATATGCACTGTCGAAGCAATAATGGCAAAAGTCAGAGCTGGGGAGAAAGAGGACTGATGTGGGGAAGCTCTGAAAATTGTTCAGGGTTAGCAAACATTTTTAAAGGATGGTATTTTGCTTTTTCTGAAGATACTTTCTGTTGTAATTTATCTTCCAAATTATTTGATGCATTTTAATTTAACAGCATTGTTTTTTTTAAAAAAGAGAAAACTATTTATTGAGGAATTGATTCATTTCAACAAAATAATTTAGATATAAAATATTGAACCATATTTCCAGCTGAGAGATCCTTGTCTTTTAATTGTTTGCATTCTGAAATGATTTAATGTTTATCTCCTTTGAGATCAAATCACTGCAAGCCTTTTCTTATTCCACATCAAAGTGGATAAGGGAGTGGCTGATGAAATTGAACCATGCAAATTGGTTTGCTTTGGGAGCTTAAACAAGCGCAGGACACTGGAGATTCGGTGGATGAAGAGGTAAGGCCTCATGCTGAAGAGGGTGGCAGAGTTTGTCATTGAAACATTGCTTATAGTCGATATATGAATCCAGCTGGAAGCCCAAAAAGAGTCGAGTTGGGTTGCCATTTTACAGTTTGTTCAAAACAATGGTTAAGCAACACTTTGGAGTATTGTGTGCAGTCCTGGTCACTGTGTAATTGAGCTGGAGATGGTGAGGAATAGATTCAAAAAGCTGTTGCTGGGACTGTTGGGCTTGAGTTCTAAAGGAAGATATAATAGGCTGGGGACCATTTTCCCTAGAGTGAAGTAAGCTGAGGGGTGACCTTAGAGATCGATAAAATCAAATTGTGCATAGAAAAGATGAAAAGTTACAATGTTTTCCCCAGGATAGGGAAGTCTAAAACTAGGTGACATGGGTTTAATATGAGAGGGGAAAGATTTCCACACAGGGTAGTGGGTATATGGAACAAGCTGACAAGACAGGTCTAGTAGAGGTGGGTAGTTGCCATTTAGGATAGATAGGTAAGGTCAAGTTTTATTGTCATATACACAAGGACATGTGTGCACAGGTATAATGAATGGGAAAGTTTAGGATACATGGAGGGATATGGACCAAAATTGGATTAGCATAAATGGCTATCTTGGTCAGTTTAGACAAATTGGGCCGAAGGGCCTGTTTCCACAATACATTGACTCTAATTGTTGTGGAAAACTGGTTGTAAAAATCTGGTGATTTTGAGACTGAGTGAACTGCTGGAAAGAAATTATATTTTGATCGCTTTGCCACTTTTCAGATCACAAAGCACATAGCGTATTGACAAACCCACCTCTCCCACCATATCCAACCGTTTGGTTGTGAAGGAGAGCAGTTTCTTGTTCTTTCACCCAGTTTCTGCAACACCCAACCTTTTTTCTTCTGGAAAGATAAAATTCTCCAGGCTTAAACATCTGTTGGACTAGAATTAGAAGTCCTAATTTACAGTTTATACAGCAATTAAACTTGTACAAAGGCACATAGATATAGCAGCAAAATCTACCAAGCTTTATTTAACACACTCAGGCCTTATTTGACAGATGACTATCTGCACTCTAATTACAACTTCATTCAGTACAACTTCTTCACAATGAGTTTCTTATACAACATGGAACTGGGGAAACTACTACCTCCAGTCAAGTACATTGAAGTATGGATGATGTGACTTGTGGTGCAGTCACTGGAGAGACACTGAAGCTGGTGATATAAAGGTCTTTATTTATTGCATTCTCCTGGAGATGCTCAAACTTGAAGTATGTTACATTTTCATACACTATATCTAAGGTAACCACAATTTCAATCGTTGCAATGACATTATTTACTTCCAATATTTTGGATTGACGTTGCTTCCTTTGAACAGTAGGAAATGGCACTAAGTGCTCAAGCACCTTTGCTGGTACAAAATAATTCACACAGATGGTCTGAAAGAAATCCCATACATGTAACTTTAATGTTGTGAGGCTCACTCTGAGTACTCAAAGATCCCAGCTATTGATTGATCAGCAATATCTGTGACCATGTTTGATGTGCTAAGTTACAACATCAGTCTTGTCTGCCAGTTGAACTAAGTCACAATGATGCAAAAAATAACTTGGCCCATATTGCCTGGTTTGTTGCAGGTCTATTAACATTACCCCATTGCCTTACATTTGGCTGATGTATATGAGAACATTTCATAGTCACTTCACTTTGCAAATCATATCTCTTAGTCACCAAACTCCAGACTCTGTAGCTAGTGCTGTTTGCAAAACTGTTCATTTAACTCACTAAACTGATTACGGTTTAAAACACTAGCTCGCTTTTGAATTATATCTGCAATATTTATATAATTACATATGCAATCTGGAACAACAAAACTGGAGGAACATTAGTGGGATCAGAGGGATGGTCTACATTTTGGGTGGTGACCCAGTATCAGGGTATCTCCCTCATCACTGTCCAGGGACCAAAACAGCCCTTCCAGATGCATTTAGAATAGTACAGCACAGGAACAGTCCTTTCAGCCCATAGCATTGTGCTGAACTATAATTATGCAGATACATGGTCCGTATCCTTCCATACTCTACACATTCGTGTTCCTATCTGAGCCACTTGAACACCTCCACTAGCACCCTTGTTAGTGCATTCCAGTCACGGTGGTGGCACCACAGTGTTTTTAAAAAAAGTCCTGCCCCACACATCTCCTTTGAACTTGCCTCTTCTTGCCTTGAATGCATGCCGTCTAGCATTAGACATTTCAACCCTGGGGATTAAGGTACTAGCTGGCTGTCTGTACCTCTCAATTTTATATGCTTCTGTCAGGTCTCCCCTCAGCTTCTGATGCTCTAGAAGATAACACCTCACACTCGTTCAGATTAAACTCCATCTGCTATTTCTTTGCCCTTGTCTGCAATTGATCTGTACCCTGTTATATCCTTTGGCAAATTTCTATGCTATTGACAAGGCCAACAACCTTTGTATCAGTCACAACTTACTAACCCACCAATCTTGTGTTTTCATTCAAGTCCACGTATAAAATACACTCAGTGACCATTTTATTCTGCCTGCACACCTCATTAATGAAAATATCAGCCAATCATGTGGCAGCAAATTAGTGCAGAAAAGCATGCAGACCAAACATCAGAATGGGGAAGAAATGTGATCTTTGTGACTTTGACCATGGAATGATTGTTGGTGCCAGATGGGGTGGTTTGAGTATCTCAGAAACTGGAAATCTCCTGGGATGTCACGCACAACAATCTGAAATCTGACGGCTGAGAGGAAGAAACTGTTCCTGAATCGTTGAGTGTGGGTCATCAGGCTCTTGTATCTCCTTAGCAAATCTTCCCCTAATAAACTGGAATCTGTTTCTGCACTGGGACTGAGGCCCTGTGGGTTACGGTTCTATCACTCTATGTATGGCATTCCTTAAATATGGTCAGAGTTTCTGCCTCTTGGATAGGGAGGTTCACACTCTGTCTGCCTTCTAGGTGAATTTATATTTCTTTGTTTACCCTCTATTCCTTCCACTACTTTTAAACCTGTACACCACCTTCTGCCTTAAAAACCATCTTCCTGATCCCTGGTAAGAGAAATTGTACCCGTCTAATTTTCCAACATAATGTTAGTTGACTTGTGCCGCTCTTGGCTTTCCTGTTCTAAAAGTTCATCTGATTGGTTCTGTGACTCACAAATCAAAATCAAGACAATTATCATGCTGCAAAATGTTATTTTGTGGCAGCATTACAGTGCAATATATACAAAAGTGCTGTAATTATAAAAGAGGAATACTGTAGTGAAATAGTGTTTATGGACCATTCAGAAATCCGAAGGTGGAGGGGAAGAAGCTGTTCCTAAAACTTTTGAGGGTGGGTCTTTCAACTCCTATACTTCCTCCATGGATGTAGTAATGAAAAGGGGGTGGATGGTGAGGAGCCTTGACGATAGATGCCTTCTTGAAGCACTGCCCTTTTGAAGATGATGGTGGTGGGCAGGCAAGGCCTTGATTCATTGAGTTTGGAAGAATGAGAGATGATGTTGAAGCAGGCAAGACTGGTGGTAGAGATGTTGACAAGATAAATGTGGGGCTGGCTGTGGAGATTAGAATCATGAAATCACGTTAAAGCACCTTTGCTCTAGGGGTGACATATGGATGATAGGGACGAAGATCTTCGCATTCAAAACGGAGGTCGGTAGATTTCTGGATATTAGAAGGATCAAGCGATACGAGGACAGAGCAGATAACTGATGTTGAACGAAGATCAGCCCTGATCTAGTTGAATGACAGAGTAGACTGGAAGGGGCAAATGGTCTATTCGGGGCTTGATTCAATCAAATATGGAATATAAAATTAGTGTTACTGAATGAGCGCCAGTGTTTACAAACTAAGCACGTGTACAGGAGGTGTGTTGCATACAAAAAGATACCCAATGTCTTACCACACTGGAGTTTGGCGACGTGCTATCCAGTGCAAGGGATCATGGCACACAATCCCCTGACTCTAGGATCTGGGTCCACCATGGATTTGATTACACTGGCTCTGTGATCTGGGATCCAGATCCCAGACCCAGGATTAGGAATTCAGCGGCATCGGATTGTAGAAGCTCTGGGATACAGTCACCCCAGGATCCGGTGATCCGGATGTTCAGTGACTCCGGGATCTGGAGTCTCAAGGATACACAGATTCCGGGATCCGGGATCCGTGCTCGGTGCTCGGAGTCGGGAGGACTGGCTGGAGAGCGCCACCTCTCGCGAGAGCAAGGCTCGGCCCCAGCGGAGCGGTGTCGACGGCATGAAGCGGTGCGGACCGGTGGCGCTCGGCCGCTGGGCTCCCTTTGCCCGGGAGCCGGGCCGTGCCCTGGTGCTGTGCCCGGGCCTGGGGTATTTAGAACGGGCGGCCCACCTACTTCAGGTGCAACGCGACTTCCCGGGGGCGCTGGCCGTCTGTGAGAGTGGACTGGATTGGCTGGGCCCGGAGCAAGACCAGCCCGGCAGGTAGCGGTTGGGGAGAGATGGGAGGGAAGGAAGGGGAGATGTGGGTAGTGGGGGAGGAAGCATTAGGTGGAGGGGAATAAGGGAAGGGAAAGAGAGGTATGAGAATTGAGGTGGAGGGGGAGGGAGGGAAGAAAGGTGGTTGGAAGGGAAGTGGAGAGGGGAGCGAACCAACACTCTTTCACTCACTTTCTCACTCCCGCCCATTCTCAACCCCTCCCTTCCCCTTACCTCTCTTTCTCCCTCCCTCCTTCCCTTTCTCCCTCTCTCCCTCCTTCTCTCCCTCCCCTTCCCTCCTTCTCTCCCTCCCCTTCCCTCCTTCTCTCCCTCCCCTTCCCTCCTTCTCTCCCTCCCCTTCCCTCCTTCTCTCCCTCCCCTTCCCTCCTTCTCTCCCTCCCCTTCCCTCCTTCTCTCCCTCCCCTTCCCTCCTTCTCTCCCTCCCCTTCCCTCCTTCTCTCCCTCCCCTTCTCTCCCTCCCCTCCCTCCTTCTCTCCCTCCCCTCCCTCCTTCTCTCCCTCCCCTCCCTCCTTCTCTCCCTCCCCTCCCTCCTTCTCTCCCTCCCCCTTTCTCCTTCTCTCCCTTCTTCTCTCCTTCCCCCTTCCTCCCGCTCTCTCTCTACCCCCTCCCGCTTGCTCTCTCCCTCCCCCCACTCTCCTTCTCCCACCTCTTTTTCTTGCTCCCCACCTCCTTGCTCTCTCTCTCTCTCCCCCTCATCCCCTATCCCCACCCTCATCCTCACCTTCTCTCCCTGCAGCTGCAGCACGGCCCGAGCTGCTGATATCAGGTGCTCCCTGTGTGCGATGGGACTGCAGGCGCTGGCGGAGCAGCGCCAATGGCGCCGGGCCTGGAGCTGGCTGCTGCAGCGATATGGCAGCCCCGAGCGGGTCCCCGCCTGGCTCCTCCAGATGTGGTGAGTGTCCTCACTGCCTTCCCCTGCAAAACATCTCAGCACCTGTTTCAGGCAAGTCAGTGACAGAAAGAAAACTGTTGAGTGTTGGATTAGGCAGCCCTTTTTAGAGCAAAAGGGTAACTAAAGGAAAGATAAGTTTTCTTAAAGTTCAGTTTCCCATGTGTTGAGCTACAGGAGTGGGCTTAACTTCTTGTCTGTATTTTCAAGCATTTGGTGAAGAGAATGGTGGGTTCCTGAAAACACATGGACATCACAAAAGATCAAGTGCCGGTAGTCTAACGACTGTACAGTGCTTTGCTGAGGACAAACTCAGAGTACTATGTCCATTTCTGGTCACTCAGCTATAGGAAGAATTTTATTAAGCTGGAGAGGGTGCAGAGAAGGTTCAAGTTTATTCATCACCAATATGTCACAGCATACAGTGAAATGTGTCGTTTCTGTCCACAAACCTATAAGCCAGTGCTAAAATAGTATGCCCACAATGCCCAGCAGAACAACACGGAACACAACAAGCAACAAAACAACATCAGAACAAGCCCTGCTCCTCCCGCAGTCCCACCCACACGCATACACAGTGCTCTAACCCCAAGGCAGGCCACCTTCGGCCTCCGGCTTTGAACTCACAAACATTGGACCTTCGGCTTTCCCAGTGCACCTGCAGACTTGCTGATCCTGCCACCGGACCTTGACTTCCGGACTTTTAGTGGACAATTCCGATGGAGATTCACAAGGATGTTACTGGGACTGGAGTTACAAGGGTATGTTAGAACATATTCACTTGGAGCACAAGAGGCTGAGGGGTGAACTGAAAATCATGAGGGCTGTAGATAAAGTGAGTGGCTGCAGTCTTTTTACCCCAAAGGCAAATCTGATTTATGGTGAGGGGTGATAAGGTTTAAAAGTGGTCAGAGAAAGGTGAATAGATGGAATGAGCTGCCATTGGAACTGGTAGAAGCAGATACAATTACAACATTTCTACAAGGTATTTGGACCATTGTGTGATAGGGAAAACTTTAGAGAAATATGGAAAAGCAAATGGGAACTAGCTCAGGTAGGTAGGTCAGCGTGGGCTACTTGGGGTACAGACCCTGTTTCTGTGCTGCATAACTGTGAGGCACTCTGAAACTTCAGCCAATATCTGAGCCTGCTTCACCCCCTCCCCATGGACTACTGAATACTTATGCAAGTCCTGGGGCCGACCAACAACAGTTCCTCTCCCTGTTGGTGTTTGTTGGTTGCATTTTATTTATTTTTCTTGCCACACAGTCATTTTTGGTGCTCTGACTCTATGTCAGTAAATCTGTCCATCATGTTCCCCCCACATGCATCCTCACCCCTTGCCTGCCCCCACCAATTCTCTTGCCATTCAGCCACACACAGCAGCAAATCAACCCATGTGTCTTTGGGATGTGGGAGGAAACCAGAGCACATGGGGTGATCCATGTGGGTACAGGGAGAGAGTTCAAGCTCCATCCTGACAGCACCAGGGGTTGGGGGTTAAACCCAGATCCCTGGGGAAGTGAAGCAGAGGCTCTACTTGTTGCACCACTGCATAACCCATGATGTAACTGCTGCTGTTTGTTATCTTTTATGGAATATTTAAAGCCCCTGACGATGCATGGAACTGACGAAATTCTTTTGTGATAGCATCATTCTCTACAGCAAGGCTGGGGAGCCAGGCCTTGTACAGCAGGCGGTCTGCAGCTGGCTGAGGGACAGAGCCAGTGCACGCACCCCAGGCAGCGTGGCTCTGGTGCTGGAGCTGTACATCCTGCATGTGCTGCTGCCGCTTGGCCTCTATGCAGAGGCAGAGAAGGAGATTACGGACACCACAATGTTGACGGAGCAGCAGAAGGAATTGGCACTGGAGCTCGTTTCGCAAAGGAGGTCCAAGGTGCAGGAGCAGGAGCCGGTGGATGGCAGGAGCCAGGTTCCAGCAGAACGCAACAAGCAGAGGCACTCAGGTAACCATCAGTATCAGCCTGGTTCAGATCCATTTACGAACAGAGAAGAGGAGGAATTCCTCTACCAAAATGTAGTGAACCTGTGGTATTCATTGCCACAGTTGTGGAAGCCAAGTCATTGGTATATTTGAAGTGGAGGTTGATAGGCTCTTGATTAGTTAGACCGTAAGACACAGGAGCAGAATTAGGCCATTCGGTTCATCAAGTCTGGTCTACCAATCAACCATTGCTGATTAATTTTTCCTTTCTTAAAGGTGTTAAGAGTTACAGGGAGAAGACAAGAGAATGGGTTTGAGAGGAAACTAAATTGGCTATGATTGAGTGACTCGATGGGCCGAGTGGCCTGGTTCTGCTTCTGTGTGTTAACAGATGCCGAAATGTGTCATTTGCTTTAACAGCTAACACAACCTAAGGACAATGCTGAGGGCAGCCCGCAAATGTCACCACACATTCTGGTGCCAACATCATGCCCGCAGTGTTCAGCAGAACAACAACAGCAAACAAGCCCATTTTCTGCCCCACACATCACCAACTTCCAGAATCCCGACCCAGGGGCCTCGTGTTCTAAACATAACCACGTGGACTAGTTGGAATGAGTGATGTTTTGCTGCCAACAGGGCTTGTGTAACACCAAATTCAAAGACAGAGATTCAAGTTCACAGTGGATTCAGTTTGGTTTTGTTTTACACTGATCAACAGAAAAAAACTCATGTCAAAATGAAAACAGATCTTTACAAAGTGATCTAAATTAATTACAAATATAAAACACAAAATAATTGGTTGCATAAGTATTCACCCCCTTCAAGTCACCATTTAGTAGATGTACCTTTGGCAGCCTTGAGTCTGCGTGGCTAAACCTCTGTCAGCTTTGCACATCTGGACACTAATTTTTCCCCATTCTTTATAAAACTGCTCAAGTGTTGCACAGGGATCGTGAGTGAACAGCCCTTTTCAAGTCCAGCCACTCATTCTCAACTGGATTGAGGTCTGGAGTCTAATTTGGCCAATCCAAGACATTAACTTTGCTGTTTTTAAGCCGTTCTTATGTAGCTCTGGCTTTAAGTTTGGGGTCACAGTTTTGCTGGAAAACAAATCTTCTCCCAAGTCACAGTTCTCATTCAGATTGTGTCAGGTGTTCCTCCAGGATTTCCCTGTATTTTGCTGCATCATTTGACCCTCTACCTTCATAAGTCTTCCAGACCTTGCTACAGTGAAACATCCCCACAGCATGATCCAGCCACCACCAGTAGGGATGGTGTTGTTTTAATGATGTGCAGTGTTTGGCTTATGCTAAACATAGTGCTTAGTCTAATGGCCAAAAAACTCAATTTTAATTTCATCAGACCATATAAACTTTTTCCAGCTGACCTCAGAGTCTAGCACATGCCTTCTGGCAAACTCTCTGAGATTTCATGTGAGTTTCTTTCAACACTGGCTTTCTCTTTACCACTCTCCTACAAAGCTGTGACTGGTGAAGTACCTGGGCAACAGTTGTTATATGCGCAGTCTCTCCCAACTCAGTCACTAAAGCTTGTAACTCCTCCAGAGTTGTCATAGTTCTCTTGGTGGCCTCCCTCACCAGTCCCCTTCTTACACAGTCACTCAGCTTTTTGAAGATGGCCTGCCCTAGGCAGTTTTACAGCTGTGAGATATTCTTTCCATTTCTCGATGATTAATTTATCTGTTTTCCAAGGGATATTCAGTGACTTGGAAATTTTCTTTTATCCATCTCCTGACTTGTGTTTTTCAATATCCTTTTCGCAGAGTTGTTTGGAGTGTTCTTTTGTCTTCATGGTGTAGTTTTTGCCAGGATACTGGCTCACCAGCAGTTGGACATTCCAAATACAGGTGTATTTTTACTGTAGTCAATTGAAACACCTTGACTGCACACAGGTCTCCAAAAACAAATCTCCATTTACCCAATTAACTTACTTCTAAAACCAATTGGCTGCACCAGTGGAAATTTGGTTTGTCAAATTAAAGGGGGTGAATACTTATTTTGTGTTCTATATTTGTGATTAATTTAAATCACTTTGTACGGATCTGTTTTTATTTTGACACAAGTCTTTTTCTGATTATCGGTTTCAAAAAAGCCAAAAATTAAATCCGCTGTAATTCAATGTAAAACATGAAAAGTTTCAAAGGGGTGAATACTTTTTATTGGCATTGTATTTATCATGTGTACATGTGTATATACAGAGAAAAGCAGTCTTTGCATTAATAACCAACACACTTAAGAATGTTCTGGGAGCAGAACCACATATAACACAACAAGCAACAAAACAACAACAGCAGAGCAACCCCTGATTTTGGACCAGAATGCTGGAAGTTGGCAGCCTCTGTGGAGAGAGATACAGTTCAGTGGTCTTGAGCAGCCCTGGTATATTCTGACTGTATTTCTGTTCTTGCAGTTTCTTGCTGTTGACCTTTCCTGATTTACTGGGTTTCTGTCTAACTTTTTGCCCTCATGTTATTGCAACTGCTGACCTACAGAAGGCCCTGCATCCCTTTCCTGCTGTCTTACACACTGTCCGGCGAGCTGTTAAATTGTAAAGGCTGTGAAAATCATGCTCACACTTCATACTGCCTTCGCTATGCTTCGGTACATTGGGTCATACACCACACTGTGTTTGTTGGATTCTAACCTGGATTATAAACAGGCTCTCATAAAGCTGCCTTGGTGTAGATTTGAAGAGCAGTTCCTCTTTTTTTTGTGTGTGGCTTGGTATTGAGCTTGGAACAGGTAATGAGTACAGTTGCAAGGTCAGTCCTTTTACTCTAAACTTGTCTTTGTTGCCAAGCTGTATCCTTGGACCTTCCATCTTTGTCCACTAAATTCTTATCTCTGGCATTTTGCATATAGGATTATTCCAATGCTGTCTTCACTGCCATCCAGTCTTATATCATAGATCCTTCAGCTCACAATGTTGTGCTAATCCTTCAACCTACTCCAGGATCATTCTAACCCTTTCTGTCCAAATAGCCCTCTATTTTACTTTCATCCATGTGCCTTTCTAAGAGACTGTTAAATGTCCTTAATATCTCTGCCTCTACTGTCCCCCCGGTGTATGTTCCACAGATCTATAACTCTATGTGTAAAAAGCATACCCCGATACTTTCCTCCAAAAACCTGAAAATGATGCCCCCTGTATTAATTAATTTCCACCCTGCGGAAAAACTCCGGCTATCCATCCAATCTGTGCCTCTGTCAGGTCACCTCTCATCTTCCTCTCCAGTGAAAAGCCCTGGCTTACCCACCCTATTCTCATAAAAAATGCTTTCTATTTCAGGCATCATCCTGATAAATTCCCTCTGCACCCTCTCTAAAGCTTCTACATCCTTCCTATAATGAGGTGATCAGAACTGAATATAACGCTCCAAGTGTAGCCTGTAGTTTTGTAGAGCTGCAACATTACCACACAGCTACTGAACTCAATCTGACTAACAAAGGCCAAAATACCATAAGCCTTCTTAACCACCCTTTCAACCTACATGGCAACTGTGAGGGTTCTATGGACATGGACCCCAAGATCCCTCTGTTCTCACGCGCTGCCATTAATCTCGTACTTTGTTTGACCTTCCAAAGTGTTTCACTTCATACTTTTCCAGATTGATCTCCATCTGCCTCGTATCAGACCAGCTCTGCACCCCGTCAACTATCACTGTCCCATTGTAACCTACGACAACATTCTACACCGTCTGCAACGCCACCAACTTTCATGTCATCTGCAAACTTTCTAACCCACTTGTACACTTCCTCATGAAAGTAATTTATGAAAGCTAAATCAAGGAGGAACTCAGTGGGTGATAGATTCTCGGCCTGAGTCGTTGACTGTTTACTCCTCTCAATAGATGCTGAGTTCCTCCTATATTTTGTGTGTTTGCTTTGGATCTCTGGCCATCTGCAGATTCACTTGTGTTGATGTTGAGGATAGTAATAGTATTTATATTGCCTCCCCTCTCTCTCTCTCTCTCTCTGCAGCACACTACACACCACGCCACACGTTCAAGTTCATTAAGCAAGTGTTAGGGTTGTGTCGACGAAGTCTACGTTTGGTATCTCTGCGCAAGCTGCTGCTGGCGGTGTTTGTAGCTTATCTACTGATGATCAGGCTGGATCCTGGTGAGTGGCACAGCGCCATCATGTGCACCTGTTAGTCACCACAGCACCTCACAAACCCACACCCAGTCCACCATCACCTGCAGGCTCCCTTCCAAGCTGCCCACCATCCTGACCGGGGTGATACATTGACAGTATTCCATTGTCACTGGGATTCCCTTCTCTCCAGCACTGCAGGAGCACCACCTTCAGGATGACTGGTGCAATTCATTCAGTTAAGTAACCCCTCAGCTCCTTGCTGTGGCAAATTTGGAATGAACGGTAAATGCTGGCCCTGCTGGCAATACCCAGCTCCCAGAATTTGAATCACATGAAGGAAGCCTTCCCAGAGCCATCTGCTGTTAAATTGTGCTGCTCCAGGGTCGGGTCGCAGTTGTATAGCACTGCCCAGGCGACTCTCGTGACAGATCAGGTGTGGATCGAGTTTTTCAGGTCACATGAATCAATTCCATAACACCAGTAACACTATGGCTGATTCAATGTTTGGCTGTTCTCTTGGGTGTGACTGGTTGAAGTAATCCCAAGAGTGATCAGTGCTTGGTAATGAATGGTATATAGAAAAGAGTGGGTGTGGGCTGAATGTGAACGAGGAGTGAGCAGTATGTAGGTGGACAGCTGACATGAGATGAGTTGATGAGTATTTCTGTTTTTATTTTGCATTTCCAGCATCTGCGGAGTGCTGATTCTCAAGGACACTTCTGTGTTTTCTTTCCCTTCAGCTTCCCCAGCAATCTTATCCTGTTTAACCAGCCTCCGGCACTTCGTCAAGGCAACATGGGACACTATGTTTTCCCCTTACCACAAGGCAAGGATTGATGTGTGACAGTGGTTGCCCATCTTCTGGTTGGTTAAGCTCCGTGGTGTAGCGCACATGAGGAAGTCTAGCAGCCAGGGTTTCACTGCAGCTCCAGTGAAACTCATCCTGATCAGCATTATCGGATCTGCAGTCCGTGGCCTCTGCACAGCAGATACAAACTTCAACATTCTCTGCTGTAATCCCTTTATGCAATCCTCTGTATTGAAGGGGTTAAATACCTGTAGCTGGGTTGCTGTTATTATCAGGCCTCTACTGATCAGTGTATTGAGGAGGGAAGAGGTGAACATGTGGGACCAAAGTCTTGTAAGTGGGGAGTGAACCCAATCCCTTCGTTGCCTAGCCTGTTCCACTGGTCAATTCCACTGCCCGCCAACTGTTCCTCTTGACCTCTGTAATGTATCCTTCCTTTCTTATTTCTCACAACCTCGTCTAAATAACTGGTGGCATTGAGACCAGTATTTGCTTATATTTCCGTAATTTCTCTTCAATGTCACTCCTGGTAAATCCAAAACTCAAAATTACCACTCTCTCTTTAGAATTCATGAATGAACAATTCTATTGTTTAAAAACTCATGGGGAGGTGTAAAAATTCCTTCACTGGGCCCTGGACCATCCTGGAAAGGACATTCTTGGAAGCCTCATGAAGTATTAAAGAATAATAAATTCGAGGGATGGAATATATTCTAAAAACTATCACCTTTTGGGTAGGTTAAATCCTAACCCTCAAGATTTTCATCCCTCTATTTATCTAATCATGGCTGGAGCATTCAATCCAGGGATTGATCCTAAGGTCAAGATATTTCTCAGTGTTACTTGGATTAATAAATGAAAATTCTCCATTGAAATTCCAATTACAGGCGGCATTAAAAAGGAATGTATTATTTTTACAGTCCATATATCAAAGTCAGCAGTCTTGTTGAGATTAAGCTCAAGACATGTCTTCTTACAGAAGTTCTCCTGGACCTTGAGGATATTGACCATGTCCTTGTGAGAGCTGCTCACAAGGACATCAGCAAAGGCTAAAGCTGTACATGACATATTGTCAGCAGTGTTGTTGAGTAAATGAAATATCTGGAGAGAGTTACTGGTAGATACAAAGCAGCTTCTTTATTCAACAAAACAAGGTACAGGACGCATCATATGGAGACACATTTGGTGGAAAGGTCTGTTGGCCCAACGTAGGGCTTGATACTTATTTGCTAAACACAAAGGCAATTCCATATTTACAAAGTATAGACAATACTTTCTTTTGAAGCTACATACAAACTTCACACCTTCTGATTCGCATCCATCCCACAGACGCCAGCAGTGTCTGGACAGGGATCCACAGCTTTTAGGAATCCATTGACCTAAACTGACTCCACAATATAGTATCAAGGAACAGAAGACTGGTAGTCAAAGCCTTTTGCTAAATGTAAATGACTTAAACCCAAAAATCACTCTTTAACAGTGGCCCTCCTGGACAAAAATAAATTTATATCAGGAAAGGCCAACCTAAGAGGATCTACTTAAATAGGGCAGCAAAAATGCCCTGCCTTAAAATATACCCCCCCCCCCCAATTTTGTGTGCTGATATCTACCCTAGCATTCCTTAATTGCTACCTACCAAATTTTAAGCAGAGAAGTTGTTCCAGAAATTTGAACAAGTCTTTAGAAAGGTGGCTTCCTTCGTGTGCCTGTCGGCTCGTTCCCTGCAGGCTGATTGCAGCTTAATCACATTCCTTGTCTTCACCAATTCATTCTCTGGTCGCTGAACTTTCTTTCCAGGAGCACCCACAGGCCCTTCCATCGATTTACAGGAAGGGGTTGGGGTGGTCTCTATGTCATTGTCTGCAAGGACCTCTCCCTGGTGGCACACCCTTCCGAACTGTCCAGTCAATCGCTGGCCCGACTACTGAAAGGGCCCAGCTCCTCAGACTGGGGTTGCTTCCTTCAGATGCCGTGTGCAGTCTGAAATGCCATCGAAGTTGTGGAACTGGCTGTCTCAGCTTTAACTTTTAAAAAAAATCGCTCCCCATCTATTTTCCAAGATCTATTCTATGCTATTTAAACTAATCATCTACCTTCAGCAACCAGCCTTCATTACAGAGTACCATCATCATCACACTTTAGCGTGCTGTTCACGGGTTTCCGTTATGCTCTCTGTGTCTTCTGCCTTTGCATTACCTCCTGGTATGTTTTCATAAGCTGTGGTCCGGCTAGTGTTCCTCTGTTAGGATCCCTTTAATTACATGGTTAATTAATTACTCCTCATACGCTCGATATTTACGTTCTGCATAATCCATGGCATCTCAGCAGCTTTTTGAATCACTGCCATTATCGTTCTCCAGTTACTCTCACCTCCTCCCAGTCGCTGCCTCATTTCCCCTTTAAAAAAGTGATATCTTTCTTCATTGCTGGGGTTCCTGGTAGTTACCCAGGTACCATCCGGCACCCCCTGGGCCATCCTGTCCCACATATTCCTTGGGCACTTCGCCTTTACCAACACATAGATATCTTTAGGGTGCATCTGGTGAATTTCAATGGTTTCCTCAAACTTATGCCAGAATTCTGAATTCCCACATGCAACTTTAAGTGAGAGCAACTCTGACAAAATGCCGTTTCTCCCTGGGGCAAAGGGCTTATGAATGATCATAATCATTGTCAAGGGCTGGCTCGGATCATCAGGGTTCTCAACCTGACATTGCTTGGTCTCAATAGGTGCCATCCCGACAAATATAGCTGGGTAAAACCTCTCCCTGAAATACCCCCAAACTACGCAAGGTATAAAAGACGGGTACCGGTTAAACAGTACTTAAAACTGCAGAGTATGTACTCTGCAATCTGTCACTTTGGAGCACCTGAATTCATGATGCCTGCTGTATTCCTTTGCATCACACTTGCAAAATGTATATACTAAAATGCAGTTCCCTAAACTAGTGTACATACCCCCACTCTAGGCGTCCCGAACTGTCGGTAACCACCCTTCGCAACTGGTGGCTCCGTCTCACCAAGTTAACACGCCAAGTTTCCTCACTTACATAAACACACGTGCACGCGCACAGACTACTTTTATATCTAGCAGTTCAGCTCTCTGTGTAGGTGATACCTTGTGTTCCTGTGTACCACGGACCCAAACCGATCCAAATGTGAGTGCTATTTTAGAAAATACCCACTTAGACTGCTAAGATTGCTGGCCACACGATGGGTCACGAAGGTATCCCACTTCTGACACCAAATGTTGTTGCGTGAATGAAATCACAAAGCAGCTTCTTTATTTGACAAAACATGGTATAGCAGGCATCATATGGAGATACTTTTGGTGGAAAGGTCTGCTGGCCCAACGTGGGGCTCGATATTTACAGTTGGCCCTCCTTATCTGCGAGGGATTGATTCCGGGACCTCCTGCAGATAACAAAAAATGCAGATGCTCAAGTCCCTTCTATAAAGTGGCATAGTATTTGCATATAACCTATGCACATCCTCTCGTACACTTTAAATCATCTCTAGATTGCTTATAATACCTAATACAATGTAAATGCTATGTAAATAGTTTTTATACTGTTAATCTTTAGGGAATAATGACAAGAAAAAAATCTGTACATGTTCCCTTTACTCACACACAAGCAACGAACAAACGAGACTCAAGGCAAACAATGATCAAATGACAAGTAAAACTTGTAATAACTGTACAGTAGTTACACTGTCTTGTTTAGGGAATAAGGACGCTTTGGAGGAGGCTCAATAATACTAAAGTCTGAAACTGGAGGTTGAGGGCTGAGGATCTTCCAGCGTTGAATGTCGAGATTTCAGAATTGCAGATACTTTAGTTAGGAAGCTGTCTCTTTTTCTTTGCAGCATCAAAACAAATCTTGCAGTGGTTGCAGGCATGTTATCCCTTGGGTGACACAGAAGGTTCCATTGAAGGATCGTTGTCGAGGATCATATCCTTTAACATTTGTGCCTGTTGAAAAACTGCTGCAAATTTTTCAAGTGTCCAAATTGATGGCTTTGCTTCCTCTAAATCATCATCATCATCTTCTGTAGACGATATCAGCAGATCTTTGAGATCCTTACTGGTAAGGGTTTCTCTATGCTCTTCTATGTGTTCCTCGACTTCATCCTCGATCATGTCAGAGAAGCCTTCCCCGCCAACTTCCCTTGCAACATTCAGGATATCCCTGACTTCTGCGTCAATAGTGGAGAAGCCCCTGAAATCATTGACTGCCTCACTCCATAATGGGTTCCAACGTATGTTGACGGTCTGGGGCTTTACGGCGTCTACAGCCTTTGCAATTGTGAATTTCTTCCATAAGTCCATGATGATGCAGTCAGGGTTAGCATCAAGAGCAGTACGAATCCTCCCAAGGTGAGGCGGGTGTAAGTCGCGTTAATGCACTTGATGCATTGATCAAGTGTCTGTAGCAGTGACGTGGTGTTAGGAGGTAGAAACATCACTTCCATGTTGTCAGCAAAGCAGAGAGATTGGGGATGGCTGGGAGCATTGTCAATTATGAGGAGGGCCTTGAATGGCAGCCCCTTCTCTTCGAGGTATTTCTTCTCTTCAGGAATGAAGCACTGGTGGAACCATTCCAAGAACAAGATCACCATCACCCAAGCCTTCTTGTGTTGCCAGAACACAGGTAGGCAATTTTTATTTTTGTTCTTCAGGGCCCAGGGGTGGTTTGCTTGGTAGACTAATCCTGGCTTGATCATGCGACCGGCTGCGTTGCCACACAGCACCAGAGTAAGGCGATCTTTCCAGGCCTTGAACCCCGGGGCCTGCTGGGCACTCTTATGGATGTAGATACGATTGGGCATCTTCTTCCAGAGCAAGCCTGTTTCATCACAGTTGAAGACTTGCTCTGGAAGGTAGCCTTTCGCTCCTATGAGTTTCTTGAGCACTTCTGGGAACGCTGCTGCGGCCTTGGCATTAGCCGATGCTGATTCTCCCATGATCTTTACATTCTTGAGGCTGTAGCGCTTTACATAGCCAGTTAGCCATCCCTTACTAGCCTTAAACTCTTTTCTCTCACTCACATCAACCCCATCACAGTAGTGCTCATAGAGACTAAGTGTTCTTTCATGTATAATTTTGCCATTGACAGGGATATGCTTCTGTGATGTGCTCTAGCCACACACTTAATGCTCTCTCAGTCTTTGCAAGCACTTTATCATGAACCGGAGAGGTCATTTTTGCTGTTGTAGGGGCAGCACTGACACTTACACGAATTTCAGCTTCTTTCTGCTTTTATTGTGCGAATGCACGATTCACTCTGACAGTCCTTACGGCCCACTTTGGAAAGCGACATGTGCCACTTTTCAAAAGATCTAATATTTCTATTTTCTCAGTGAGAGATAGCACTTTACTCTTAGCCTTTGATCAATTGCTTTGACCACGTAATTGCTTTTTAGGAGCCATTTTTTCACAGGAACAAAGTAGCAAAGGAACAAGACACGAGGCAAACAATGCTCGAACGAGTACTGGAGAGAACTTCCGGGTTTTCTCGCTCCGCGGTTGTTTGAATTGGTGCATGCAGAACCCGTGGATAAGGAAGGCCGACTGTATTTGCTAAACACAAAGGCGATTCCATATTTACAAAGTATAGACAATGCTTTCTTTTGAAGCTACAGTTGAAGTCAGGAGTTTACATACACCTTAGCCAAATACATTTAAATTCAGTTTTTCACAATTCCTGACATTTAATCCTAGAAAACATTCTCTGTCTTAGGTCAGTTAGGATCACTACTTAATATTTTAAGAATGTGAAATGTCAGAATAATAGTAGAGAGAATTATTTATTTCTTTCATCACATTCCCAGTGGGTTAGAAGTTTACATACACTTAGTATTTGGTAGCATTGCTTTTAAATTGTTTAACTTGGGTCAAACGTTTTGGGTAGCCTTCCACAAGCTTCTAACAATAAGTTGCTGGAATTTTGTTCCATTCTTCCAGACAGAACTGGTGTAAATAAGTCAGGTTTGTAGGCCTCCTTGCTCACACACGCTGTTTCAGTTCTGCCCACTAATTTTCTATTGGATTGAGGTCAGGGCTTTGTGATGGCCACTCCAGTTCCTTCACTTCGTCCTTAAGCAATTTTGCCAAAACTTTGGAGGTATGCTTAGGGTCATTGTCCATTTGGAAGACCCATTTGCAACCAAGCTTTAACTTCCTGACTGATGTCTTGAGATGTTGCTTCAATATATCCACTTAATTTTTCCTTCCTCGTGCCATCTATTTTGTGAAGTGCACCACTCCCTTCTGCAGCAAAGCACCCCCACAATTTGATGCTGCCACCCCTATGCTTCACAGTTGGGACGGTGTCTTCGGCTTGCAAGCCTCACCCTTTTTCCTCCAAACATAACAATGGTCATTATGCCAAACAGTTCAATTTTTGTTTCATCAGACCAGAGGACATTTCTCTAGAAAGTAAGATCTTTGTCCCCATGTGCACTTGCAAACTGTAGTCTGGCTTTTTTATGGCGGTTTTGGAGCAGTGGCTTCTTCCTTGCTGAGCAGCCTTTCAGGTTATGTCGATATAGGACTTGTTTTACTGTGGATATAGATACTTGTCTACCTGTTTCTTCCAGCATCTTCACAAGGTCCTTTGCTGCCATTCTGGGATTGATTTGCACTTTTTGTGCCAACGTGCATTCATCTCTAGGAGACAGAATGCGTCTCTTTCCTGAGTGGTATGACGGCTGCGTGGTCCCATGGTGTCCCATACTTGCGTACTATTATTTGTACAGATGAAAGTGGTACCTTCAGTCATTTGGAAATTGCTTCCAAGGATGAACCAGACTTGTGGAGGTCCACAATTTTTTTTGAAGTCTTGGCTGATTTCTATTGATTTTGTTTGTAAACTTCTGACCCATTGGAATTGTGATATAGTCAATTAAAAGTGAAATAACCTATAAACAATTGTTGGGAAATTACTCGTGTCATGCACAAAATAGATGTCCTCAATGTCTTGCCAAAACTATAGTTTGCTAATATGAAATCTAGAGTGGTTAAACAATGAGTTTTAATGACTTCAACCTAAGTATATGTAAACTTCTGACTTCAACTGTACATACAAACTTCACATCTTCTGATTCACATACATCCTCCATATCCAGCAGCATCTGGACTGGGATCCACAGCTTTTAGGAATGCATTGTCCCAAACTGACTCCACAATACATCATCAAGGAACAGGACTGGTAGCCAAAGCCATTTGCGGGATGTAAATGACCTAAACCCAAAAATCACTAACAAGGAGCAAGATAGAAACTGGAGCTAACCCTATCTAATAAACAGAATAGAGTGTCCATGACAATTAAATAATGAGGAAAGCAGGTTGCCATGTTTTACCCATTTTAAAATAAATAGATCCAAACTTAGACTTGCCACTCTCAACATGAGTGTTGGAACCTGCATACAAGTTTGTGACAAGGTTTACAAAACGCGTGCCATCCACCACCCAAATCTGGCCTAATGATAAACAAATAGCAGATGAAGTCGAATACTTTTACAAGACCAACAAACACTACTGCTAGCTGGAACCCATCAGTTCTCTTGCCAGCAACATGCATAAAATGCTGGTGGAATGTGGCAGGCCAGGCAGCATCTATAGGAAGTTTCGGGCCAAGACCCTTTGTCAGGACTAACGGAAAAAAGAGATTTGAAAGGGGGAGACCCAAAATGATAGGAGAAGACTGGAGTGTGAGGGATGAAACTAAGAGCTGGGAAGTTGATTGGCAAAAGGGATACAAGGCTGGAGCAGGGGGAGTATCAGAGGATGGAAGGCCTTGGAAGAAAGAAAAGGGGGTGGTGGGAGTACCAGAGGAAGATGGAGAACAGGCAAGGAGTTATTGTGAGAGGGAAAGAGAGAGGAAAAAATGGGGATGGGGTAAGGAGGGGCATTAACGGGTTAGAGGAATCAATGTTCATGCCATCAGGTTGGTGGCTACCCAGAATGAATATAAAGTGGTGTGGCTTCATCTTGACAGTGGAGGAGGCCATGGATTGACATATTGGAATGGGAATGGGACTTGGAATTAAAATGTGTGGCCACTGGGAGATCCTGCTTTCTCTGGTGGACAGAGCATAGGTGTTCAGTGAAACGGTCTCTCAGTCTGCTTCAGGTCTCACCAATATATAGAAGGCCACACCAGGAGCACTGGATGCAGCATATTACACCAGCAGACTCACAGGTGAAATGTCGCCTCACCTGGAAGGACTCTCTGGGGCCCTGAACAGTGGTGAGGGAGGAAGTGTAAGGGCAGGTGTAGCACTTGTTCTGCTTACAAGGATAAGTGCCAGGAGGAAAATCGGTGGGAAGAGATTGGGGGGGGACGAATGGAGAAGGGAAAGATGTGCTTTGGTGGTGGGATCTTGGAGATGGCAGAAGTTACGGAGAATTATATGTTGGACATGGAGGCTGGTGGGGTGGTAGGTGAGGACAAGAGGAACCCTATCCCTAGTGGGGGGGGGGGGTTAGCAGGAGGATGGGGTGAGAGCAGATGCGTGTGAAATGGGAGAGATGCGTTTGAGGGCAGAGTTGATGGTGAAGGAAGGGAAGGCCCTTTAAAAAAGGAAGACATCTCCTTCGTCCTGGAATAAAAAGCCTCATTCTGAGAGCAGATGTGGTGGAGACGGAGGAATTGAGAGAAGGGGATAGCATATTTACAAGTAACAGGGTGGGAAGAGGAATAGTCCAGGTAGCTGTGAGAGTCCATGGGCTTATAGTAGACATCAGTAGATAAGCTGTCTCCAGAGATAGAGACAGAGAGATCAAGGAAGGGAAGAGAAGTGTCAGAAATGGACATCAGTAGATAACTTCCCAGCTCTTAGCTTCATCCCTCCCCCTCCTGTCTTCTATCATTTTGGGTCTCCCCCTCCCACTTTTAAATATCTTACTATGTCTTTTTTCCGTTAGACCTAATAAAGGGTCTCAAACTGAAACATCAGCTGTACTTCTTCCTATGGATGCTGCATTCCACACCAGCATTTTGTGTGTGTTGCTTGAATTTCCAGCATCTGCAGATTTCTTCATGTTTGAGTTCTCTTGCCAGGCCTTTTTTTTAAAATTAGCATTACAGTGAAGGCTATACTTCTCATCTTTAGCTTCCTTGTTTCAAGCTTGTAGGGCCTTTCCTTTTTTGTCTATTAAAATATTAGTAACATATCCTAAAATCGTAACTATGAAAGTCATTATTAATAATATCTAATGATGGATTATCTAATATGGTCAAAGCTGCTAAAGTATCTGTCTCTATCTGTATAGATTCTGTCTCGTTGGTAATAGATCACTGACTATGACTGAATTAACCTCATGCTCATCTTGCCTATTAATATTTAAATACTTATCTCTCAATTGGACAAACTCTGGTTGTTTCCTTTAATCTGAAATCTGTTAATTGGTCTTGGAGCCTATCTCACTGTCAATGTTAATGTTTTTCTTGCCAATGTATTATTTTTGCTCCAAGGCCAATAGTCTATATTGATTGAGGTCTGCCTTTCCTAACCGGTTTCTGTGCAACTAGAAGACTTGGAGGTACATTGGCTGTCCTCTTTAAGTTGTACAGAACTGGGTGCATGTAGAACTCGTGCTGGCCTAGACCAATCTTTGAGTTGAAGGATGCATCACATTCCATGCATTTGAATGACCAGGAATTTTCATGCACAAAATCAGCAGACCCTTCATCAGAGGCTGGTCTACTCTCATACAAGACTTTGGGTTTGGACTGAATGAAGGATATATTCCATTAAAAGATCCACTCCAGTTGATATGGTCCAGTGAAACTGACACCAGGGTGATGAATACAGCCTTCCTCTGTAGCAAAGGCCACCCAATAATCTCTCTCACTACTTCTTTTATACTATGGAGCCTTATCAATAACCGAGGGATCTGTGGACTCTAGGTTGGGAACCTCTGCACAGCATCACGGGGCTGGTGCTCCAGTAACTCACAGTGCAGGCATCTGCTGTATTTGCCAATCTTCAGTAAATAAACTGGACTTCTGTTTACAATAGAACACACCATGACCGGACCTCAGAGCAAGAGTCTCTACCCATACCATTGTTGTCAGACGTGATAACAGGGATTGAGTTACAGATTCCAATCGCACTGTAAATTTGCATAATCAGAAAACTTGACAATAAAGATAAACTGAAAATGTATTGATTCTTTTTGGTTTGGAGAAGTTTTCCAATGGGTAACGATTTGTACCAGCCTTGCCAGGCCCTTCAATAAGTAGTTGGAGGTCAGACTGCCAGTCCCCAGGAATCCCTCAGGGCAGTGCCCTTGGCCGATCTTTTTCAACTGCTTCATCAATGACTTTCCTTCCATCATAAGATCAGAAGTGGAGTAAAAACAATGCTTAATTCCATTGTCTTCTCAGCAAGTGAAACAGCCCATGTCTGCATGCAGTCATGCCTTATTAATATGCAGCATAGGCTGATAAACGGATACAATATTTTTACGTAACGTCACCAGGAAATAATCTCCAACATAGTTATAACACATACAGTGAGTCAAATCTCCCACCATCAATAGGTGAAGAAGGTGTCTCCATGAATCAGAAATACAGCTGAATCAGACACAACCTAGAGTGACTACAAGAACAGGTCAGATGCAATTTCCCATGGCAACTAGCTGGCCTTCTGCCTCACCATTGACAAGGCAGTTGTGAGGAGTATGATGGAATAATTTCCCCTTGCACAGATGAATGCAAGTCCCAACAGTTTTCCAGAGGCTCAGTGCCATTTAAAACCAGTAAAGGCCCATTTATATGACATTCACTCCCTCCACCACCAACACACAATGGCAGTAGTGTTAACCATTTATAAAATGCATTATAGTTACCCAGGCTACTCCAAGAGCACCTCACAAATCCATGTGAGGTTCATGCTCTACCACTAAGGAAGAGGTCAGCAAGTTCATGTAGTAATCGGTTTATTATTGATAAGTTGTACACCACCATAACTTGCACAGCAAAGGAACGGCCCTTTCAGCCCACAGCGACTTCTGACTCTGATCCCAATCCAAACTAATCCCATCAGCCTGTAAATGGTCTGTGTCCCTCCATTCCCTGCCAGTTCACATGTCTGTCTAAATATCTCTTAGACATTGCTACTGTATCTGCTTCCACCACTTCCCATGGCAGCATGTTCTGGGCACCCACCATTTTCTATGTTAAAGAACTTGCCTTTTAAATCTCGTTTAATCTCACCCCTCCCCCACCACCACATTAAAAGTTATGCATTTTAGCACTAAAGATTTTCATCCTGTGAAAAAGGGACACCAACTTTCTACTCTATGTCTCTCATAAGTTTTTATACTTCTATCTGATTGTCCCTCTGACACTCCAGAGAAAATAATCAAGGTTTATCTAACATCTTATTGCTAATATTCTCTAGCCCAGGCAACATCCTAGGTTACATTCTCTTCTGCACCCTCTCCACAGATTACACATTCTTCCTGTAATACAGTGCCCAGAGCTGCACATAATATTCCAAATGTGGCCAAACCAAAGTTTTGTATAGCTGCAATGTGACTTCCTAACTTAACTAATCAACAAGTTGATTGATACTGTACACCATTTTTGCTTCTCTATCAACCTGTGTTTGCCACTTTAAGAGTGTTAGAGACTTGCATCCTAATATTCCTGTGTATGTCAATGCTTCCTAAGGGTCCAACCATTTACTGGGAACTTTATATTTGACTTCCCAAAGTGGACACTTCACACTTGTCTGGATTGAACTCCTTTCTTTCATCTCTCTGTCCTTTCCCCAATTCCACCTAGTCTATATTATGCTGAATCTGTTGACAACCTTCCTCATTTTTCACAATTCCTCCAATTTTTGTGAATCTGGAAGTAACTAATTAACCCTACAGTGTTGTCCAAAACTTTTCCAGCAATAGTCCTTGCGGAACACCACTGGTTGCAGACATCCAGTCAGAATAACACTATGTTCTTCAGCCAAGCTAATTTTGAATGCAATCTGCCAAGTTTCCATGAATCCCATGTGGTTTAATCTTCTGAATCAGCATACAATGAAGGACCTTATCAAAAGCTTTAGTAAGATCTATGTGGCTAATATCCACTGCCTTCCCTACCTTCATCAATCACCTTTGTCACCTCAAAAAACTCAATCGTTCATAAGATATGAGCTACGTAAAGCTATGCTGACTTTCCCTAATTATTTGTGCTCTTCCTGATGAGAGTAGATCCTATCAGTAAGAATCTGCTTCCGTAATTTTCCTACCACTGATCTAAGGTTCTGATTTTTCTGCTGCTCTGCATAAAAAAGGAACATTAGCCATTCTCCAGTTCTCTGGGACCCCACCTGTGACTAATGAGGATACAAAGATTTCCATCAAGGCTTAAGTAATCTTACTTCTCAATAACCTGGAATAGATCCCAACAGGAGCCATCCTCCCTAATGCTCTTCAAAAGACCGAACACCTTTGCCTTGATACCAACATGCCCTAGAATATCAGCATAGCCCCTTCCTGATCTCATTATCCTCCACGTCCTTCTTGCTGAGTATCAGTGTAAAATATCTTGCCCATTTCCTCTAGTCCCAGTATAAATACCCTGTCTTGTGACCAGTAAATACCTCAGCAGTTCTTTATCAAAGCTGAGTCTAAATCCTGGAACTCTCCATCTGAAATTGTGGGGGTGTTTTTGCCTTAAATGTGCAGGTGTTTGAGGTGACCCATCTCTCCCTGAGGGCAATTAGGAAGTAATGGTGACACCTTAGGCAGTTAACAGTGAGCTTGCCAGCAACACTCACGTGCTGAATAAATTAAAAAGGTATTCACAGGCTGCACAGTGTAAACTCACAGATTAAACAATTGTTGTTATTTCACAGATGGCAAATAGTAAACATGTCATAGACTATAAAGGCTCATGAATTCCATAAGGTAGATCTTACCACTGTTCGGTGATTGCCCATAGCAGGTGTATCATGCTGAGATTGCACAGTCAGTGACGTCACCTCAACCTAGTTTCATGGGGTAGATATTTTTGCTCACCATATGTGTGCATTGCACAGATAGATATTTAACTGCTCATAGGTTGCATGAATTGGTGAAGCCTTGTTCTCAGACTGTGCGGAGTACATTTGTAAATCCTTATAGATTGGACAAGAGAGTAGTTTTACTGCTCTTAGTCTGCAAAGAATAAGGATACCACTGAGGAACTTGTATATAGCAGATGCTAACTGTTGAGTAATGCATGGGTTGTAACATCATACATATGAACTGCACACGAGGAGTATATTGCTGCACAGATTGCACAGAGTAGAAATGTCACTTCACATATCGCACAGAGCCAAATAGGGTAAGGATGTCATTGCTGACTGATTGCACCGGTAAATTTACAATCTTCAACAGATTGTATAAACTTAAATACATCACTGTTTAGCAAAGTGTAAATATATATCAGCTCAGCCTTAACGTCAGAGAGGTTACCCTTCACAAACTGTAGATAAGATGTAATCACTTTATTTTACCAATGGCACAGAATCGTTGACTTCATTGCTCACACTGATATCGCTCGCCCCTGGTCCTACAGTGTGAGTACATGTCTTTAACTGTGTGTGCTGTGGGGGTACAACTTCCAATACACCACTGCTGGGTGTTGACTGCCCACAATAAAGTTGATTTTGTTGGTTCACCCATTCTTGTTACCTGCCTTAACCAATATGAAAGAACTATAGACAGTACATCATGGATTAATTCAATAGTTTCATTTAATATCAGAGAATGTATACAATATACAACCTGAAATTCTTGTTCTTCACAGACATCACAAAAACAGAAGCACCCCAAAGAATGAGTGACTAAGTGTTTTGCTGATGGAGCTGCCGCTCACTGCATGGTTGTTTTTAAATTTGTTGTACCATTCTCTGTAAACTAGAGACTGTTGTACATGAAAATCCCAAGAGATCGGTGTTTCCTGAGATACTCTAACCACCCCATCTGGCACCAACAATTATTCCACAGTCAAAGTCATTTAGATCATATTTCTCCCCCATTCCAATGTTTGGTCTGAAGAACAAGTGAACTTTTTGACCATGTCTGCATCCTTTCAGGCCCTGAGTTGATGTGATGTTATTGGCTGATTAAATATTTACATTAACAGCAGATGTACAAGTATACCTAACAAAATGGCCACTGAATACATATATATACAGTATATATACCGAGGTGGAGTGAGACTAGAAAAAGAGGTCATAGTTTAAGGGGGAAAGATAAAATATTTAAGGGGATCTTCTTCACTCAGAGGATCACGAGAGTGTGGAACGAGCTACAAGTGGAAGCGGTGGATGTTTCAATATTTAAGAGAAGTTTTGATAAGAACATGGATGGGAGGGATATGCAGGGCAATGGTCGAGGTGTGGGTCAATAGGACTAGACAGAATAACATGGATTAGATGGGCCAAATGGTGGAGTAATGGTGCTGGTGGCCCTGTGGCTGGCTCTGAGGCTCAACAGGGAATGGTAAAATCAGGCAGTGTGGTAATTGAAGGAGATTCTTTGGCCGCAAAAGAGACACCAGAATGGTGCGTTGCCTTCCAGGTGCTCAGGTCCATGGTGTATTGGAGTGGCAGGATGTTCTCAAGGGGCAGGGAGAACAGCCAGAGGGTGTGGTGCACATTGGCACCAATAATAGGCAGAAAAGGGGAAGAGTGAGGAAAGAGGCTGAAGAGAAGGACCTCCCTGTCCCATGGAACAGGGCGGGTAGGAACGGGGTGATAGCACAGATGCATTAGTGGCGGTTCAGGAGACAGGGTTTCAAATTCTTGGATCATTGGACAGAAATGATTGAAGGGATGCATTCAAGCTGGATGTCTGTAATTAGTGAACTCTGTAGGGATCTGTGTTGGAATGTCTGCTGTTTGTGATGTATATAAATTATCTGGATGAAAGTGTAGGTGGGTGGGTTAGTAAATTTGCAGATGATACCAAGAATGGTAGAGTTGTGGATAGTGTAGGAGATTGGCAAAGAATACAGTGGGATATAGATCAGCTACAGATATGGGCAGAGCAATAGCAGATGGTGTTAAACCCAGATAAATGTGAGGTGTTGCACCTTGGTGGGGCAAATGAAAGGAAACAGGCCACTGTTGAAGGCTGGTCCCTTAACAGTGATGCTGAGCAGAGAGATCTTAGGATCCAAGTTCATAGCTCTTTGGAAGTGGCGACATAAGTTGCTAAGGTGGTTAAGAAGGCTTTTGAAATGCTTGCTTTTATTAGTCGAGGCATTGAGTTCAACAGTGAGGAGGTTATGTTGTAACTTTATAAAACCCTGGTTAGGCCGCATCTGAAGAATTGCATACAGTTCCAGTCGCCCTGTTATAGGAAGGAAGTTGAGGCTTTGGAGAGGGGGCAACAGAGGCTCACCAGGATGCTGCCTGGCTTAGAGGGCAAGTGCTATCACAAGAGATTTGTATTGATCGTTCTGTAGCACTGGAGGCTGAGGGGAGATCTGATAGAGGCTTACAAGATTGAGAGGCATAGACAGAGTGGACAGAGAGTATCTGTTTCCCAGGGTTGAAATGTCTAATCCCGGTGGGCATACATTGAAGGTGAGAGGGAATAGGTTCAAGGGGATGTAAGAGAGTCACGGATGCCTGGAATGTGCTGCCAGCTATGGTGGTAGGAGCAAATACATTAGAGACTTTTAAGAGATGTTTGGTTAGGCACATAGATGTGAGGAAGTTGGAGAGATGTGGACATGGTGTAGGTAGGAGGGATTAGTGTTTGGGTGTTTTTGATTTACTTTTTAGCTGGTTTGACTCAACTATGGGACAAGTGGCCTGTTCCTGAGCTGCACTCTTCTATGTTCCCGTAGAAACAACTCCTTACAGACTGCACACAGTGGCATGATGGCTGCTTGCACAGGCTAATTATATACTTATACTTGCAAAAAGATACCGAGGTGACATGAATCACTTCTCATAATGTACAAAGCTGAACTAACAACTCACAGTTTGCACAAGGCAGAAATACATACACACACACACTCACACACACACTCACACACACTCACACACACACACACACACACACACACACACACACACGTACACACCATGATGTGGCTGATACTACAACATTGTTTTACGGTGTGATAGGTATCTGAGCAAAGGTATTAAGAGAGCAGGGACATCCCTGTTCTTATATGAGGGTTCATTTACAATTAATAGATTGTTTAAGGGTCCATGTGCGCAGTAGATTCAAGGGCTGCTGAGTCAGCACACCTGGAGGTCAGGGTCCCATCATAGGCTAGTCCAGGGGCGGGTGGGGGGGGGGGGTGAGGTCAGTACCGAAGATCAAAGCCTTAAAGTTGATCGGAAGTCTGTAAGTCGAAGCCCAATTGCCAAAGCCTGGAGACTGGAGAACCAGAGGCGTGTCCTAGGCCTGGAGGACTGTGTGTGTGTGTGTGAAGAGGGGATGGGAGTTGCTGTTGTTTTGTTGCTTCTGGTGTTCTGTCTTTCTGCCGAGCATCTTGGGAATGCTGTATTGGCACCAGACTGTGTGGCAACGCCTGAGGACAGTCTCCATCACATCGTTAGGTTGTGTTGGATGTTAATGTAAGCAACGCATTTTACTGTACGTATGTCTCCATCTATACGTGATATACAAATCTGGTTATTTCAGTGTTTGCACTTTGCAAATGTGGAGTTATCACAGCTTGCTCATTGAATAGGAATGGGATATTATTGCACTGAACAATCCTCAGCTGCTCAGGCTCCACAGGGTGGAGATCTCACTGCCGAACGTTGCTGGGGTAGCTGTATTACTGCTCTCAGACTGCAGATCAATACTTTGCTTCCTGGAATGCACCAGATACATGTATACAGGTTACCGAGTGGGTCCATCACCACTGACTCATCATTCAGAGTGCTTACATCCCTGGTCACTCATTGGACCAAGTAGAGATATCGCTGCTCAGAGATCGAACAGAATAGATTTATAGTTTTTTTTAAACTGCAGATGTTGGGAATCTAAAATCAAACAGAAAATACTGGAAACACTTTCTTCTTCAGCCTTTTACCTCTTCCACCCATCACCACCCAGCTTCTCACTTCATTCCCCCTCCCCACCCACCCACCTTCCCTGTCTCCCGGTCTCACCTGCCACCTACCAGCTTGTACTCCTTCCCCTCCCCCCACATTCTGGCATCTTCCCCCTTCTTTTCCAGTCCTGATGGAGGGTCTTGGCCAGAAACGTCGACTCTTTATTCATTTCCATGGATGCTGCCTGACTTGCTGAGCTCCCCCAGTATTGTGTGTGTATTCCACCAGAACCACTCAGCAGGTGAGGCTGTATCTGTGGGAAGAGAAACGGTTAAAATTTCCAGGTGGAGAATTATTTGCTGAGTATTTCCAGCACCTTCTGATTTTGCTGTTGATTTATAAATGTTATCACTCTTCACTTTGCAAGAGGAAGAGGTACCACAGTTCCTAGACATTGAGGAGTGCAGTAGAACAGAGGGATCTGGGAATATAGATACAAAATTCCCTAAAAGTGGTGTCACAGGTGGTTAGGGTCGTAAAGAGAGCTTTTGGTTAAGAGAGCCTTTATAAATCAAAGTATTGAGTATAAGAGTTGGAATGTTATGGTGAGGTTGTATAAGGCATTGGTGAGACTGAATTTGGAGTATTGTGTGCATTTTTGGTCACCTAATTACAGGAAGGATATTAATAAGGTTGAAAGAGTGCAGAGAAGGTTTACAAGGATGTTGCCGGGACTTGAGAAACTGAGATACAGAGAAAAGTTGAATAGGTTAGGACTTTATTTCCTGAAGCGTAGAAGAATGAGGGGAGATTTGATAGAGGTGTATAAAATTGTGATGTGTATAGATAGAGTGAATGCAAGCAGGCTTTTTCCACTGAGGCTAGGGGAGAAAAAAACCCAGAGGACATGGGTTAAATGGTGAAGGGGAAAAGTTTAAGGGGAACATTAGGGGAAGATTCTTCACACAGAGAGTAGTGGGGGTGTGGAATGAGCTGCCAGTTGAAGTGGTGAATGCAGGCTCACTTTTAACATTAAAGAAAAACTTGGACAGGTACATGGATGAGAGGGGTATGGAGGGATATGGTCCAGGCGCAGGTCAGTGGGACTGGGCAGAGAAATGGTCTGGCACAGCCAAGAAGGGCCAAAAGGCCTGTTTCTGTGCTGTAATGTTCTGGTGGTGGCATCCGCCAGTCTCGAGAGACCATGGATCTGCGCCCGGAGTTTCCAGGGCGCAGGCCTGGACAGGGTTGTATGGGAGACCGGCAGTTGCCCAAGCTGCAAGCCTTCCCCTCTCCACGCCACCGATGTTGTCAAAGGGAAGGGCACTAGGAGCCATGCAGCTTGGCACCAGTGTCGTCGCAGAGCAATGTGTGGTTAAGTGCCTTGCTCAAGGACACAATGTTCTATGGTTCTAGATACAGTGTATAAGGAGATGAGGGCAGTGTGAATACATCTCAGTTCAGAGGCAGTGTGTAGTCAATGTAAACTGGTCAGATTGCACTGGAAAGAGACAGTGATAACTGTGACCACACAGAAATGCAATACCATTAGCAAGAGATGGGTGTACCAGAGGTCCTGGTTTGCATTTTGCACTCAGATTTCTGCTATCAGTTTGCTGAAGTTGATATCTTACTGCTTATAAGTTGCACAAAGACGTCAGAGGAATCGCTGTGCAGATTGTGAAGAGCAGCACATTCAGTATGCCTGTGGCCAGTGGCTGCCCAAGTTACGATCCTCCCTCCTCTGGGATTGCACAGGCTGGATATCTTGTTGTTCTGCAGAATGCACAGACCAAGGATTGACGGGGTACAGAACTCTTTAAAGTGCGTCATGGCTCACAGATCATGAGGAGAATGATATGACAGAACGGAGGGCTATCAGTACTCACAGAAGGTAGAGGGTAGTTCTGGTCTAGTCTGGACACCGTATTGCTTACATTTTGCATGATGTAACAGTTGTACACAGGCCCTCAAACCGCAGTTACAACAGAGCATACAAGCAATCAAGAAATTAGGTGCAATCAACAGGGGGGGATTTTAATTTGTATATCGACTGTGTGATGACCAATGCTAATGTGCAGGATGGAACGTAAGGTTTGAGTGTCCTGAGGCCACTGTCAGGTTGGAAAAGCAACTCCTCCATTATCTGTCTGGGCAGCCTCCAAACTGATAACATGAACATCAGTTTCTCTAACTTCCAGTATTTCCTCCCCCTAACCCTTCTCTCATTTTCCATTCCCCAATATGGCTCCCCTGTTACCCCTTCTCTTTTCCTCAGGTACCTATCACCTCTCTCTGGTGCCCCTCCTCCTTCCATTTCTCCTGTAATCCATTGTCCCCTCCTATAACATTCCTTCTTCAGCTGTTTACCTGTTCCATCAATCAACTCCCGGCTTCGTACTCACCCACCCACCCACCTCCCCCCTCACCTTCACCGATCACCACCCAGCTTTGTACTCACCCACCCACCCACCTCCCCCTCACCTTCACCGATCACCTCCCACCTTCGTACTCCCCCTCCCACCTCCCCCCTCACCTTCACCGATCACCTCCCAGATTCGTACTCCCTCACCCACCCACCTCCCCCTCACCTTCACCGATCACCTCCCAGCTTTGTACTCACCCACCCACCCACCTCCCCCTCACCTTCACCAATCACCTCCCAGCTTTGTACTCACCCACCCACCCACCTCCCCCTCACCTTCACCGATCACCTCCCAGCTTTGTACTCACCCACCCACCCACCTCCCCCTCACCTTCACCGATCACCTCCCAGCTTCCTACTCCCCCTCACACCCACCTCCCCCCTCACCTTCACCGATCACCTCCCAGCTTCGTACTCCCCCTCACACCCACCTCCCCCCTCACCTTCACCGATCACCTCCCAGCTTCGTACTCCCCCCTCACCTTCACCGATCCCCTCCCAGCTTCGTACTCACCCACCCACCCACCTCCCCCCACCTTCACCGATCCCCTCCCAGCTTCGTACTCCCCCACTCACCCAACTCACCCCCCACCTTCACCGATCACCTCCCAGCTTCGTACTCCCCCTCCCACCCACCTCCCCCCACCTTCACCGATCACCTCCCAGCTTCGTACTCCCCCTCCCACCCACCTCCCCCCTCAGCTGTCTTCACCGATCAACTCCCAGTTTCGTATTCCCCCTCCCACCCACCTCCCCCTCACTTTCACCGATCACCTCCCAGTTTCGTATTCCCCCTCCCACCCACCTCCCCCCTCACCTTCACCGATCACCTCCCTGCTTCATACTCCCCCACACACCCACCTCCCCCTCACCTTCACCGATCACCTCCCTGCTTCATACTCCCCCACACACCCACCTCCCCCTCACCTTCACCGATCACCTCCGAGCTTCGTACTCCCCCTCCCACCCACCTCCCCCTCACCTTCACCGATCACCTCCCAGCTTCCTACTCCCCCTCACACCCACCTCCCCCCTCACCTTCACCGATCACCTCCCAGCTTCGTACTCCCCCCTCACCTTCACCGATCACCTCCCACCTTCGTACTCACCCACTCACCCACCCACCCACCTCCCCCCACCTTCACCGATCCCCTCCCAGCTTCGTACTCACCCACCCACCCACCTCCCCCCACCTTCACCGATCCCCTCCCAGCTTCGTACTCCCCCACTCACCCAACTCACCCCCCACCTTCACCGATCACCTCCCAGCTTCGTACTCCCCCTCCCACCCACCTCCCCCCACCTTCACCGATCAGCTCCCAGCTTCGTACTCCCCCACACCTTCACCGATCACCTCCCAGCTTCATATTCCCCCTCACACCCACCTCCCCCTCACTTTCACCGATCACCTCCCAGCTTCGTACTCCCCCTCCCACCCACCTCCCCCCTCAGCTGTCTTCACCGATCAACTCCCAGTTTCGTATTCCCCCTCCCACCCACCTCCCCCTCACTTTCACCGATCACCTCCCAGCTTCGTACTCCCCCTCCCACCCACCTCCCCCCTCAGCTGTCTTCACCGATCACCTCCCAGCTTCGTATTTCCCCTCCCACCCACCCCTCCCTCACCTTCACCGATCACCTCCCTGCTTCATACTCCCCCACACACCCACCTCCCCCTCACCTTCACCGATCACCTCCCTGCTTCATACTCCCCCACACACCCACCTCCCCCTCACCTTCACCGATCACCTCCGAGCTTCGTACTCCCCCTCCCACCCACCTCCCCCCTCATCTTCACCGATCACCTCCCTGCTTCATACTCCCCCACACACCCACCTCCCCCCTCACCTTCACCGATCACCTCCCTGCTTCATACTCCCCCACACACCCACCTCCCCCTCACCTTCACCGATCACCTCCCAGCTTCGTACTCCCCCTCCCACCCACCTCCCCCCTCAGCTGGCTTCACTGATCACCTGCCAGTTTGTACTGTATTCCTTCCCCTGTCCCACTTTCTTATTCTGGCTTCTTCCCCTTCCTTTCCAGAGATGCTGGCTGACCTGTTGAGTTCATCCAGCATTTTGCATGCGTTGCTGTGGATTTCCAACATCTGAAGAACCTCTTAAGTTTGATGCGGGAACTGGTCACTGGTCTAGCGCAATGAGAATGGGTTAATTGATGTAAGGAGTGATAATGCTGCAGACATTCAGCATCGCGGGAAACATAACGAAGAAGTAATAACAGTTAGTGCAGCTGCAGTTTTACTTCAGACTCCTGTCGCCCAACCTGGAAAGGTAAGAGAACAAGTTTGTTTTTCAGTTACCGAGAGGGGGCGGTGTAAGAGAGCAGGGGAGTGTCTGCAGTGAAGTGCAGACCAGAGCAGTACTGGTGTCACAAGTCCTCTTTGTACAGTCTCAGGGAGAGCAATGAGTGCTTGTCTGCCTGGGGAGGGGACTGCGTGAGAACATAGGAGAGAAAAAAAGCGTTGCTGGATTGTGAAATATAGAAAACAACTGTTGCTGGAAATCTGAAATAAAGAGGAAGGCCGGAAATACCCAGCAAAGCAGGCTATGGAGAGTGAGTCCTTGTGTCAGAACTGGCCCGTCCTGACACAAAAGGAAAGACTGTTTATCTGAAATTTTTGAACTCTGTGTTGAGTTCCAAGGGTCAGAGCATATCTCGACCTAAGAGGAGGTGCTGTTCCTCAGATTTACATTGAGCTATTATTAAGGAATGGAGTGTGAAGGGATTGGACATTTGTACTGAAGGAGAGCCAGTTGAAATCAGTTGTGTGTACAAAGGGACTGGATCGGAAGAGAAAGAAAAGTCACAGTGAAATGATTTAGTTATTATTATTCTTACTTTATTGTCACCAAACAATTGATACTAAAGCGTACAATCATCACAGCAATATTTGATTCTGCGCTTTCCACTCCCTGGAGTACAAATCGATAGTAAAATAATAAAAAAATTAAATTATAAGTCATAAATAGAAAATAGAAAAGGGAAAGTAAGGTAGTGCAAGTCAGGTCCGGATATTTGGAAGGTACGTCCCAGATTCAGATCAGGGTCCATTCAGCAGTCTTATCACAGTTGGAAGGAAGCTGTTCCTAAATCTGGCCATACGAGTCTTCAAGCTCCTGAACCTTCTCCCAGAGGGAAGAGGGACAAAAAGTGTGTTGGCTGGGTGGGTCTTGGCCTTGATTATCCTGGCAGCACTGCTCCAACAGTGTGCAGTGTAAAGTATGTCCAAGGATGGAAGATTGGTTTGTGTGATGTGCTGGGCTATGTTCACGATCTTCTGCAGCTTCTTCTGGTCCTGGACAGGACAACTTCCATACCAGGTTGTGATGCACCCTTGAAGAATGCTTTCTCCGGTGCACCTTTAAAAATTCGTGAGGGTTTCAGGGAACAGGCCAAATCATGTGGTAGTTATTGTGTCTTTAGCGACTAGTGATCACAATATGGAAAGTTGGAAGTGTTTTATTCAATCTGAAATCAATTGTCTTCCATTTGAATTAATAAAGTACAAAGGTATGAGTTACCTATGGTCCACTGGTAAACTGCACTGGAACGCCAAGTAATAACTGGCTAGTATTTAAAGAATTAATACAGGGGTTACAAGTCAAGTTCTTTAAGGTGTTACGAACCCCGTAACTGGGTATCTTACCAGCAAAGATAGGAGTATCCATTGGAGTCTGGTGATACTATTTTTAACAGTATTTATTAGTAAAAATACACAAAAATAATATCAATGCAAATATACAGATAATATACATCATCAATACTAAACCTAAAAGTGCGGGTATAATAATAATCAAGAAGAAATAAGCTCTATCGTTGTCTAGGGGATAATGAATTGTCCATTGGAAATATAAAGTTCAGTTCAGTTCATGCAGGTTGCGGTAGTTGTTGGTCGCTGTTGCAATTGTTGAGGAGAGAGAGAGAGAGTAACAGCTATTGACTTGCCGACTTTCCTTTTCGATTTTGATCCGTCGATGCGTTGTTGTTGTGGCCATTCACGGATGACCCCTCCGTCCTTTAACTAGACCGTTCTTCCGTGGCGGACTCGTCACCCAGGCAAGGGTGGACACATACACAAGCCCCCACCGGTCTTATAGTGTCTCTCCTTGTGCATCTGTGGGGTGTTCCCCAGACCTTACTTTTATCCCCACTCATGGGGTCTCAGGTGTCAATCAGGTTGGGATGATGCAACCCATCAACCAGACCACTCTGGTTGCCCCTGAGGGATTTTAATGAATAGAACAGTACTCAATAAACAATCCTTCTCCAAGAGACAATAGCAGTAATCAGTGGTTCCGTTCCGCTTTTGTTAGGAGGAAGCATTCCACTTCGTGTATCTCTGCATTGTCTCTCTCTCATTTCAGAGAGAGGGTATCAGACCCGAAATAGTAGCGATTTTGCAATTCTCTAAAGGGGGGGGGACGACTTTGCACCCTTCTGCCCATCAGAGTTGTTCCTCATTTGTAACACCCCCATCCTTCTAAGAATTTTCACCCAAAGGGGAAAATTAACTAATACAGAGTCTTACAGAATTTCAGAATCTAACACAATAAAAAAGAGTTTTCACTACAGAGTAATACAGTTATACATTCAATTTAGCATCTAGATAAACAGTCAGTGAGTACATTATCACTTCCTTTAATATCTTAATATCTTGTACCTTAATAAATTCCTGTAGCATCAGACTCCAATTTAATAACCACCCATTTTTATTCCTTTTCTTCAGCAAAACAAAACTAAAGGGTTGTGATCTTAAGTGTATATTACAAAATGTGAACCAATACATGTGTGATTATTCTGTAGTACATTACAAAAGTTTATGCAAATTCTAATCTTTATTTTACTTTTAAACTCAACAGTCAATCTTCCATGGTGTTGACTTTATTATTTACTTGCTTTGTCGAAATCCCTCAAAACCAGATCCTGTTATTTAAAGTGGCATTTTTGTCAACCTTTGCCTCTTTTCCAATTAACTCTCACGTGGTTAGCTTGCATGCTCCTTTCATAGGAGTTATTTTATCAACAATGTTTTCCAAACTTAGCCCATCTTCTGAACTTCCACACAATTCTTTATTTTTAAGCAAGTCGTTAGTTTTATCTTCAGGACCCTTCATTCTATTAGTTTTCAGGTTAACATCTCCAAGTGGTCCCTCTTTGTCCAAACAACATTTCAAATTCTGCCTCTTCACAGCACACCCTTGAATAACATTAGCGAGTGGGGTACCTTTACATTCCAAATCAAACTGTAATTGATTCGCAGGCACCTTGTTAACGAGCCATTGTTCCTTCAGCCTGGTTACTGCTTCTGACACCAATCCAGACTTTAAATTTTCTTCATTCAATTTAGGACCTACACTTTTCCCTTCTCCTTCAATAATAATATCCACATCACCACCTTTGATCTCCTCACTAACTTTTAACACACCTTCTAACACAAACAACTGGGAATTCTTACTTCCCACTAGTACCAAGGTTAACCCTTTCTTCACAGAACCAAGTCCATCTGACCCAAAAGGACTGCGTTCCTTTTCAACCAAATCAGATACCTCAGACTTTTCCTGAGTTTCATTATTAGGTTTAGTACCATGTGTACATCTTGAACACACTCAAACGGGACATCTGCCTCTTCCAGGCTTTCAATACCCGTCCCCTTTTCAAATTCTAAGTTCCCCTGATCCTCCCAGTTACTCTCTGGTCAACTCCCATCCGGAGTAAACTCAACCCTGCTGGTTAAAACAATTTCATCTGCTAACCCAGCAGACTCCTTCAAGGTAATGGCATCCTTTTCATCTAGGACTGCCCTTATTTCATTATCGGGAACACATCTAAAATTTTCAACTTCTTCAAACAGTTCTGTCAAGCCAGACAGATCATCCATGTCCAACCCTGGACCTTCTAACTGCCTTATCTGTTTCTCATCTTTACTCCGTGCCTCTATACACTTACTCCTGGCTAAGGGTAGGTCTACCTCCTCCTTTACTCTCTTTCACCTCCCTATTCTCCGTTTTACCATCCCTAACCCCTCCTGGTACAGGGTCGGTAAAAACTTCTCAGCCAAATCAACACAGGACTCATTTAAACTGGTCTCTTTCTCAGCTGCCTTTCTCAACATGATCTATTGCGCATGCTGTATAGATCTTGGAACCTAGGGTTGGGTCCTCAACACTTACAGGCTTGCTCGTCAGCTTCATTCATGGCTGACTACACCTCACCACCTGCTAAATCATTACCAAGAAGGATGTCCACGCCAGCTCTCGGGAATTCTGATCACACCCCTATTTCAACTGGTCCAGGTATCAGATCACAATTTATAATGATCCTATGCAAAGGCGCAGCTTCTGTCCCTTTTCCTATGCCTCTCAAAGCTGCCTCTCCAGTCTCAGGACCAAAATCTAGTACCTTACTGTGAATCAATGACTGCTCAGCTCCAGTATCTCTCCAGATCCTCACTGGAACTGGGGTTTCTCCCTCTTTCACAGACACGGTCCCTTCTGAAATAAATTTCTCACGCCCCTCTCGTATTTTATCTACCTGGGGCTTTCTCGTCGATTTGCTGATCGACACAATACACCCTCTAGGGACTGCTGCTTTCCCTTTTCCTGTCTCCTTCCTCGGAGTAAAGCACTTAGATGCAATATGACCCACCTTTCCACAATTAAAACAGGTGAAGCCAGGAACCCTCCCGCCATCTTGCCTTTCTTCCTCCTTACTTTTACCACTAGCTCCCGGCTGAATTTCTGCCTCAGCCGGCGGGCTTTCTCTACCATTCCCACGGTCTTTCTGGTAACTTTTATTCGAGGACAACTTTGTCTTGTGAGTTAGGGCATATTCATCTGTGAACCTAGCAAATTCGGAGATGGACTTATTCGGCTTCTCATTCAAATACATCCGGATATCATCCGAAACACAACTTTTAAATTCCTCAATCAGAATTAACTCTCTGAAACGCCGAAAATCCTCTTCCACCCTTACTGCTGCACACCAACTATCCAAGAGCACACCCTTCTCATAGGCAAACTCTGCATACGTCTGATTCCACACTTTCTTTAAATCTCTGAAGTTTTGTCTATATGCCTCAGGTACCAACTCGTAGGCCCAAAGAATGGCCTGTTTTACTTCCTCATAATTCTCATACTCCTCCTCCTCCACAGACAACGCCGCATATGCTCGTTGTGCCTTCCCTTTTAACACACTTTGTAACAACGCCACCCACTGATCTCTGGGCCACTTCTGATTCACTGCCACCTTTTCAAAATGCAAGAAATAACTATCAACATCCGTCTCCTCGAACGGAGGTACTAACCTAAACTCCCTATTAACATTAAACCTGTCCTCTCGGTCTGCCCCTTGGAACCTTCTCTCTTGCTTTAACTTCTCCATGTCCAGCTCATGCTGCCTCTGTTTCTCCTTCTCCTTTTCGTCTGCTTCCAGCTGTTGTAACCTAAGTTCATGCTCCCTCTGGTTTTCAGCTCTTTCCTTCTCCCTTTTCACCTCTAATTCCTTTAGCTGGAGCTCATACTCCCTTTTCCTTTGTTCCGCATCCAGCCTCAATTTTTCCAACTCTAAATGAGCTGTCCCAATAGCTGGTACCTTTTCAGGGATCTGTTCCAATGCCTCAGCCGAAAACACATTCTTCTCAATATAATACTGAGTTATGGCCCTCCACATCTCCCACTTTTTCATTGACAACCTCACCTCTGCGAGAGTTAGTCCTTTCACAATATTTACCAAGTCCGTCTTTGTGGCCTCCTCTAGCACCTTCAAAGTCGGGTTTTGTGTAAATTCGTCTACATCCATCTTTCCCTCTGGTTACCCACACAACCAGATCCTAGTCTGAACTTAAAAGCCCGATTCACTGGCCCTCCAATTTGGTATCAAATTTGAGACGAGGCCCCAAGTTGTTACAAACCCCGTAACTGGGTATCTTACCAGCAAAGATAGGAGTATCCGTTGGAGTCTGGTGATACTATTTTTAACAGTATTTATTAGTAAAAATACACAAAAATAATATCAATGCAAATATACAGATAATATACATCATCAATACTAAACCTAAAAGTGTGGGTATAATAATAATCAATAAGAAATAAGCTCTATCGTTGTCTAGGGGATAATGAATTGTCCATTGGAAATATAAAGTTCAGTTCAGTTCATGCAGGCTGCGGTAGTTGTTGGTCACTGTTGCAATTGTTGGAGGGGGAGAGAGAGAGAGAGAGAGAGAGTAACAGCTATTGACTTGCCGACTTTCCTTTTCGATTTTGATCCGTCGATGCGTTGTTGTTGTGGCCATTCACGTATGACCCCTCCGTCCTTTAGCTAGACTGTTCCATGGTGGACTCATCACCCAGGCAAGGGTGGACACATACACAAGCCCCCACCGGTCTCGTAGTGTCTCACCCCTCCCTGAGGGGTGTTCCCCAGACCTTACTTTTATCCCCACTCACGGGGTCTCAGGTGTCAATCAGGTTGGGATGATGCAACCCATCAACCAGCCCACTCTGGTTGCCCCTGAGGGGTTTCAATGAATAGAACAGTACTCAATACACAATCCTTTTCCAAGAGACAATAACAGTAATCAGTGGTTCCGTTCCGCTTTTGTTAGGAGGCATTCCACTTTTGTGTATCTCTGCGTTGTCTCTCTCTCATTTCCTTGGTATCAGACCCGAAATAGTAGCGATTTTGTGATTCTCAAAAAGGGGGGGGGGGGCGACTTTGCACCCTTCTGCCCATCAGAGTTGCTCCTCATTCGTAACAAAGGCAAAAAAAACTCAAGAGGAACAGTAGACTAGCTGTGGCTGTCCGAAGTTAAGGTATTTAGCAGTTATCTTAATGCTATTTCAGCACCAATGACCCTGGTTCAATTTCGGCCACTGTCTGTACGGAGTTTGTATGTTCTCCCCGTGACCACGTGAGTTTACTCCAGGTGCTCCAGGTCCTCCACATTCCAAAAATGTATTGTATAGGTTAGTAGATTGGGCGTGTGTTGAAATGTCTAATACCTGAGGGCAAGCTTTCAGGGTAAGAGGGGTAAGTTCAAGAGAGATGTGTGGGGCACATTTATTACGCAGAGAATAGTGATTACTTGGGACGTGCTGATATGGGTTTGGCATGGGTGGCATGGGCTCGTTGGCATGGGTGGCATAGTATCAACACAGAGGAGCCTGATACTGTGCTGTACCTCCAAATGAAATAAAACGCCACTAAATTTCAGAAAAAACTATTGAGCCAGTGGAAAAGGCGTGTGGTGTCAAAAATCAATGACCGTTATTTTGGAATTCGACTGAGTATGAAGGTAAGGAAAAGGAAATAATGAGAGGAAGCAAGTGAGAAACATCAGAAGATGGTAGGGGCACCTCTTAGAGACAAAACAAATTGGTTTGATTTGTTTAATTAGAAATTAATGATGGTGCTAAATGCTCAGGATGCGCCAACCTTCGTTCCAGGGTTTTGGAAGAGCTGGCTTACAGAGATAACGGATGCTCTGGGTGCATTTTCCAAAAATTCCATGGATTCTAGAAGACTGGAAAATAACAAACACTTCAGAGGAGAGGATCGAATTTCCTGGTGAAATGAAGCTAGGTGGCAGTATTGTTTATAAGGAGGATACACGGAGAAGCAACAGTGTCTTTGGACAACAATCCGTGAGAGCTCACCTACATCCAGCAATTAGGGAGGCAAATAGCATGTTGCCTTTATTGCAAGGGTTTTTGAGTAAATAAATGGAGACATCTTGTTCTGATTATAGAAAGCTATGGGATAGGATACAGCTGGAATATTGCCTACGAGTCTGCTTTCTCTACCTAAGAAAGCTCACCAACACCTCTACTTCCTCAGGAAGCTAAAGAAATTTGGCATGTTCCTGTGGACCCTCACCAATTTTTATCCATGCACCATAGAAAGCATTCTTTCTGAATGCATAACGGCTTGGTGTGGCAGCTGCTGTGCAAGTAACCACAGACGGTTGTGGACACAGCTCAACACCTGACAGGAAGCAGACTCCCCTCAGTAAAGCAGCCAGCATAATTAAAGACCCTACTTTCTTTCTTCTCCACTCTTCCAATGGGCAGAAGATACAAAAGTCTGAAAGCACATACCATGAGGCTCAAACGGGGCTTCTAGGTATTGCACTGTTGTACAACTCTTGACCTCAGACTCACTGAGCACATCTACATGAAACGCTGTTGTAGCAAAGCAGCATCCATCATCAGAGATCCCCACCACCCAGGCCATGCTCTTTTCACGCTGCTGCCATCAGGTAGAAGGTACAGGCGGCTCAGGACTTGCACCGCCAGGTTCAAGAACAGTTACTACCCCTCAACCATCAGGCTCTTGACCAAATGGGGTAACTACACTCACTAGCCCATCCATTGAGATGTTCCCACAGCCAATGATCTTACTTCAAGGACTCTTTATCTCGTTATCTCATGTTCTTGTTATTTATTGCTATTTATTTATATTTACATTTGCACCGTTTGTTGTCTTCTGCGCTCTAGTTGATCTTTCATTGATCCTGTTAGAGTTACTGCTCTGTAGATTTGCTGAGTATGCCCACAAGAAAATGAATCTCAAGGTTGTATATGGTAACATAAATGTGTACTTTGATAATAAAATTTACTTTGGACTTTACCGCGTTGTGATCTTGCACTTTATTGCTTAACTTTTACATTTTATTCTGAATTGTTATTGTTTTACCTTGTTCTAGCTCAATGTACTGTGCAATGATTTTATCTGTATGAACAGTATGCATGACAAGCTTTTCATTGTATCTCGATACATGTGACAATAATAAACCAACAAGAAGAATGTATTGTGTCTGTGGTTTAGCGGCAAATGTCACAGAGAGTCACAGAGAACGGAAACAGGCCCTTTGACCCAGCTCACTCATGCCGACGGTGTTGTCCAGTGAGCCTGCATTTGGCCCACAGCTCCCCAAAACTCTCCAAGCCACGTACTAATCCTGATGGCTTTTAAGTGTCTCCTCTCGGCCACTATTTCTGGCAGCGCATTGCAAATACGCACCACCGTTTCCATGAAGAAGTTGCCCCTGATGTCCCTTTTAAACCCCTCATCTCTGACCTTAAACCAATGTCCTCTTGTTTCTAGCATCCCCTGCAAGACTGTGGGCTTTCACCATATCTCTGCACTTCATGATCTTGTATACCTCTCTCAAGCTCCTACGTTGCAGAAAATAAAGCCCTATTTTATGTAACCTCTCCTTGTTACTCAGGCCCCCAAGTCCATGAATGTTCAGCAACCAGCGAGTCGTTCATTGGAGAAACTGAAGGAATGGACTCTGTGCAGATCGTGATGCTGCCTGCGTCAGAGAGTTGGAGTCAGTGTGTGAAGAAGGTGTGCAGAGTAACATTGAGTGATTGTCTTAGTTGCTTTTGGACATCGGTTATGTGTATGTTGCAAGTCCGCTTCATTGGTTTACCAATGAATGGTGGGGGTGGGTGGTTGGGCAGCTGCTTGGCCTTGGTCGTAGAGAGGACAAGGCCTCAAGCTGCATTGTCGCCTATTCACAGCTGCCCAGGAGAGAGGTGTCGGTGTCAATACACACCAGTGCAGTGCCAGAGGCAGTATGGTGCAGTGCCCATGCTATACGCACCAGTGCAGTATGGTGCAGCACCCATGCTATACGCACCAGTGCAGTATGGTGCAGCGCCCATGCTATACACACCAGTGCAGTATGGTGCAGCACCCATGCTATACGCACCAGTGCAGTATGGTGCAGCGCCCATGCTATACGCACCAGTGCAGTATGGTGCAGCGCCCATGCTATACACACCAGTGCAGTATGGTGCAGCGCCCATGCTATATGCACCAGTGCAGTATGGTGCAGTGCCCATGCTATAATCACCAGTGCAGTATGGTGCAGCGCCCATGCTATACGCACCAGTGCAGTATGGTGCAGCGCCCATGCTATACGCACCAGTGCAGAATGGTGCAGCGCCCATGCTATACGCACCAGTGCAGTATGGTGCAGTGCCCATGCTATACGCACCAGTGCAGTATGGTGCAGTGCCCATGCTATAATCACCAGTGCAGTATGGTGCAGTGCCCATGCTATACGCACCAGTGCAGTGCCCATTCTATACACACCAGTGCAGTATGGTGCAGCGCCCATGCTATACGCACCAGTGCAGTATGGTGCAGTACCCATGCTATACGCACCAGTGCAGTATGGTGCAGTGCCCATTCTATACACACCAGTGCAGTATGGTGCAGTGCCCATGCTATATGCACCAGTGCAGTATGGTGCAGTGCCCATGCTATAATCACCAGTGCAGTATGGTGCAGTGCCCATGCTATACGCACCAGTGCAGTATGGTGCAGTGCCCATTCTATACGCACCAGTGCAGTATGGTGCAGCGCCCATGCTATACGCACCAGTGCAGTATGGTGCAGCACCCATGCTATACGCACCAGTGCAGAATGGTGCAGCGCCCATGCTATACGCACCAGTGCAGTATGGTGCAGTGCCCATGCTATAATCACCAGTGCAGTATGGTGCAGTGCCCATGCTATACGCACCAGTGCAGTGCCCATTCTATACACACCAGTGCAGTATGGTGCAGCACCCATGCTGTACGCACCAGTGCAGTATGGTGCAGTGCCCATGCTATAATCACCAGTGCAGTATGGTGCAGCGCCAATGCTATACGCACCAGTGCAGTATGGTGCAGCGCCCATTCTATATGCACCAGTGCAGTATGGCGCAGCGCCCATGCTATACGCACCAGTGCAGTATGGTGCAGCACCCACGCTATACGCACCAGTGCAGCATGGTGCAGTGCCCATGCTGGAGTCGGTGCTGCGCTCCAGCATTCACTCATCAGGAAGTTCGACTGCAGACTGCTGCAACATCCATGGACTCAGGGACTTGGGTTGTATTTTTTAATGTGACTGCATTTTACTGCTTGACACATTATATGTGCCTTGTGTTGTGTATGACTGTTTTGTATTCATGGGCTTTTACATATTGTTGAATGCCAATTAAACTTGAAGTCGAAATTATAAGATCAAGAGAGGCATAGATAGTGTAGACAGGCAGCATCTTTTTCTGCAGAGTTGAAATGTCTGATACAAGAGGGCAGGCACTTAAGGTAAGAGGGGATAAGTTCAGAAGAGACGTGTGGGGCAAGTTTATTACGCAGAATAATGGGTGCTTGGGATGTGCTGTCAGGGGTTCTGGTGGATGCAGAATGATAGAGGTATTCTGGAGACTCTTAGGTAGGCATGTAAATATATAAAATGGAGGTATATGGATATTATGTGGGCAGAAGGGAGAAGTTTATTTGGTGTTTGATTAGGCACAACATTGTGGGCTGTAGGGTCTGATCCTGTCTGTACTGTTCTACGTTTAAATATCTTCACCAAATGGTGGTAAATCTTTTGAATTCTCTATCAGGTGAGTTGTGGGGGTTCAATATAATAAAGACAGGGATTAATAGATTTTTTGATATAAGGAAATGAAAGGATATTGAGTTAAAGTAGTGTGTACTATCTACAAGATGAACTGCAACAACACACCGGTCCCTAAGGCAGCACCTTCCGAACCCACGACCACTACCATCTAGAAGGGCAAGAACAGCAAATGCCTGCAAACCTCACCATTTGGAAATCCCCTCCAAGCCGCTCACCATCCCGACTTGGAAACCTATCGCCATTCCCTCACTAACAATTCTGTGGGTGTGCCTACACCCCAGGGACTGCAGCGGCTCAGGAAAGCAGCTCATCACCACCTTCTCAAGGGCAACTAGAGATGGGCAATAAATGCTGGCTTAGCTGGTGGTGCCCACATCCTGTAAGTTAATATATATTTTTAAAAATGGTGCTGAGGCTAAAAAAAGGGCACATTTTCAGGTCCAGGGGTCAGAATGTGCATACTAGGGAGCATACACTCAAAGGTGAGAGGTGGTAAGTTCAAAGGAGATGTGCAGGCAAGTTTTTTTTACACAGAGAGTGATGGGTGCTTGGAATACACTGTCAGGGGCGGTGGTGGAGGCAAATACCATAGACATGTTTAAGTGGCTCTCAGATAAACAGAATGTGTGGAGGATGAAGGAATATGGACACTGGGATGGCAGAAAGGATTAGTTTGGTTAGGCACTAATTACTCGTTTCATTAGTTTGCCACAATATTATGGGCTGAAAGGCCTGTTCAATATTTAATGGTGTATGTTTAACATGTAGAACAGTTCTGCACCCTCAAAGTCTGCGCAGAACACAATGCTGAATTAAACTAATTCTCCTCAGCCTGTACATGATCCATGTAGCTCGAACCATGCATTTTCATGTGTCCATATTAAACACCTCTGTTGTATTTACCTCCATCTCACCCTGGCAACACACTCCAGGCACCCACCACCATCTGTGGAAAAAAACTTACCCTGTACATCTCCTTTAAAATTCCCCCCTTACCTTAAATGCTTGTTCTCTATTACTTGATATTTATACACTGAGAAGAAGATTTGAACTGTCTACCTTCATGATTCTCAAGATTTTATAAACCTTTATCCTGCCTCTCCACAGCCTGTGCTGCTTTAGGGAAAACAACCCATTTGTCCAACATCCTCTTATAGCATATACCCTCCAATCCAGGCAGCATCCTGGTTAACCTCTTCTGCACACACTCCAAAGCCAGGATACCCTCCTGTAATGGGGCAATCAGAACTGCATGCAATACTCCAAGTGTGGCCTAACCAAAGTTTTTATAGCTGCAACATGACATACATTCTCTCATACTCAATGTGTCAACCAGTGAAGGCCATCAGGCCATAAGAATTCTCTACTTGCCTGGCCAATTTCAGGGAGCTATGGACTCCAAGATCCCTCAGTACAGTAATGCTGTTAAGGGTCCTGCCTTTATTACTATACTTGGCCCTTACATTTGAACTTCCAACATCTCATACTTGGTGGGATGGTCTCCATTTCTCTACCCATATCTGTCACTGATCTAAGTTCTGCTCTGTATCCTTTGACAGCCCTCTCCTTTGTCACACCACCACCAATTTTTATGTTATCTGCAGAATTTACAAACCCACCCATCTATATTTTCATCCATATTGTTCTGTCACTCTGGCCAGAATAACATCCCTCCACCACTAGCTTCTGTCTGCTGTGGGTAAGAGAGTCTGAATCTAATGTACCAAGTCCTGTGCATCTTGTCCTGCTGTGAGGGGCTTTGTCAAATGCCTTATGAAAAATCCATGCAGACAACGTCCACTACTCTACCCTCACTGATCACCTTTGTTACCTCTCAAAATGAAGTTATCAAGGAGTGACCTTCCCATGTTGACTGTCCAGAGTCAGGCCATGTTTTTCAGTCCAGTGCTGAAGAATCTTGTCCATGAGAATCCTCTCCTATAGCTTCCCTACCCTAAAGTGAGGCTCAGCATTCTATCATTTCCTGGATTATCCCTGTTTCCTTTTTGAACAAAGCAATAACATTGGCTACTTTCCAGGCCTCTGGAATCTCACCTTGTTAAAGAAAATTACTGTTGCCGATCAGACTTAAACAAAGACACAGGCCTTGATATTTGGTTTAATTACTTTATTAAGTGATCACTGAGAGCCAGCTATGACTCTGATAAAGCAAGCACAAGTAAGGTCTTTTATACATTAAGATACATGCAGTTCAGCGGTCTTCAGGGTCAAGATTTCATGTTTAGACCTTATTGACAAGGTTCAGGATGCTTCCATACCTTACACAAAGTTAGACATAGGGTCCCCATGTACACAATCAGTTCCCCTTCAATTAGAATAAACCAAGCCCTGTAGCCCTGAAGGCCAAAGGAGCCTCTCCATTAAGTATAAGAAATCAAGCCGTTGGTCATGTAATCTTGAAGGCCAATGGTTCCTCCCCATAGATTATAAGAAACCCAAGTCATTAGTCATGTAGCCTTGAGGACTTGCCTTACACACAACATCCATGTGCTATCAGTTTGTCATTACCAGCAGGACTTACTACATCTGTGCATTATCAGTTCTTCATTTCTAACAGGACTTATTGCTAACTAGTACGAGTAGACGGATACTATCTGCTTCTTACCTTGCTACTCTCATAATTTGGTTAATTCTTAATTCTCAGAATTTTCTTCCACACACCCATGGCTAGTGAAGAAACAAACAACTTTATCAAAAGCTGAGCAGTTCCTTCTCTTGCCTTCTCGATACCCATCAGGGTTTGGAGTCTACCCACCTCAATGCTCTTCAAAAGTCTCAGCACACCCCCTTCCTGATCTCAACATGCCCTGTGTGTCTCACACTGCTCCCTTGGTGAATACTGTTGCTTAGTGTGTAGAATTGTTACAGTATTTTCCTTCCTTGTATTTTTATTTGATTACCTATATTCGTGGAATTGTTCAGTGAATTTTCCAGCAATTATGGTAAAATTGCTTCTATATTTTTCTTGAAGCTTCTTAGTTTTCCATAGCAAGTATCATGCCACATGAATTTGGCTTTAAAAGATAAATTGTTATCACTGTAATTTTTGTTATCTGTAGTCTGAGTATGAGCTGACCATGATTGCTTTTTTTTTCTTTTCTTCTAACACTAATAAAGTTGCTTAGCAGCAAGTTTTACGCCTCATTCTTTCGAAGAACCTTTGGATTACAAAAGCAGCAGGATCCAACAATACTGACACAAAGTCCTCTCTTAGTACCCAGCCCACATCCTCTAATTCCAAGCATAAATTCCCTCCTTTAGCCTAAGGTGATCCTAACGTCTCCCTAGTTATTGCCTTATTTTAATATAAGTAAAAAATGTCTTGGGATTCTCTTTAATCCTACTTGTCAGGAATATTTTATGGCTCCTTTTGGCCTTCATCCCCAGTTTGGGCTCTTTCCTGCTACCTCAATATTCTCTAAGGACCCTGTCTGATTTTAACTTCCTTAACTTTACATATATTTCCCTTTTCTATTTGAATAAGTCCATAACCTCTCTTGTCATCCAAGATTTTCTTACTTTGCCATTCTTGTCTTTCCTCCTGGAACGTGTCAATCCTGAACTTTGATCAGCTTGTATTTAAACAACTCCCACATGTCAGGTGTGTCGTCGGCTGATAACTAGTGCTGCTAATTAACTTCCTGGCCAATAAGGTGATGATTTGCTCTCCCCCTACTTACTGGGGAGATGGGTTTGCATGACTGGGTCGCTGGGTACATTGGGTTACCGTTAGAGGGTTTGGTCTGAAATGGACAGTTTCCGTGGGAGTTTCACTGTACAGGAGAGACGGAGGAGATGTCATTTGATGGGATAACATTAGATGGAGAGTCATTGTAGAATGGAGTTTTGATGAATAATAGCAATCTTCCCATCTTAGTATCTCCTGCAGGGTGAGTGTTGGCATTGGAAGCATGGTGACAATGGATTGCCGGTACATTCTCACTGTGTTGGTCGGTGACACAAACAGCCCACTTCACTGTATGTTTCAATGTACATATGAAAAATAAAGCTAATGTTTAGCATTTTTAATCTTTATCTTGTCTGTGCGTGTTTGTATATAAACTAGTCGAGTGTTTTGATGTACGTAAACAAATAAAGCTAAATTTTATCATTTTTCATCTTTAGTTTGTGTGTGTACCAGTTGTCTGTGTATATATGAGGTGTGGATATCAACAGTGTGTATACCAGCTGTTCGTGCATGTGTGCATACCAGATGTGTCTATATACACAGTACGTGTGTGTGTATACCAGCCATGCACATGCATATCAGCTATGTGTGTGTATAAGCGAGTGGGGGGCGTTGGGGGAACCAGTTCGAGGCCGCCCTGTGTCCGGCCAGCCTTTTGTGCCCCTCCACGGCTCAGTCCTCGCTGCCGGCACAGTGTTGACATTAAAGCCGCCGCCACCCCCGCCCCCGCCCCCGCGCGGAGCCGCCCCCTTTCCTGCCGCTCGCCGGCCACTGCGGGGAATTCACGTCAAAGGTTGGCTGGCGATCCATGAGCAACGATGAGATCAACAGGCCGCCAGCTTCCTCTTCCCGGAAGGAGGGCCGCGCTCCAGGGATGTGATTGGCAGCGGCCGGCCGGAGCGCCGCTACTTCCCCCTGCTCGGCGCTGAGGCTTCCCGGAACCCGGCTGGGGGCTGCGGGTCGGCCCGGGGCCGCTTCCCCCTCGCAGCGGCCCACAGGCAGGAGGCCAGCGCGGACCATGTCGGAAGCGGCGGCGGCAGCCAGTGCAGGCATGTCCGAGGCCTTCGCCCAACCTCACATCAAGGTAAACACAGAGATTGTGGCCGGCTCCGCGCCGCAGGAGAGCCCGGTGTGCGGGGCCTTCGGGCCGGGGGTCGGGTTGGAGAGCTGGTGTGTCGGTAGGTGCCCTTGGGCCGGGGAATAGCCCGGTGAGGGGGGCCCTCGGGCCGAGGGGCGGGGTGGGGAGAGCCGGTGTGTGGGGCTCGGCTGGTGCCATCACAGGGGGAGGAGAGGAACCCGGCCGAGCCGGATCGGGAGGCTGGAAAGTTGGACCACCACCCACCCCCTTTAAAATAATACTCCGACTTCCAGGAAGGGAGCTCGGGGCTCTGGTCTGCGGCCAAACGTTTGAAGAGCCGGGGGGCGAGACGCAGGGTTTTAACCCTTTGCTGGCAGCCTTTGTGCCGACTTGTAGAAGTAAATACTGCGCTGGGTTTGCATTGCGTGCCGTGACCCCGGCTCCCATCCACACTGCCTGCGTTCACTTCCCCGCAGAGACGCTTGATTGAAATTGGATCCGATGCCCTGGCTGAGGGAGCCCTCGGGCACTTCTGGGTTCGCGGTCTCACAATGACGCAGGTCGTTCTAACCTGGGGAATTCGAATCCGTCTATTAGTGCCACATACACCGTGAACAGCTTTTGTTGTGCGTGCCATCCGGGACGGATAATTCCATTGCACCGAAGCAGTGAAAAGGAGAAATAGAATCCAGAAATAGTTTTAGGTTACAGAGAAAGTGCGGGTAGGTATCTGCCGCAGACGTGGGACTTGATGCCAGTGAGATTTGACATGCAGTGGCTGCATACTACTTAAACCTCCCTTACAACCCATCCAACCAGCCCATCATTGCAGGAACTCCCAGTGGAATTAACTAATCAGACTCCTGTACTTCCAGTGCTTATGTACCAGAGCTTGTAGTTACAAATACAGCACAGGAATCTGAATTAGGTTTATTAGCATATGCCGTGAAATTTGTTGTCTTTGAGTACAATGCAATACATAATGGAGAAAAAAAAACTATGAAACCGTAAACTAAGCTCTTGAGAACTGTGCTTCTGCTTCTGCAGATGCTAGAAATCCAGAGTAAAACACACAGAATGCTGGAGGGGATCTGCAGGTCAGACAGCATCTATGGGAACGATATAAACCGCAAGGTTTTGGGCGGAGACCCTTCATCAGGACTGGAAAGGAAGGCCTTAGAAGCCAGAATAGGAAGTTGCGTAGAGGGGAAGCTAAAAGGGGATTGGTGAGACCAGGTGAGGTGCGAGGTGGAAGAGGTAAAGGGTTAAACAAGGAGGAATCTGATCGGAGAATGGACCATGGGAGAAAGGGAAGGAGAAGGGTGGTGATGGGTATGGAGAAGATGAGGTGTGTGAGGGGATCTGGAATAAGGAATGGAAAAAGAGAGAAGGGGCAGGGCAAGAAATTACTGTAAGTTAGAGGAATCATGTCCATGTCATCAGGTTGAAGGCCCCACAGAAGGAATATGAGGTGTTGCTTTTCCAATGTGAGAGTAGAGGAGGCCATGGATCGACATGTCTGGATGGGAATGGGCAGGAGAATTAAAACTGTTGGCCACTGGAAAATCCTGCCTATCGTGGATGGAGTGAAGATGATCTTGTAGTTGGCTGGAAGGGGACAAGCTGCAGTTTTTAAACAGTCTCATTACTGAGATCATCTACCAACTATTTGACTGCAAGACATTGTCCTGAAGCTGACCTCATGCCGGGTGTCCTACAACAGAGTGATTAGTGATAGGCAGGCGGGCTGAAGTTGGGTGGAGATGGAAACGCAAAAAACTTCTGGAAAGGAAAGATTAATTGCCTTACAGAACTGAAATTCAGTGATGTCACATCATCAACAAGCTGAGTTTTTGTTACATGCATAAATACAGCGGTGCTAGAAAGTTTGTGAACCCTGCAGAATTTTCTCTATTTCTGCATAAATATGACCTAAAATATGATCAGATCATTGCGCAAATTCTAAAACTAGTTAAAGAGAACCCAAATAAATAAATAACCAAAAAAAAAGTTCATTTATTTATTGAGAAAAAAATGATCCAATATTACATGTATTTGTTGGAAAAAGTATGTGAACCTTTGCCTTCAGTAACTGGTGTGACCTTGTTGTATAGCAATAACTTCAACCAAACGTTTCCAGTAACAGTTGATCAGTCCTACACATCGACTTGGAGGAATTTTAATCCATTCCTCCTTACAAAGCTGCTTCAACTCTGGGATGTTGGTGGGCTTCCTTGCATGAACTGCTTGCTTGAGATCCTTCCACAACATTTCTATAGGATTAAGGTCCAGACTTTGACTCGGCCATTCCAAAACACAATTTTCGTCTTTTTAAACCATTTTGTTGTTGATTTACTTGTCTTTTGGATCACTGTCTTGTTGCATTATCCAACTTCTATTAAGCTTCAGGTGATGGGACTGTTACCCTGACTCTCTACTGCAAAACGTCTTGATAGAATTTTTAATTTTTTGTTCCTTTGACGATTATAAGCTGTCCAAGCCCTGAGTTAGCCCCAAACCACAGTGCTCCTTCCACTATGCTTCACAGTTGGGATGAGGTTTTGGTGTTGGTGTGCAGTGCCCTTTTCCCTCCAAACATAGCAATGTGCATTTCTACCAATGTTCAACTTTTGTCTCATTTATCCAGAGCATTGTAGAACATCCAGTGGTCTTTGCAAACTTGAGACCTGGAGCAATGTTTTGTTTGGAGAGCAGTGGTTTTCTTTGTGGTGCCCTTCCATGAACACCATTCTTGTTCAGTGTTCTTTTTATAGTGGACGCATGAACAGAGACTTCTAACAAATTCTGGAGATTTCTGCAGGTCTTGAGTCTTGGATTCTTTTTCACCTCCTTCAGTATTACATGTTATGCTCTTGGTGTGATCTTTAAGGTCCTCTGAAAGTTGTTTTGATCAAGGCATGGTGCACATAAACAGATCTTTCTTAAGAAGAGTTGGCTTTGTCAGTAACCTGACTTAGTGTGTCTTTTTTAAATAGGGCAACCCACACCTCCAATCTCATCTCATTGACTGGAACACCTGACTCCAAATAGCTTTTGTAGAAGGCATTACCCCAGAGGTTCACATCATTTTTCCTGCAAATACATGTAATATTGGATCATTTTTTCTCAATAAATAAATGAACAAATATAATGTTTTGTGTTGTTTATTTAATTGGGTTCTCTTTATCTAATTTTAGGACTTGTGTGAAAATATGGTCCCATTTTAAGTCATATTTGTGCAGAAATGGGGAAAATTCTACAGAGTTCACAAACTTACTAGCACTACTGTATTGAGGTACAGGTACAATGAAAAACTTGCAGTGACGTCACAGACAACATGGTGAACTTGAGTTATGCATAAATTTTCCGTAAATTATGCCAGACAGTGAAGAACGAGACAGTGTAAAACAGCACACGAGCACAAAAGCATTATTAGAAACAAGACCATTGTAGTGCAGGAGGTGGTCTGTAGTGTTCCATTGCTGAGGTAAGGGTTAGGGTTATGTCAGTTGGTTTAAGAACTTCATGGTTGTAGGGTTGTCACTGAATAGCAGATCAAGGATTCTAATCCATTGCAGGTTGGTGCGACTAGGTGAGAGCAAACATTCGGCTCGGACTAGAAGGGCCGAGATGGCCTCTTTCCGTGCTATAGTTGTTATATGGAGGAAGTGGGGAAGAGAAAGCTGACTGGAATTTCTTGGAGAGGTTAAAAATGAAATCTGGTGATCCCACCATAAATTCTAGAAGCTATGTCTAGTCATCTGAATATCGAATTGGGGGCAATGGTGATGCCTACATCTGAGATGCTACCAGCGTTGGAGGTGATGTTATTTTTTAAAGCAAACTGACATCATTCTAAAAAGCTGTTGATAAGAATAAATAATTAGTTTATTGTTGTCACATGTACCAAGGTACAGTGGAAAATCTTCCATTTTGCATGCCGAGCAGAGAGAGTATTCCATCAGTGCACTGAGGTAGTACAAGGGAAAGCATTAACAAAGTGTTACGGTTACAGAGAGCGTGCTGACAGTAATGTGCAAGGACGTGATGAGATAGAGTGTGGGGTCAAGGATCCAGCTTATTGAACTAGGAAGCCATTCAGTAGTCTTACAGTGGGGTAGAAGCTGTCCTTGAGCCTGGTGGTATGTGCTTTCAGGCTTTTGCATCTGCTGCCTGATGGGAGGGACGGGGGAGAGCAGAGAGAACATCTGGGGTGGGAGGGGGTTTTTGATTATGCTGTCTGCTATTCCAAGGCAGTGTGAAGTGCAGACAGATTCCATGGAGGGGAGGCTTGAGAGCCATGAAAAGTATCAAATGGAATACAGCATCAATATTCTAACTATTTTAGTTGGGCTGGGGAACGGTACGAGGTAAGTGTGATTATGACTGCTAACTGGAGAACGGATTTTACAACTGACAACCTGGGCTGTTTTAATTCTTGTATCTTTATATCTTTATTGTGGGGGATTTTAGCAAAGCATATTTGCTCACTGTGGTTTAAAGATGCATTGTGTCCTGGCAAACATTAATCTCTACACTCTGCAGAAACCAAACCACTGGATTAACTCCACAGGTCGGGATACATGATGCACACTATGGCAGTCAAATCTGAGAAAATTGCACCTGTGATGAATTTCAAAGAGAAAATTTGAGGTCCCTCAAGATTAAACCACCGATACTGTACCTCAGTGTTATACAGTGACAGACCCATCCCCACCGGTACCGTACCCCAGTGTTATACAGTGACAGACCCGTCCCCACCGGTACTGTGCCCCAGTGTTATACAGGAGTAGGCATGTCTCCACCAGTATTGTTCCCCTGTTAGAACAGGGGAAACATGTCTGCTAATATTATGCCACTGTATTTTGATAGTGTCCATGATGTTAAGTGTAACTGATGGTGAAGGTTCCATTTAACTAAGCTTCGGTAATTGATGCAGTTAAATTTGTTTCTCACAGCAGGAGCGAAACGCATATACCCCACCTGTCAGCCCCGTGCCACCATTCCCCAGCTCCATTCACGGGGCTGCTTCCGAGGGTAGACACATGGCAGATGGATCACATACTGTTCCCACCCACCTTCGTAAGTAGACCAGGCAATGTGATGTGCGCATGAAGACGATTCCACTTGTGTGGGCTTTGACATTGACTACATCATCCAATTTCTCACCTTGCTTCTCAGACTCAAATCCAAAGCCATTCTTTTTCCCCATTTTGCATTTCTACTCTTTCCTACCCATTCCTTTACCCTATCCCTCTACCATTCCTCATACCCTTCTAGTCAATCTTTTATCCCTTCTGCCTCTCTCTCCTCCCTTTCTGCCTCTTTATCTTCTCTGTGCCCTGGAATGTGCAACTCCAACCTCCTTTCCGTCTCTCTGTACATCCTCCCTGATCCAACCCTCCAAGCTGATCTTTCGCTCCCACTTCCTGCTTTTCCATCCTGCCTTCTTGACCTTCCACTCTCCCTTGCTGCATCTCTACCCACCCGTCTTCCTGGTTAACTATATTTCTAGCCTCCTTTGCACTATCCTCTCCTCTTCCCATATGCGCCTCTTCCTCTACATATTTTCTCTTCCCTTTGTAACTCCTCTCCTGCCCAAAACTGCACTCATTTCCATCTTTGATTCTGATCCTGGCTCCCTCGCCTCCTTGTGTTGCCTTCCCACATCACGCTGCATTGACACCTCTCTTGAAGGAAGATGGTTGTATCTGTTGGGCATTAATAAGATCAGTGCCATGACTGCTGAGCTCATCGAGCAGTGTCCTGGGCTTAGGCATCTTCAGCTGCCTCATTGTACGTTCAGCTGCAGGGATGTTTGCCGATTGCCAGAATTCAATTACATTCACCTCAGCTCACTCCCCTTCAATTCCTCACCATTTCACAGATACTACACTTCCAATCAGATGACCTCTCAATTTTCCCCACTCGACCTTCTGTCAGCTATTCACATGACTGGTCTATCCCTCACTCAGTTCTCCTTCACCAGCATCTAATATGTTAGCAAACGTGGATGAATTACACATGATCACTTATTCCCAATTATTGATATTGACTGTGAATTGCAATTGTTCCAAGATCAATGTTCGGTTACAGGTACCAATCAGAGAATGACCTTGTTCTTTCTGCCCATTAACCAATCTTCAGTTCACATGAGTATATAACTCCAGTCCAAGTACATTAAACTCTCCTCTGTAGCACCTTTATCAGTACCTTCTGAGCATCCAAAGAGAACATAGACCACTGCAGCACAGTACAGACCCTTCAGCCCGTGGTGTTGTGCTGCCCTTTAAACCTATTCTAAGGTCAGTCTAACCTTTCCCTCTCAGTTAGCTCTCTAATTTTCCATCATCTATTTTCTTATCTTAAGAATCTGTTAAATGACACTAATGTATTTATCAAAACCACTATCCCTGACAGGACGTTCCATGCACTCACCACTCTCTGTATGAAAGACTTCCTCCGACATCTCTCCTGTACTTCCCTCCAATCATCTTACAATTATGTCCTGGTGTATTAATCATTTCCGCTTTGGGATCTTCTGAGTTCATATCCTTTTCACGTCCATCATTAAGGACCCCCACCATGCTCTCTTATCACTGCTACCATCGGGCAGGATCCTTGGGTCCTACACCACCAGGTTCAGGAGTAGTTAATAATACTCTACAACCATCAGGCGCCCGATCTGGCGTGGACAACTTCACTCATCATGACTCTGAACCCATTCTACAACCTATAGACTCATTTGCAAGGACTTTCTACAACTTTCATTCTCTTTTTTTTATTTGCACAATTTGTCATCGTTTGCACATGGGTTCTTTGTCAGTCTTTGTTTATGTATAATTTTTCATAAATTCTATTGTATTTTTTATTTTCCTGTAAACATCTGCAAGAAAATGAATCTCAAAGTCGTATATGGTAACATATAATTGCAGTGGTAATAAATTTATTTTGATATAGCTTTCTTAATTTAATTCTTTTAAGCCAAGCCTGCTGCCTGTTCTACACTTTATCTATCATTTCTAAACGTGAAGAATCCTATAGTATTTAATTTCCAGTTTCTAACTGTGCTTCATTAATGATAATTACTTATTTACTTCTAGTTGTTAATAGTTCATTGATCTTGACATGAATCACTGTGTCTTCAGTTTTTATCCCTGCTCTAAATCTGATTGTAGAATCATAAAGTTATACAGCATAGGGGAAAGGCCCTTCAGCCCATCTCATCCATGCCAACCAAGTTATTTATCTGAGTCAGTCCCATTTACCTGCATTTGATCAATCTCCCTTTAAATCATTCCTAACCAGGAACCTGTCCAAATGTGTTTCTAATATTGTAATTGTATCTGCCTCTACCACTTCCTAGTTTTTTTTAGGAACTTATTCTTCCCCTGTGCCATCAGATTTCTGAACGGTCCATGAACACCACCTCACTTTTGGCTCTCTTTTTGCACCGTTTTAACATTCTAAATATTTTTATTGCAGCTTATAGTAATTTTTTATGTATTGCACTGTACTGCTGCCACAAAACAATAGATTTCACAACTTGTCAGTGATGATGCACATGATTCTGATTTTTCTGGCAGCTCATTCCATGTACCCAGCATACTCTTAAAACTGCTCTCCCTGGCTTTAGATTTCCCCTAACCTGGGAAAAAGACTTTTGTCTTACCTTTACCCCTCACGACCTTGTGATTGTAGATATTTCCTGGTATTTGCATGCTTTGTTCTTTCCCCTGACGCGTAGTCTGGTTACCGTTACCCATTCCCCTGCCCTGCACCATTGCTTTGCCCTCGCTCTGTGACCTTCTGAATTGCCAACGTGCCTCTTGGCACACCATCCACAAGGCACAGGCTGAGTACGTGCTGGCATACTCTCTGCGTACTTCGGGTGGTGAATTGCTACTGTGTCTAATGGGTCTTGGGCACACGTATATAGCTAAGATGCCTACGACTTTTGCACAATACTGTATTAGTTAACGTGGAATGGAGAGCGAGTTTGTAAATCTGGCTGGAGCAAAGGGTGTTGGGAATGGTGAGGGTGGAGCACTGTGGGAGGGGTGTGGGACAGGTGGCAGAGAAGGAGTGTCAAGGGAGGGGGGTGATGAGTACGCAGTCACACTCAGCCCTAAGACACCAGGCAAGGTCATTTGATTCCGAACAATTGGTTTATTGATCATTACAGAATGTCTCTCTGGTGCTTTCCACTCCCTCCCCTCTCCCTGGCCCCTTCCCACTCTCAGTGCACGATAGGAACCCATATCAGAATCAGGTTTATCATCACTAACATATGTCACGATTTTGTTTTTGCAGCAGCGCAGTGCAATACATAAAATTGCTACTGTACTGTGCACACAGCTTGGGCACCCTAGCTATATATATGTGGCAAGACCTTTGCAAAGTGCTTTTCATTCTTCCCACTTACCATGTGGGTGCTCCAGTTTCCCCTATGTTCCAAAGCTGTACGGGTTAGTAGGTTAATCGGTCATTTGGGTGTAATTGGGCAGAGTGGACTCGTTGAGCTAGGAGGTCCTGTTACCGGGCTGTATCTTTAAATAAATAAAATCAAGTACTCTGGGCGTGGACTGAAAGAGGTCTGAACACGTTTGACACCCTCCAGGACGAAGCTTCCCACGTGATCGCTGCACTCTGCCTGTCGAGACACTACCTGCTACCATCTCACTGTGTATGCCAGTTACAAAGGAGCCGTAGTTCCCTGTCCTGCTGATCCTTGGTACATTATCACTGCCAAAAAGAAGGACGAATTATTCCAATCCCTTGCAACAGAGGCCTTCCAATCTTCCAGCAGTACTTCTATTTTCATGTACTGCCCAAGTGAGCAACTTTATATTGCATTCTGACTTTTTGTTTATCACTTCCCGTACCTTGGCATCCTATCCTGAGCAAGTGTGGGTTTCTTACACTCCCTTTTTATCTCAGAGACTATGATTAATTAATCCCTGTGCCAGTCTCCAACTGTTGCCTCTCCTTCAGCCACTCAGCCCTATGAGGCTTCATCTAATGTGACGCCTTCCCTAACACTTTTTGAAGGAGATGGAACCACTTTCGCCTTTCTTCACCCCTTCTACCCTCTGCTCTTTGTCTGAAGACTGTCCTCTGTCAGAATAATAGATTCTACTTAAGCGTTTGCTGTGACAGCCTTCCGCACATCCTCCGCTAATCCTTTGGTACCGAGCCCCTACTCGCTCAGCACTGCCCACCTAAATGGCAAGTTCACGTTATATTAGGGGGTGCGCGTACATGCATGTGGGCACGTCTGTTTTTTTGGGGGTGGGTTTGAGCAGCGGCATTGCATTGTGGTGGGTGGTGTTTGGGGGATTAGAGGGTGGGTTGCAGTCATGGAGGTTCCAAGGTTGGGGCTGGGGTCTCTATGTGGAGATTGCCCAGTTGTAGGGTTGTACAGCACAGAAATGGGCCCTTTTGCCCATAAAGTCAGAACTGCTCGTGACAGTGTAAAAGGTTGCTCTCCCCTGCTGCTCTTGAGGAGTGGGGTACCTGTGTGCCGTGGGGTGGGAGCAGTTCCACACTTCTTGTGTTTATCGGCCGGCACTGTTTACGCCCCGCAGGACTGCAGCCTGTGTTCTGGAGCAGGCTCGACGTCGGTCAGTGGCTGAAGTGGGCAGAGCAGGAGTACTCTCTGCGCCCGATGGACTGCAACATGTTTGAGATGAACGGCAAAGCCCTGTGCTTGCTGACCAAAGAGGACTTCAGGTATCGCTGCCCGCACTCAGGTAAAACGCCGCCCTTCAACCGGGCTACGTCGTCGGGCTGGGGGGGGCATTCCGCTGGAAATCATGGTCGCCTTGTGCAGGACCCACAGCTGAGGGTGAAAATGAATCAGAATCCGGTTTATTATCACCAGCATACGTCATGAAGTTTGTTTTGTAGCAAGATAATATTAATGGGATTGTGTCTGTGGCTTGTGGGGTTGAAGGAATCATGTGGAAGACGGCCTGTCCATGGGGCTGGGAGTACTTGACCCCACCCCCTCTCTTTAACTGCTTAGCCTGCGATATCTCCCCCCCCCCCGTGCAAATGTTCACCCTCCAGCTGCATCACCACTCCTTTGCTTCTTGTACTTCTGATTTTCTCCAGGCTTGTTTACTGGCCTCTCATTTGCTGAACTGTTGCCCCTTCTGTAAATGCCCTCGCTTCTCCTTCCACACCTTTCTGTGCCCTGCTTTCTCACTTCTCAATTGGTTCCCCCCCCACCCCCGGCAGGATTTCCTGGTGGCCGCCCATTTCAATTTGACAGCCCATTCCCATTCCAAAAGTCCATCCATGGCCTCCTCTAACGCCATGATGATGCCAGCCTCAAGATGGAGGAGCAACACCTTATAATCCATCTGGGTATCATCCAAATTGATGGCATGAACATCAATTTCTCTAATCCCCAGCTTCTCACGTCATCCCTCCTCTCCTGCCTATCTGTTCTTGGACATTGTCCCCACCCCTTAGTCCTTGCCTTAACCCCTGCTTCTCATCACAACCTGTTACCACCTTTATCCTTTCTGTCATCCCAACAACCTTCTGCCTTCCGTGTTTTTATTGCCTTCAGTCCACTGCGACCTGCCCCATCGCTCCTCTATTTTGTAGCCCTCCCCTTGGCTTCCTTTAACCCCTCCCCTTGTGACCACTTACTGCTTTGACCCTGGTGTCTCCCAACCCAGTCCCACTTTGCTTCATGCCCCATCCTGGCCACCCCTCCATGTCAAAGTTCAGAGTACATATACTATCAGAGTGTGTGTACCTTGAGATACGTCTTCTTGCAGGCAGCCACACAACCAAGAAACACAATAGAATCCACAAACCCCCCCCCCACTCCACAAAGACCAGCAAACATCTAACGTGCGAAAAAAAGAACAAATTGAGCAAATAATTTAAAAAGTAAACAACTAACACTGAACATGAACTGTAGAGTCCCTGAAAATGGGACCACAGTCATGGAACACACACAAAATGCAGGTGGAACACAGCAGGCCAGGCAGCATCTATAGGGAGAAGTGCTGTCGACGACTTGGCCCGAAACGTCGACTGTGCTTCTCCCTATAGATGCTGCCTGGCCTGCTGTGTTCCACCAGCATTTTGTGTGTGTTGCTTGAGTTTCCAGCATCTGCAGATTTCCTCGTGTTTGCCACAGTCACAGTTCAGTGCTGAGGCGAGTGCAGCTAGTCCACGAGGCCAATGGCTGCAGGGCATCTGCTCCCAAACCCGGCTGCGTGGATCCAGTGCTCCTGCAACAGCTTCGTGATGGAGAGAGGGGGTCGGGTCAAACGTAGGCAGACAGGACAGACTCAGGTGAAGGGTCCTGGCTGACGTGGAGTAATGAGTTGCAGCACTGGTTCGTCCTTCTCCACCCCGCCCATTTCCATCCTTGATGCCTTAATCTTTATCATCTGACTTGGCCCTTAAATCAGATAAGCGTTGGTTTACGTTCTGCTCACCAAGTCCTTCTGGATGCCATAAAAATGCCATATCATTCAGGCAGTTCAAAAGCGCAGTTCCTAAAGGGAAATTACAGGCTATACATTGCAGTAAACATAGTCCAGAAAAAAGTAATGTGGTGGAATAGTAAATTTGTGAGCTGCCCGCAAAGCATCGCTGTAAATCACCAGCACCATCTTGACTAACCATCACCACCTCCTCTACCTCTGTAATCAGCTTCATCCTGTGATCTGCAGCTCACTTACTTTTCCCCCCCACCTTATTCCCTTTCCTCCACATTGCACCCCAACTTCTCTCTCTTCTATTTTCCGACAGCTATCGATGTTCTTCTGCCCCTTTTGCTCCTTAGGATATCTCATTTTGTTCTATGAACACGTCCCTCCCGATTCTCCGCTGTCTTTGTCCATGCACCCCTCCCATCTGATCCAACGTTCATCTTGCCCTTCCTCCTTGTTCACCCAGCTTTCAGTACTTTTTCTACACCCCCCTCCCCATTATTGTTCTGCAGCCCTCTTCTCTCAGTCCTGCTGCCCCCACCCTCTGGACAAATTTCTCCCTTGCCTCCCCTGGTCCTCCAGTGATTCACCACCCCTTGCCCCCATTGATTCCTTGCTCTCCGATCATTTCAAATGCCAGTAATCATCTTGCCTTGACTGCCCCCCAGCCCCCATTGACTTTATCGGGAACTTATTCTGCATCTCTCGGTCTAATCATCCCTCTCTGGTCCTTGACTCACTTTTATCAGAATCAGGATTATTCTCACGGATGTGTGTCATGAAATTTGTTGTTTTGTGGCAATAGTTCAGGGCAATAAATAATATGCTATAAATTACAATAAGTGATACATGCTCATTGGCCACTTTATTATGTACCCTTGTATATTTGCTCGTAAATATCGAATCAGCCAGTCTTGTGGCAGCAGTTCAATGCAGAAAGCATGCATATATAGTCAAGATATATAGTATCAAATCACCGGTACAATATAAAATCACAACAACTATATATAGTATCGTTGTTGTGAGACCAAACATCAGAATGAGGAAGAAATGTAATCTATGTGATTTTTGACCATGGTGGTTGGTGCCAGACGGGGTGGTCTGAGTATCTCAGAAATTGCTGTTCTCCTGGGACTTTCAAGCACAACAGTCTCTATAGTTTTCAGAGAATGGTGCAAAAAACAGAAGACATCCAGTGAGCAGCAGCAGTTCAGTGGATGAAAATGCCTTGTTAATGAGAGAGGTTAGAGGGGAATGGCCAGACTGGTTCAAACTGACAGTAATTTAAGTAACCACACATTACAACAATGGTGCACAGAAGTGCATCTCTGAACACACAACATGTCAAACCGTGAAGAGGATGAGCTACAGCAAGTAGACCACTCCTGTACGTAATAAAGGTGCTACAGAGCACTTCAATAAATTAAGCTGTGCCAAAGAGAGAGAAAATAGTGAGATAGTTTTCAGGGGCTGGTTCATTGTCCATAAGGGAATCTAATGGCATTGGGGAAGATACTGTTCATTAAACTTGAGTGCGTGTCTTCAGGCTCCTGTACATCCTCTCTTTATGGTAGTGATGAGAAGAAGGCATGTTCTGGGTGATGGGGATCCTTAATGACGGATAATAATCATTGATTTCACGGTTGCTGGCTTCTTGTACTCTCAGGCGATGTCCTCTACGAGTTACTGCATCACATTTTGAAGCAGAGGGAGTCACCCGTGTGGTACCCACCGTTCCTGCAGTGGGGGAGTACGCCACATAATCCGCCCGAGATCATCCTTCACAATCACTTGGAAAGTAAGTGTTTACGGGACAAACCAGTGAACTTAGTCTCTCCTTATAGATCAATCACCCCATCCCGATCGCATCCTTTCCTGTAGTACGGTGCCCAGAACAGCACACAGTACTCTAGCCATAACTCCACTCAGTGCCAGATGGTCCGTGGGAGCACAGGTCAGGGTCGGGGGTTATTGATGGCTCAGTGCAGAACGTGACAATGACAGCAACTCCAGGTAGGAAGCTATTTCTGGCCTCCAGGAAGGGAGAGAGGCTGTTCCATTGCCAGCTCTCAAAAGTGAAGTCACTGCCAGAGTGTTAACAGCAAGGAGTACGGTCAAGTGGAAGGGGAACTAATGGTTGAAAACGTTAGGACCAGTGGATAAGGAAATCAAATTGAGGATCTGAATACAGAGTTTGAACTCTTTAAAAGAGGGAGAGAGGAGGGTGAAACAATGAAAGAGAGATGCGTATAGGGAGAAAGAGAGGGAGTGTGGGAAGACAGGAGGAGACAGATGGAGTGTGGGGGAGAGAAAGGAGAGGACAGAAAGATTGATGAAAGATATAGAAAGGGAGGAGGAGGAGGATAAAAGAGGGGGATAGAAGGTGGGGGTAGTGAGAGGGATGGGGAGGGATAGAGGGAGAAAGGAGAGTGTGAGAGGAGGATGGAGAAGGGTAGAGAGAATGGGAAGGTATGGGAAAGAGAAGAGTGGTGGGAAGAGAGAAGGTGGCTGGGGAGGGGTATAGAGTGGTACAGAAACAATCAGTTAATTATCTGCAATGTATTCAGAATTATTCACAGTGAGAGAGACAGCCGTTTTAACAGATTTATTTTTGCTCTGTTTTCTTGGGTCACTGGGATTAATCCTGGGACAACAGACGCTCACATAGGATGAGTGAGGATGGAGCCAGTGTTGAATTAGGAGTGCTGGTAGCACCATGACCCAGGGAGAATATTGTTCAGCATAAAATAGATATGGAAAAGGACTTCAAGGTGACAATGGGGGAAAGGCCATTCCCGGTGGGATGTGTGCAGATGCAGTTTGGGTAAACTGGATTCTGAGTTTGGCTGGCTAAGCTGAAACTGAATGAGCGAGGTTTTTAAGATGGAAATGTTACAGCTCCAAGCTAAGGAATAAAAGTCAGAGTTTCCTTGACCATCCAGAATATGAAACAGGAAACTCTTGCCTGTGGCAGAAACCAGGTTGTGAGAAACAGGCTGTACTCAAAGTCCTGAGGGGACATGAGAAAGGAAATGGAAGTGTATGGTTTCCTGAACCTAATATTTTCATGCTTTTAATCCTGTGTGCACCATTTTCTTTTGCAGGTGCGGTGCACAGAAACCTGCGGTCGTCGGAACAGGCCGGCCACCAAATGCAGCCCTCTGTGGAGCGGCTGCTGCAGTCACCGGCGCGCAGCAACCATCGGCTCTCTCCAGAGATGGACCAGGAGAGCTCGCATAACCTCCTGCCATCAGCGGACAGGAACCAAACCCCCAGGTCGCAGGCGGAGAACACGCACAGCTCCTCGCCGGACATGGAGCAGAGACTTTCCATTTCCCCGGTCGATGAGAACCACTGCCCCTCGGGCAACGAACAGATGCTACATCCGCAGCAGGCGAACGGCTCGCCACAAGACAACTCCCGCTACATCCAACTAATTCCCACTTCCATGATGAACCCCATTATCTTTAACAGCAGGCAGCCATTGGAGTTCAGGCCCAGACCGTCAGAGGACAATTCACACAAGGAGAAGCCATTAAACCTTTCCCATAAGGAGGAACAGCTCTACAGGAACCATCTCATGGTCCCAGTGCAAGCTCAGGAAGAGCCATTGATGCCCATTGGGAGGATTGCAGGTTGGTAATCAATAACCCTTGCCAGGGACCATGTAAAATTACAGAACTCAACCTCAGCTCCTGGCTAGTGGTGATGGGTCTTGTTGCTGGAATTGCCAATTTCAGGGAATCACATTTGCCGGCCCGTTTGGATCAGAATCGGGTGTTTGTCACTGACATGTCGTGAAATTTATTGATTTATGGCAGCAGTTCAATGCAATACATAAAATATACTCTAAATTATAGTAAGGAACTATACATTTTTTTGTTCATTGTTTTCATTGTCTGTTCAGAAATCTGTTAGCAGAAGGGAAGAGGCTGCCCTAAAGTTCTGAGTGTTTGTCTTCAGGCTTTTATACCTCCACCCTGATGGTGGTAGTGAGAAGAGGGCATGTCCTGGGTGTTGAGGGCCTTTAAGGATGGATACCAACTTCTTGAGGCATTGCCTTTTAAAGATGTCCTTTGTTGGGGAGCCTTGTCCCTGTGATGAAGCTGGGCTGGGTTTATGACCCTCTGAAGCTTTCTCAAATCCTGTGCAGTGTGGCCCGTCTGGACCAGACGGTGATGTAACCGCTCCGAATACTTCCCACGGTACAAAGTCGTCCACCTGAGGTAATAGTTTAGGAAATGTTACCTTGATTGTGACTGTGCTCTGTCACAGCTGCCCCTCTGTTCTCCCCATCCTCTTCCCTTAACATCAGAAACAAGCTGTTTCTCAGTCCCAGTTGTGATGAGAGGCCCTTGACTTGAAATGGGAACTGTTCTGTTTTCTCCCAGCTTCTCTGCGTGCATTTCCATCATTCCCTGCTCTTGACTCAGATTTCCAGGCTCTTTCTTTTGAGGCGTTTACTGAGTAATGTGCTCTCGTGATCGAGTAAGGCTCCTGTACACCGAAGTGAGTAAGGAACCGCAGTGTCCTCGGACAGAGAGCCAAAGGTGTAGGAAGAGGGAGAGACTGCTGTGCAATTGGTGTCAAACTGGGAGTGAGAACCACAATTCTGGGAGGAGCTCCTATCCTCCCAGCCTGTGCTTGAGAGAGAGTGCCAGTATCCCAGAAAGTATAAATTATTTCAGTGTAGGCTCTATGTTGGATCACCTGCACACACACACTCCGTCTGGCTTCAGTGCCCTTAACTTGGCACTCTGGACCTGTGGTTTAAAGGGCACCTTTGTCCTTAAGTTCTACTGTTGGACAGGGCTTCGTGATGTTCTGAGTCTAGCTTAGACCTAAGACAAAGGAGCAGCATTAGGCCACTTGCCCCGTCAATCCTGCTTTGTCATTCCATCATGGCTGATCTCATTTCCCAACTCGACACCATTCTCCTGCCTTCTCCGTGTAGCCTTTGACACCTTTACTGATCAAGAACCTATCAGCCTTTGCTTTAAGTATACCCAGTGGCGTGGCTTCCACAGCTGCTTGTGGTAATGAATGCCACAGATTCACACCCTCTGCCTAAAGAAATCCCTCCTCTTCTGCAGGGATTTCCTTTCGGCCTGACGCTGTGCCCTCTGGTCCGAGACTCCCCCACAATTGCAAACGTCATTTCCATGTCCGCTTTAGCTGGGCCTTTCAATATTGGGTAAATTTAATTGAGATCCCTCGTTCATTTAAACTCCAGTGAGTGCAGGTCCAGAGTCAGTGAACACTCAACTTTAACCCGTTCATTCCCATGGTCATGTGAATGCCCCTAGATCCTCTTCAATGACAGCACATTCTTTCTTAGAAATGAGGCCCAAAACTGCTCACAGTATTCCAAATGTGGTTTGACAAATGCCTTATAAAACCTTAGCATTACACCAGTGCTTTTACACCCTTAGCACCTCTGATTTCAGAATTCTCTCCTCATTTAGGAAATAGTCTACACCTTCATTCCTTTAACTAAAGTTTATGACCTACACCATAGAGCTTCAGTAGGGCCAGACACTGGCGCTTACCTGGATGTGCATCAGGAGCAACCCACTTGAGAAAGCTTTGATCTGGCAGTTGGGTGAGGGAGAGCAGGTAGCTGAGGCATCGCCCGCCTCACTCCAGGCTGTGAGCGTGTTCAGCCCATTTCCTCTGCTGAATGGTGTACATGGAAGTGAGCTTGGCCAGTGCCAGGCAAACTGTGCCCCCCCACCCCCTTGGCCCCATCACCGACTGTCCTTGCTTCTTTTCCTGGCCTGAGCCAGAGCAGGAGCCTGCATGGGAATAGGATTTGGCCAGTCAACCCCTCAACCCTGTTCCCCATGCAGTAGAATCGTGCTTGAAGGACATCCCTTTAGAACAGAGTTGAGGAGGAATTTATTTCGTCAAGAGGGTGGTGAATCTTTGAAGTTCATTGCCACAGGCAGCTCTGGAGCAGATCATTGGATATATATAATATTGAGGTTGCTAGAACTGTGATTAGTTAGGGTGTCAGAGGTTATAGGGGGAAGACAGCAGAATGGGGTTGAGAGGGAGTCGTGATGGAATGGCTGGAGCAGACTCATTGGGCCGAATGGCCTAACTGCTCCTAATTCTGCATCTATCTCTTATGACCTTGTCACCCAGTGTTGGCCCTCGTGTTTCTCGGTCCTCTCAGACTGATCCAGGGTATTTTGGACAATTGCAGGTGGAAGGGGTCTTGAATGCTGACAAAATAGGAAGATGGCTTGTTTTTTTCTTTTTTTTTGGTGATTCTTATTCTTCAATGTACAAGCAGCCTCCCCATGTCATTGAGAGAGGGGTCACTGTTCTAGAAAATGAGCTGTACCCTGTAACACAAAGCTGAGTCACCTGTGCACGTATCATCAAAACTGAGTTTGGGAAAAAATGTTGATTTACTTATTTCCTCATAAATTCTGTGAGAGTGAGTTTTATTCTGTCTATCAAGTATTTGGGTAGTGATTTATGAATTCTGTAAGGGTGAATTTCTGTTACCCAAATGGCCATAACGTGGCGGGTCGCCTATAGTCATAGTAAAATAAAACACAGTGAGTGTGTGTTCCGTTATATCCCTCTATCTTTTTCAAATGTTATGGATTAAATATTTACTGTCACCAGGATGAGCTCCTGTCCCCTTCATACAGCATAGTGGAATCTTCATTGTGTACCGAGAGGGTGTATACGGAGGTTTCACAGTTAGTCTTGAAGGAGATGGTCCTTGACAGTCTCTGCCTGTATTAGGAGTTCGGATCTGAGTGTAAGTTCAAAGCCAAACCATTAGTCAGAGGTAAGATTGCTTCATAGGTCAACTTAGCAAGAGATCAGGGGAAATTAGTGTCCATATGACAAAAGGAGCAGAATTAGGGTATTTGGTCCATTGAGTGTTCTGATATTCATACAAGGCTGATTTATTTTCTCTCTCAACCCCATTCTCCTGCCACCTTCCAGTAACCTTTGATGTCCTTACTAATCAAGAACCTATCAAGCTCTGGTTTAAAAATATCCAATGACTTGGCCTAATATCCAATGACTTGGCAATGGAGTCCACAGATTCACTACCCTCTTCCTAAAGAAATTCCTCCTCACCTCTGTTCTGAAGGGATGTCCTTGTATTCTAAGACTGTACCCTCTCGTCCTAGACTCCACCACTTTAGGAAATATCCTGTCCATGTCCACTCTACCTAGGACTTTCAATATTTGATATGCTTCAATCAGTGAATGAGACTTCGGCTTTTTATAAGAACCTAGACATTCTTCAAAACAAAATGCACATTTTGGGTACGAGCCTGTTGAAGACTAGAGGTATGTAGCTTAACTCTTGTTGTTAATGTTGTTCTCCACAGACTGCAGGCTCTTGTGGGATTATGTCTACCAACTGCTGTCGGACAGCAGATATGAAGCGTTCATCCGATGGGAAGATCACGAGTCAAAGGTTTTCCGAATCGTGGACCCTAATGGCCTTGCACGTCTGTGGGGGAACCACAAGGTAGGGCCATCATGGCGAGACTGGGTACTCATGGGCGATCCTCATGTTCGTTAGGGTCATGTGATGTTGGAGCAACTAATAATACAGATGGGGCTCGTGACCCATTGATGTTACTGCAAGGCATGGAGATGGGGTTTGTAATGGTCAAGCTTTCAGGTGGTGAGGGACTCGAGCAGTGTTTTCACTCCCCACCCCCATTTCACTGAGTGAACTCTTTTCTCCCAGAAGAAGAAGAAACTGCAATGTAGTGGGTTCAGCTCACACAGCGGTAATAAAAGGAGAATTTACAATTGTTACAAGGCTTCAAAGTGTGCAGCAGTTTAATGGTCCAAAACTCTCTCCTAAACAGAACAGAACAAACATGACGTATGAGAAGATGTCAAGGGCTCTTCGCCATTACTACAAACTCAACATCATCAAGAAGGAGCCTGGACAGAGGCTCCTGTTCAGGTACTGAGCATTTGTGGTGGACCTACACTTTTTGGAAGATGGAACGGGTGTGTTTGTGTCTGCAAGCAAGCATGATATATCCCTGTGGGTAGGGAATGGGGGGTGGACTATGGAGGAGCTGGGGTGTGGTGCAGTCAGTGGTGGGTTTATGGGGAGTGTTAGGGTATGGGCAGATCTAGTGGTGAGGATTGTGGAGGAGGAATGGCAGAAGGTCATAGAACACTACAGAAACATGCCCTTCAGCCCATCTATTCTGTGCTTAAATATTATTCTATGTAGTCTCATCAACCTGAACCTGGCCATCATCCTCCACACCCCTCCCATTGTTATACTTAACCAAACTTATCTTAAATGTGGAAATCAAACCTGCATCCACCACTTCTTGTGGTAGCTCATTCCACACACTCACCACAGTCTGAGTGAAGAAGTACCCCCTCATATTCCCCTTAAATATTTCACCTTTCACCTTTAACTCATGACCTTCAGTTCAAGTTTCAGCCAGTCACTGAGTAAAACCCTACCTGCGTTTGAAGTATTTCTACCCCTCATCACTTTGTATACCTCTATAACACCTCCCTTCATTCTCCAGGGGAAAAAGTCTTAAACGGGAAATGGGAGAAGAGGGAACGGAAAGTGAAGTAGAGGGAATGGGAGGAGCAGTGCGAATGGGAAAGGCTAAAATGGGAGGTGATAAAGTGTTGCAACTGGATGTCAGTTTGTCCAGGGTAGCAGGATTATGAGGTGATAAGAGGAGAATGAAGAGGAATATAGAGAAGGTAGGATCTGTACGAAGTGTGGGTGGTGTAGGAAGCACTACTTAGGAGTGGACACGATGGGGAGGCAGAGGATGCTTCATAGCATGCTCCACCTGCACTTCTAATAAGTTTTGTCCCATGGCCTCTCGTCAGGTTTATGAAAACACCGGACGAGATTGTCAACAGTCGATCGGACCGCCTGGAACACCTGGAGTGTCAGGAGATGGAGGAGCCTCTGTACCAGGACGAGGAATGTTGAATGTGGTAGCGGGGGAAACTTGGTACACTTGCTGGATGTGAATTACTTGCCAAGATGTAATGGTTGACGGACTGGCAACCCCGAGTTCTGGAGCAGAAAGTGGCTCAGTGAAGTGCTGGAGACACTTGCGGCTCACCTAGTAGTACTCCAGTATATCGCTATATCTATTCTACACTGCTGTTTCATTACTGTGACAACCCTCAACCATTTATTTGACCAGTGATTGGGAGTTGCTAAAGATACGCAGAGGTTCAGCCCAGACCCGGAAGCCCACAAGAGTAGAAGATGCTCCCGTCATGGGCTCTGTTCTGCTTCGGGGCCAAGGGAGCGGAGCCAGACCTGACTGATAGATCTCGTGCTGGAACTCTGTCTGTGTCAGCCTGCTAGGGTGGGGGAGTGGGGTATCCTGCTGTCCAATGCACTATTTCTCTTAATAGTTATAACTTGAATTTTGAGTTTTTTAAAAAAAAAATGTAATTTCTCGCTCTTTCTCTCTGAGCTCATGCTGAGAATCCATATTTCTGACAAAAAACACACTTTGTATCAACTCTTTTTAAGCAATGCTACACCTCAAATTAAAATGAAAATGGATTCTAGATATGCATGCTTGTGAGGGATTGGAGTTATGTCCACTTGGGGTGATTCTGTGAATCGGCTATCTTACAGATGTCCTTGAAGAGCCAGCAACCACTGTGACAGTTAAAACTTGGGTGCTTGACTATTAGTCATTTACAAGGTTTCATCTACCTTTATGGTCTGTAAATTGTTGTCCATAAATCACAACGGGCACCAGCTGTTTTTATCTAACCAGGTGATGTTTATCTGTGCCAACTCCCCGTACACATTGCAGATTGAACTGGGCATGCTCCTTTTATCCTCGTTCCCTCACCATGGGCAGATAACTTAGCAGCACTGAAGCACAATTCACTGACTTCAAAATTCACATCCTCTGTCAGCTATTGAAATCACTTGGGGGCTGGGATTGGGGGTAGGAGACTGCTGACTCAGTCTGCACCTGTTCTGCCTTGTTAAAGTGTTCTGAATGCTCTGCAAATTTAGTGCATCTAAATATTTATTCATTTCCCTTTTCAATTTGTTTTCATCCTTTCAGAGTGTGTATTCCAGATCACAATCAACTGCCCAACTTGCTTTATTTGTCCAATATTTTCCATGCCTGTTTCCACCTCTCATCCACTAGTTCCTGTTTCCCACCACAGACCCCACTCCCCCACCCATGTGAATCTGGCTCCATCATCCCCAGTACCTAACTTAGTTCAGTTCCACTGTTACTCACCAAACCCTGTCTGGGACTTCCCTCACCTTTATACTGCCTGTCTGCACACTACACTTTGTCCTAATGCAGGGTTTGACCAGAAACATCAATCATGCCTTTTCCTCCACAAATGCTGCCTGACCCGCTGAGTGCTTTTTGTTTTGTTTCAGAGTTCAGCATCTGCACTTGCTTTTGTCTTCATCAGTTTTGTATTTAAAACAATGGTGGGCTTGATACTAAACATGGGGCCCTTGCCTTCTGATACCATGTCAGAGATGTGCATTGAGTTCAAATTCCACAAACAGCACACTAGATAGTTACCCCCATGTAGCTGTATGTACCTTCTACAAACTGCACTGTAGCTATTTATCTAGGCAACTGCAGTAGCACCTCTCAAATCTATGACCTGTGCCACAGAGAGAGACAAAGCAAGGGGATTAGGGATAGTCAGCATGGCTACTTGCATGGGAAATCGTAGTCTCTCATATTTGGACTGAGTTTCTTGAAGAGAATTGATGAGGCCAGGGAGGTAGAAATGTGTTTATGTTAACTTTAACAAACACTCTGACAAGGTCCCATATTATAGGCTGCTCTGGAGGTTAGAGCATGGGATTACGGGGCGTTAGCAATTAGTTACAAAATTGGCACAAAGACATGGGTATAAATAGATCTCTCCTTGAAAAGTGGAATTCGGGCAGATGGGGTGAGGCACTGAGTGAGTGTTAGGGTGTCGTGTCACAGTTTACAAATGTTGATCAGGCCACGCTTGAAGTATTGTGTGCAATTCTGGCAGTCACACAACTGGCTTTTTCAGGTGGCAGAGTTGCATTCAACTTGGTGGAGGAGAGAGAGATTCCAGCTTTTCTGGGCGGCGTAGTCACGAATCATTAGCAAGGGCAAGCAAAAATAAGGCAGGGACAAGCAGAGCAACCATTGTTGGAGAGGACCAGACCTCAGCAAGGTAAGTATCTGGTGAGTTTCTTCTTTTTCATTCTAAATTCTTCATCTGTTCGTACATAGAGCAGTGAATAATGGCTCCAGGGTCTCTTGTGTTCTTTGTTTGAGATGTGGGAATTCTGGAACACCTCCAGCCTCCCAGATAACCACATCTGCACCAGGTGCGCAGAGCTGCATCTCAATTACCTTCAGCTCATATAGGAAACGGAGGTGGTGACAGATAGGAGCTACAGAAGGGTAGTCACCTTTAAGTTGCAGCAGGCAGATAACTGGGTGACTGTCAAGAGAGGCAACCAATACAGAGTACCTTTGTGGCCATTCCCCTCATCAGTAAGTATACTTTTTGAGATATTGTTGAGGGGGCTTGCTTACTGGGGGGTAGGAGAGCCAAAGCGACCTGTTCACTGGTACTGAGTCTTACACTGGCTCAGAAGGGAAGGGAAGACTGCAGTGGTGAGAGGGGATTCCATAGTTAAGAGGAGTAGATACAAGATTCTGTAGATGTAATAGAGACACCAGGATGGTATGTTGCCTCCCAAATGCCAGGGTCAGGGACGTCTCAGCCCCACTTCCCAGCTTTCTCCTTGTAACCTTCGATACCATGTCCAATCAAGAACCTATCAATCTCTGTCTTAAATACACCCAACGACCTGGCCTCCACAGCTGCCTGTGGTAATAAATTCCACAAATTCACCACCCTCTGGCTAAAGGAATTTCTCTGCATCTGTCTTAACTGGACACCCCTCTATCCTGAGGCTGTGCCCTCTTGTCCTAGACTCCCCCCACCATGGGAAACATCCTTTCCACATCTATTCTGGCAATATTTCGAATGTTGAAAAGCCTAGACAATGAGATTTCCCCCCTCATCTTTCTAAATTGTTGTGAGTACAGACGTAGAGCTATCTAATGTTCCTCGTATGATAACCCTTTCATTTCCAGAATCATACTTGTGAACCTCCTTTGAACCCTTTCCAATGCCAGCGCATCTTTTCTTAGTTGAACACAAAACTGTTCACAAAGGGCAGAACTTAGTGCTATCACTATAGCTAGGAGAAGGTGCTTGGGGAAACAAAGGTCTGAAGGTAGATGAATCACCTGGATCAGATGGACGCAGAAGCTGGTGGGTGGTAGATGAGGACAAGAACCTTATTCCTGGTAGGGTGGTGGGAGGATGGGGTAAGAGCAGGCATGCATGAAATGGAAGAGATGCAGTTGAGGGCAGCGTTGATGGTGGAGGAAGGGAAGCCCCTTTCTATGAAAAAGGATGACATCTCCTTCGTTGTAGAATGAAAAGCCTCATCCCCCAAGAGCAGATGCCGCTTTTCCATTTCAAGTCTCTTCCACACAAAAATCACAAGTACGTAAAATAAAATATGATGTTAAACTAAAAGATAAAAAAATGTTCATTGAATGCAAGGTTAAATAAACAGGTTCAGGCTGATGTTTATAAGTGTCAACTAAGTCTGCATCCCCTTCAGTTTTAAGGAATTGAATTCCAGTTTAGGTGTGTAATTTAGAAAACGCTGACCTGCCAATGCATTTTGAGAGTGATTGTTTAAATTTCAGAGACTGACAGAAGAAGACATGAGAGCTTGAGCATGATTATAAAATGAAAATGATTGTGATGTACTTTGGTCCCAGAGCATTAAGAGCTTTAAAAACAAGAAAGGGAACTTTAAAATCAATTCTAAAAGATACAAGAAGCCAGTGCAGGCTAACTAGAATGGGAGTGATGTTCTCTCATCCTGATTTTGGTTAAAAGTCTAGCAGTAGCATTTTGAATGAGTTGAAGTTTGTCAAATCAAAGATTGCTGTGGAAGACCAGTAAAAAATGCTTTGCAGTAATTAGTCTATTTGATATAAAGGCGTGAATAAGTTTTTCAGCATTATTGCGTGACAGAAACGAATGTACCTTTGCAATATTTAACTGTAGAAATGCTGCTCAGTTCACTTTCATTATATGGGATTTAAAATTCAAATCTGAATCATGGGTAACACCCAGGTTGGTTAGTTCTGATTTTATAAGAGGAAGCAAGTTCCCAAGTTTATTCAGAATAAAGTGTTGGTGAAACCTCATTTGAAATATTATGAGAAATTTTAAGTCTTGTACCCAAGAAAGGATATGCTGGCATTGATGATGCTTCACAGAAGACACACGAGACTCTCCAAAATTGAAAGATTTGAAGAAGAAGGAGTGCTTGATGTCTCTGCACCTCCACGATGAAATTCAGGATGACGGAGAATACCTTTGAAAACTGGATACGAATGACCTAGATCAGGGATTCCCAACCTTCTTTATGCCGTGAACCAATAAGTAAGAGGTACATGAATCCCTTGTTGGGAACCCCTGATCTAGATGAGTGAATGGAGGGGATATTTCCATTAGCAGGAGAGTCTAGGATCCAAGGACACAGCCTCAGAATGAAGCAACGTCCCTTTAGAACTGAGATCATGCCACAGAGGGCTCTGGAGTCCAAGGCAGAGATTTCAAAAGGTACATTTAATGTCAGAGAAACGTACACAATATACATCTTAATTCTTTTTCTTCATAAACAGCCACGAAAACAGAATGAATGAATGAAAGTTACAAGTTACATCCCCAAAACCCTCACCCCCCCCCACACACAAGCAGCGGCAAGGCAACGACCCCCCCCCCCCCACCGAGTTCTCAAGCCTGCAGCAAAGCATCAATAAAGACACAGACTTGCAGTACCCCAAAGATAATTCGACATACCACAGGCTCTCACTCTCCCTAATAAGGAAAAAGGTCTCCCCATTTCACAGTGAGAGGGGAGACGCAACAAACAAGTTGCTGATTTTTGATGTTAAAGGTCTGCTGTGTCACTTTTTCCGAGCTCTGAGTCCTGAGAGCTCGGGTTTCTGGCCACATGGCAGCTAATCCACTGCTCCTGATGTTCCCAGTTCTCCCACGACGGCTCGGTCAGAGCCACGGAAATCTGGCACCCTGAAGGCGCGGTAGTCCTTGGGATATCAAAAGCGGCCGGTCGTGAGGCCCTGGGAGCGGGTCCCACTCCCGCAAAGAACTGAAGCCGGAGTGTAACTCCAGGTCAGGGTCTTCAAAAGAACCTTGAAAAGGGAAAGAAAGAGATATTAAAGATAGAAATAGAGCTGTTTCCGAAGATGCAACCAAAGGAGTCTGCTTTTAGTGCCACCATCACATTTAATAGGTTCTTGGTTAATAAAGGAGTTGAGAGAAAGCAGGAGTTTGGGATTGAAATAAAAGTCAGCCATGATAGAGCAGATCTGATGGGCCAAACGGCCTAAAGGACAGACAGGTTAATTAGCCTGAAGGTCAATTTGCAGGTTGACTCTGGTGAGGAAGGCAAATGTGACGTTAGCGTTCGTTTCAGGAGGACTAGAATATAAAAGCAAGGATGGAATGTTATAAAGCACTGGTGACGCCTTCCTTGGAGTATCGTGAGCAGGTTTAGGCATCTTAGAAAGGATGTGCTGGAACTGGAGAGGAAGTTCATGAAAATGATTCCAGGTTTGAACGGCTTCTCATGTGAAGAGTGTTTGGTGGCTCTGGGCCTGTATTCACTGGAATTCAGAAGAATATGGGGTGACTCATTGAAACCTATCTTTGAAAGGCTTTGATAGAGTGGATGTGGAGAGGATGTTTCCTGTGGTGGAAGACACAGCCTCAGAATAGAGGGGCATTTTTTTTAGAACAGAGATGAGGACTTTCTTTAGCCTGGGAGTGGTGAATCAGAGGAAATTGTAGCCATGGGCAGCTGCTGAAGGATGACCCTTCATTGTCTTTAACCCCTCAAGATCATCCAAAGATGTGAAAACTTCTCTTACCCAAAACCATTATTTGCTTTTTCTTTTACTTCCTACCTTCCTGAATACTCTGAACTCGAAACATTAGGGCCCATAATCTACTCTTTAATGGTTTCATATCTCTTATTACCTGATCATCATGTTCTCTGATGACCATTTGGGCTCAGTTTACCAACATAAATGCTAACCTCAAATCTTCTGTTTTCTACGTCTTACCATTTTTTGTGCATGCTTTCTAAGGAAGTGCATTGCAGAGCACTGGTCTTTCAGCATGCTTGATCAAAGGGAACGTAAGTCAGAGTAGATAATTTTAGCAAACATTCCAGGGTGAGATCACATCAGTTACCACCTTGCACTAGTGTCTGTAGCATCTGGTCCACGATCACTCAAGTGGAATATGATGTCCTTCCAACGCAGGGGTTCCCAGGCTAGGGTCCATGACATAAAGAGGGTTGGGAGCCCCTGTAGGGATCAGCCATGGGTGGGTCTTCAGGTGGCTGTAGATGCTAATCTGGGATCCACATATGCTGGGGGGAGGTGGCTTCTTGATCTCAAATGTCCCCTTTGCTACTTGAGTATTTTTTTTTAAAGAGCAAGAAAAACTGAAGTTAAAAAAATTTGCAAGCTGTCGTGGATCCTTTAAACGTTTAAATAATGGGTGTGGACAGTATTTGAAAGTGGGTGAGGGAAACCGGACTGGCTTAACATTTGCCAAATGGTACTTAGGCTGATGGAAGCCCTTGTATGCATATTCCAGAGATAGGGACTTTTCTGCAAAAGACCATTAAAATTTTATGGCGGGATAATTTTTCATTGATTTTGTAATAGGAACCATTCAAGTTTTTAATAATTCTATATGATTTAATAAGTCTGGCTTTCTGGTTTTGCTCTCCTGCTCTGCATGTTCAAAGGTGGTCCATTTCCAAGTTTTCAGTTTATTGCAACACAATGCACCATAAGTGGGATGCCCCCCAGCTGCCTGAAGCAGGGATAATCCGTGAATTTCCGGGCCAAGGGCACTGGGGGCAGGAGGCGGGACAGGGTGGGGTGTGTTGTGGTGTGGTGGGACAGGCACCCGGGTTCTGGACTCCCACCATAAGGCAGGAGAGCAGGCTTCATTGAGAGGTCCTGGTCCTGCCATGGAAACCGCGCGCCCCTGGGCCATGAATGGCGGAGTACACATGCACCGTCCATTAAGGGTGCTGTGGGTGAGGAGCCAGGTTTGGGAGATGGAGGGAGGTATTCACCATCCTGATTATCAGCTCAGACCCTGACGGCCTCACAGGACAAACACCGTTCAGAGAAAACCTACAGCATAATACAGGCCCTTCGGCCACATAGTTGTGCCAAACATGTCCCTACCTTAGAAATTACTAGACTTCCCCATAGACCTCTATTTTTCTAAGCTCCATGTACCTATCCAAAAGTCTCTTAAAGACTCTATCGATTCCACCTCCACCACAGTTGCCGGCAGCCCATTCCACGCACTCGCCACTCTGAATAAAAAAACTTACCCCTGACATCTCTGTACCTACTCCCCAGCACCTTAAACCTGTGTCCTCTTGTGGCAACCATTTCAGCCCTGGGAAAAAACCTCTGACTATCCAAACAATCAATGCCTCATCATCTTATACACTTCTATCAGGTCACCTCTCATCCTCCGTCACTCCGAGAAAAAGCCAAGTTCACTCAACCTGTTTTCATAAGGCATGCTCCCCAATCCAGGCAACATCCTTGTAAATCTCTGCACCCTTTCTATGGCTTCCACATCCTTCCTGTAGTGAGGCAACCAGAACTGAGCATAGTACTCCAAGTGGGGTCTGACCAGGGTCCTATATAGCTGCAACATTACCTCTCGGTCCCTAAATTCAATTCCACAGTTAATGGCCAAAACACTGTATGCCTTCTTAACCACAGAGTCAGCCTGCACAGCAGCTTTGAGCATCCTATGGACTCAGACCCCAAGATCCCTCAGATCCTCCACACTACCAAGAGTCTTACCATTAATGCTATATTCTGCCATCATATTTGACCTACCAAAATGAATCACCTCACACTTATCTGGGTTGAACTCCATCTGCCACTTCTCAGCCCAGTTTTGCATTCTATCAATCTCCCGCTGTAACCTCTGACAGCCCTCCACACTATCCACAACACCTCCAACCTTTGTGTCATCAGCAAACTTACTAACCCATCACTCCACTTCCTCATCCAGGTCATTTACAAGAATCATGAAGGGTCCCAGAACAGATCCCTGAGGCACTCCACTGGTCACCAGCCTCCATGCAGGATATTACCCATCTACATGCCTTCTGTGGGCAAGCCAGTTCTGGATCCACAGAGCAATGTCCCCTTGGATCCCATTGCCTCCTTACTTTCTCAATAAGCCTTAAATGGGGTACCTCATCAAATGCCTTGCTGAAATCCATATACACTACATCTACTGCTCTTCCTTCATCAATGTGATTAGTCACATCCTCAAAAAATTCAATCAGGCTTGTAAGACATGACCTGCCCTTGACAAAGCCATGCTGACTATTCCTAATCATATTATACCTCTCCAAATGTTCATAAATCCTGCCTCTCAGAATCTTCTCCATCAAGTTACTAAGCACTGAAGACTCACTGGTCTATAATTTCCTGGGCTATCTCTACTCCCTTTCTTGAATAAAGGAACAACATCTGCAACCCTCCAATCCTCCAGAACTTATCCTCCCGTGCCTACTGATGATTCAAAGATCATTGCCAGAGGCTCAGCAATCTCTTCCCTCACCTCCCACAGTAGCCTGGGGGTACATATAATCTGGGCCCGGTGACTTATCCAACTTGATGCTTTCCAAAAGCTCCAGCAAATCCTCTTTCTTAATATCTACATGCTCAAGCTTTTCGGTCTGCGGCAAGTCTGCACTACAATCACCAAGATCCTTTTCCATAGTGAATACTGAATTATTCATTAAGTACCCCTGCTATTTCCTCTGGTTTTGTGCACACTTTCCCATTGTCATAATTGATAGGTCCTATTCTTTCACATCTTATCCTATAGCTCTTCATATACTTGTAGAATCCCTTAATTCTGCCCGCCAAAACCCTCTCATGGCCCCTTCTGGCTCTCCTAATTTCCTTTTTAAGCTCCTTCCTATTAACCTTATAATCTTCTAGATCTCTAACATTATCTAACTCTCTGAACCTTTTGTAAGCTTTTCTTTTCTTCTTGACTAGATTTATTACAGCCTTAGTACACCACAGTTCCAGTACCCTACCGTAACTTCCCTGTCTCATTGGAACATAGCTAAGCGGAACTCAACACAAATATCCCCTGAATGTTTGCCTCATTTCTTCTGTATTTTTCCTTGAGAACATCCGTTTCCAATTTAAGCCTCCAATTTCCTGCCTGATAGCCGCATAATTCCCCTTACTCCAATTAAACGCTTTTCTAACTTGTCTGTTCCTATCTCTCTTCAATGCTATTGTACAGGAGATAGAATTATGATCACTATCTCCAAAATGCTCTCTCACTGTGAGATCTGACAGCTGACCAGGTTCATTTCCCAATACCAAATCAAGTACAGCTTCTCCTCTTGTAGGCTTATCTATATATTGCGTCAAGAAACCTTTCTGAACACACCTGACAAACTCCATCCCTTCTAAACCCCTTACTCTAGGGAGGTGCCAATCGATATTTGGGAAATTAAGATCTCCTATCACAGCAACTGTGTTATTATTACACCTTTCCAGGATCTGTTTCCCTATCTGCTCCTCGATATCCCTGTTACTATTGGGCAGCCTATAAAAAAACACCCAGTAAAGTTATTGACCCCTTCCTGTTCCTGACCTCCACCAACAGAGAGTCTGTAGACAATCCCTTCATGATGTCCACCTTTTCTGCAGCCGTGACACTATCTTTGCTCAACAGTGCCATGCCCAACCTCTTTTGCCTCCTTCTCTACCCTTTCTAAAACATCTAAAACCCGGCACTTGAAATAACCAATCCTGTCCCTGAGCCATCCAAGTCTCTGTAATGGCCACCGCACCATAGCTCCAAGTACTGATCCATGCTCTAAGCTCACCCATTTTGTTCACAACACTCCTTGCGTTAAAATAGACACATCTCAAACCATCCATCTGAGTGCGTCCCTCTATCACCTGCCTATCCTCCCTCACACACTGTCTCCAAGCTTTCTCTATTTGTGAGCCAACCGTCTCTTCAGTTCAGTTCCCACCCCAACAATTCTAGTTTAAACTCTCCCCAGTAGCCTTAGCAAACCTCCCCACCAGGATATTGGATCCCTGGGATTCAAGTGCAACCCGTCCTTTTTGTACAGGTCATACCTGCCCCAAAAGAGGTCCCAATGATCCAGAAATCTGAATCCCTGCCCCCTGCTCTAATCCCTCAGCCACGCATTTATCCTCCACCTCATCCTATTCCTATTCTCACTGTCACGTGGCACAGGCAGTAATCCTGAGATGACTACCTTTGCAGTCCTGCTTCTCAACTTCTTTCCTAACTCCCTTGTCTTTTTTTCAGGACCTCTTCCCTATTCTCACCCACGTCATTGATACCAATACACACATCTCTCCCACTGCATGATATCTTGGACGCGATCTGAAACATCCCGGATCCTGGAAGGCAAACGACCATCCGAGTTTCTTTCCTGCGTCCACAGTATCCCCTGTCTGACCCCTAACTATAGAGCCTCCTATCATTACTGCCTTCCTCTTCCTTTCCCTACCCTTCTGAACCAGGGGCACAGCCACTGTTGCTTCCCCTGGGTAGGCTGTTCCCCCCCCCCCCAACAGTACTCAAACAGGAGTACTTATTGTCAAGGGGTACAGTCACAGGGGTACTCTCTAGTACCTGACTCTTCCCCTTCCCTCTCCTGTGACCCACTTGTCCGTCTCCCGTGGCCCCGGTGTGATCACCTGCCTGTAACTCCTCTCTATCACCTCCTTGCTCTCCCTGACTAGGCGAAGGTCATTGAGCTGCAATTCCCTAACTCGGTCCCTCAGGAGCTGCAGCTCGGTGCACCTAGTGCAGATATGGCCGTCTGGGAGACACCAGGACCTCCCACATCTGACACAGAGCGCAGAAAACTGACCTCACACACATACTACCTCCTTTCTACAATTAACACAGGTGAACCGACCTCACCTTGTTACCGCCAAAGCCCTATCACTCTGCTACCTCTCACTCCGCTGCCCGCTGGATATGTTCAGTGGTGTGGAGGTGGGGGGGTGGCACTCATTTACTGGGTGTCACAGCTGCTGAATTCCCCCACCCTGCAAGAACACTGCCACTACTTTAATTACCCCAGTGGTCCCCAACCACTGGGCCGTGAGGAAACGATACGAGTCAGCTGCACCTTTCCTCATTCTCTGTCACGCCCACTGTTGAACCCGAACCCACGCGGGTCATCAGTCGCCTAAACGCAGTGACACCCTCGCGCCAAGGATCACTGGTTGACCTTGGGAAACCGGCCAATTTGTGTGGCCGGTGGGAAGGGCCATTGAGTGGCCTGGAGAGAGGTCAGATGGGCGCTGCCTCTGAACCTGTTTAGCACACCGAATATTCGTGGGGAACCCGGTGTAGACGACCCAATTTGGGCTCAGGGTTTCGTAAGTAGCAGAGCAGCTACCTCGCTGCGATCTACTGAAAGTCATCCCTCGAGACAAACTTTCGTCGGGTGGTGGGGGGTGGGGGGGCTCGTACTCCTCGCTCGGTTTGTCGCTCTCACCGGCCCCAACACGGGAACCTCCTTGTCCTCTCACTGGTATGTTGCAATAATTTTATATGTTCATACGAGGAAAATATGCACTGTGTTTAATATCCAAACATTACCTAAAATGTTATGATGCTATTGACTTATATGTGAGTTATAATTGACTTATCACTATGTTCATGTGAGGAAAATACGTGCTGTGTGTATAATATTAAATTTGTTAGATAAACCCTTTTAGAAATGAAATTGAGTGCATTAGTCGCTTATAAGTGACTCATAGTTGACATTGACATCACCTATATTCCGGTCGTGATTAACACTGCCCCCCCACCCTGTCTGCTGGTCCACAAGAATATTGTCAATATTAAACAGTCCGCGATGCAAAAAAGGTTGGTGACCCCTGAATTACCCTGTTAAATATTGTTTGACTCAACATAAAAGTCATGCCTGGCACAAGGCTAAAATCCTGGTTTTAACCTTCTCCCTAAGTTGCTTCCAATTTGCGGTGCATTATCTTCCCATCTGTGCTTTGCATCTTGGATCCTGGTCGGATCTTGCTCCAGTTTGCTGCTCGGTTATCTCCACCTCTTGAACTGGTGCTGATTATTACCTCCCCAGCTAGTTTGTGTCCAGTTAGGACACACCCTTCCTCCTAACTCACTGGTCAGGGTGAACAGGACTGGCCTTAAAGATCAGCCCATTCATCTCAAATTGAATTGACTTTATTTCTTACATCCTTCACATACATGAGGAGTAAAAATCTTTACGTTATGTCTCTGTCTAAATGTGCAATGTGCAATTTATAGTAATTTGAAATAAATAGTATGTACAACAGGACAGTCAATATAGCATAGAAATACAATTGTATCAGCGTGAATTAATCAGTCTGATGGCCTGGTGGAAGAAGCTGTCCCGGAGCCTGTTGGTCCTGGCTTTTATGCTGCGGTACTGTTTCCCAGCCTGTAGCAACTGGAGCAGTTTGTGGTTGGGGTGACCTGTGTCCCCAGTGATCCTTCAGGCCCTTTTTACACACCTGTCTCTGTAAATGTCTTGAATAGTGGGAATTTTGCATCTACAGATGCACTGTGCTGTCCGCACCACTCTCTGCAGAGTGTTCCCCTCCCACCCCAACCCTCTTACCTCACTTTCACTCAGGTTTAATGATGGGCACCATGTGAAAACCAACCGTATTGCAGTTGGACTGCAGCTCAATCCAATCTCACTGCTGTATAGGTGGACTCCGATGTGATTATTACAGCCATCGATTTAAGATTGTTAATGAAAGCATACATGATGGTAGTTGTACAATGAACAGTAACAATGACAGAGTTCAAATCATTAGCAGGTGAACTAATGACTTTTTTCAGTAAAAGAACTCGTAGAAACTGGAAATCTGTTTTTTTGAAAAAATAAGACAGAAAAGGCAGGAAATGCTCAGAAGGTCCATGAGAGTTTCCAGTATTTTCTGTGGAGAGTTTCTGTATTTTAGCCATGGTGTTATCATCAGGGTATACACATATCATCAGGGTATACACAGTTTCCAAGTTTATGGTGCTGCTTAGCAAGGCGATGCTTGTGGTCAGTATTCACGAGCCACCACACAGGTTCCTGTAAGATGAAGATGTGCTGCTGTTGTGGAACTCTTCCACCTTCATTCAGTTGAGTCTTTGCTGGCTTGGTATTGAGCCTGAAATGTATCTTTTGATTTTTGAGTTGACTTCTCCATAGCTGACCATCAAATATGGTGCCAGTCCTGTACACAGGTAATGAACACTGTGGGTCAGAGACTAGATGTTACTATATGGATACAACTTACAACATTAATAATACAGGCTTAATCTTCCAATTGTCTCTCAACAGACAGAAGCTCAATGTTATTCTTGGCTCCAGCTGGCTGGGCCTGAGTTGATGGAGACAACTGGATTAGCTGGTGGGGCAGGTTTACAGATGTACTTGAAGTCTTTCTTTTGTATGATCATCTAATACAATAGGTGCCAATTTCTAGGGTGTGTTGTTGTCTCTAAACTACCTTCCCTCCCCACCCCAGTGGCTGAGACATGCTTCCCAAATCTCAGTGGTGATTCTATCAATCTAAAGCAGGGGTTTCCAACCTTTTTTTATGCCATGGAACCCCTATTGTTAACCCAGGCAACCATGGGCACTGGTTGGGAACTCCTGATCTAAAGGTGCAGTGAACTGCACAAAACTTCAGAGAAATTGGAATTGGTTCATTATTGTCACATGTACTGAGGTACAGAGAAAAGCTTGCTTTCTGTTCATAGAAATCAATTCATTACACAGTGCATTGAGGTCGAGCAAGATAAAACGTTAAAAGAAAGTGCAGGATCTACAGAGAAACAATGAAGTGCAATTTCTGTGATGTGCAGTGAGACAGATGTACCATTTACCTTCCTGATTACTCAGGTGCGTTGGTTTTTAATGCAAATGATGCATTTCACTGTATGTTTCAATGTACAGTATATGTGATATAAGAACTTGAATCTTGCTTTCATTCTGAGGGAAAGCAGACTAGGTTGGCATTGGGTGGATTTTGGAGCTGTAAGTATACCATTTAGTTCTGTGAATACTAACCCCAGTGCATTCTTCAACCACAGAGCTGGGTAGATAGAGAATGACAGCCACTGGAGTCCATGCATAGTGGCAGAAGTTCCTCTGGCTGCATTATCCTAAGTGTCCCCTGCAGCACATGGCAAGTAGATGCATTTCAGTAAAGATTTTGTTCTTTACTGTGGCTACACAGCCCTGCAAAGTGAAAGCCACAGCCTATGCCACTGGAAGATGAACAAGGGGAACTGGTGCCTAATGGCCTTCAAGATGGGGCCTGAGGGCAGCAAGAGAAAAGGTGGTTACTGTTGTTGCATGAATGAAGTCACCATAGAGAAGTACTAAGAGGTATGAAGCAGTCTCTTTATTCAACAAAACAAGATGCAGCAGGCATCATATTGAAACTCTTTTGGTGGAAAGGTCTGGCTGACCCAATGATAACCAGTATTTTATGTGTTAAGCAACAAAGGACAATTCCATATTTACAATGCATTCACAATGCTTTTTTTTGAAACTACACACAAGCTTAAATTCGCACCCACACCGCAGACATTAAGTGAATTTTAATCAGCATTGTCTGGTCTGTGATTCAAGGCTTTTGTTCAGAACTGCATTTTAAATTTAATCTACAATCGATATTCAGATTTGAAGGTTGGTGGCTGAAGTTATTTGCTAGATGTGCTAAACCCAAAAATTGCCTTAACAGTCTCTAGGCACAGTCCTGCACAGCATCCACATCCTCATCAGGTGGCTGAGAAGATAGAGAAGCATTGCCTGCATGGAGGAAGATGTGAATTTTAACGAGTTGGTAAATTCAAAAATCCCCAGTCCAGGTTGGTTGATGATAAAGGAAAGGTGGATTGGTAAGCACTGAGGAGGACACAGAGCCTGCCGGAGATTAGGGAAAGGTTAGGTATGGGCAAGAGGTTGTCCCTCAGTATTATATGGGAAAATGTGAAGTTATCCACTTGGAAGTAAGAATAAAAAAGCAAATTATTATTTAAATGGAGTGGAGCTAGAAAATGATGCAGTATAGAGAGGGCTGGGAAATAGTCATTCATGATATACAAAGGGTTTGTGTAGAGCTACAGGAAATAATTAAGGAGTAGTGGAATATTGGCATTTATTACAATGGATATGGAGTATAAAAGTAAGGAAGTTTTGATGGCGCTTTTCAGGACGCTGGTGAGACCACCCCTGGAATGCTGGATGCAGTTTAGGACCCCGGGAAGTTTCACTAGACCGATTCCTGGAATGAAAGTGTTGATGTGTGAAGAGTAATTGAGCAAGTTGGGAATGGTACCCTTTAGCGTTTAGAGCAATAAGAGGTGATCTTATTGAAACATAGATATTTCTGGTGATTTTGACAGTGTGGGTGCCGAGGAGTGTTATCTAGAGCTAGGGCTCATTGTGTCAGAATAAATTGTGTCATTTAAGGTGGTAATGAGGAAGAATTTCACTTCTTGGAGAGAACTGTGGAGTCTCTTAATATATGGAAGGCAGAGACTGAGGTTTGTTTAAACTATGAAGTGTCAAGAGCAGGAAAGTGTTGCTGCAGCTATGAAAGGTAGAAACAGGTTTGTTTGAACTACAAGGAATCAAGGAGTAAGAGGCAAGAGCAGGAAAACGTTGCTGAAGCTAAGTTTGGATTGGTCATGGTTTTGTTGAATAGCAGGGCAGACTGGAGGGGCCGAGTGGCCTCTGGCACCTGTTTTGTTTCTTCAAACCAAGCGAATCTCTCCAGTTGTCACCCGTGACAGAGTACATCAATAATCAGGTGACTTGCAAGTCCAACAGTGTTGGTAGTAAGTTACCAATGCATGACTCATTGATCTAATTACTTCAATAATTTCCCACAGCATTGCCATTTCCTGGTGAGTGGAAGTTCATTTAAAGAACCCTGCCCTCTGCTCAAAATACACCTTCCACAGACACTGTCAATTCTGCGGGTATAGATAGATGGTGAGAGACTGAAAACTTCAAACCTGTACAACACACAGAACTCAGCAGGTCCGGCAGCACCTATCTATGGAGGGAAGTTGTCAACATTTTGGGTCGAGCCTTTCACCTGGACTGAACAATACTGAACTGTCTCATCTCCCTCCACAGCTGCTGCCCGACCAGCTGAGTTCCTCCACCATTTTGTGTGTTGCTCCAGGCTGCAGTGACTGCCGTTTCTTGTATCTCAAACACAAGGGATTCTACGGGTGCTGGAAATGTTGAGGAATACACACAAGGTGCTGCATTCTTCTGGGTAGCAATAGGGGGGACATAGTAACAGCTCCACAGCAGCCTGGGTTTGATCCTAACCTGTACGAGGCTTGCCCGTTCTTTATGTGGCTGCGTATTTTTCCCTGGGCTTCCTCCCATGTTCTGAACAATCGCTTGTTGCCAGGTTAATTGGTCACGGTAAATTGTCCCTAGTATCGATGAGTGGCAGAATCTGGCGGCAGTTGATAGGGATACGGGGGAGAATAAAACAAAATGGGATTAAATCATGGGGTAGAGTCGGTGGTGATATGGGGTGGAGTACATGCGTCTGTATCATTGGTGCTGAGGTGGAGATCAGAGTTCCTAGATGTAAACATCACCAACAGTTTGCCCTGGTCCAGTCATGCGGATACTATGGTCAAGAAGGTACACCAGCACCTCTACTTCCTCAGAAAGCTAAAGAAAATTCAAATGTCACCAATGACTCTTACCAATTTTTTTTATTAGTTTTTTAATACATTTTCTACATAACTACAGATTAAAAAAAACAGATCAAAATGAAGAACATTCAGTGCAAAAATAAGCATACAATAACAATATGATACAAAGAAAGATAATTGAAAAAGCACCCAAATTGAAGACAAGTAAAATTAGTATCCTCCCCAAGCCCCACAGCACAAAAAAAACTCCAGACCAACCACAACACAATATAGAGAATATAAATCAGGACAAACAAACCCCCAAACTGTGAATACACTTAGCAACAGAAGATATTAATGCCTACTACCAAAAGAAAAAGGAGCTGAAAGCAAGGGACCGAAAAAGAAACCTTAGTTAAGAGGAAGGTTATGAAAGTACTCAATAAAAGGTCCCCAGACCTTATGGAACTTTATATCCAAATTAAGAACTGAATAATGAATTTTTTCAAGGTCTAAGCAGGCCATAATATCATTAAGCCATTGAGCATGCGTGGGCGGGGCAACATCTCTCCATCTAAGGAGGATTAAACGTCTAGTCAGGAGAGAGGCAAAAGATAATATTCGACACTTAGTCGAACTCAGATGTAAATCTGTCTCACCCAAAAAACCAAACAAAGCAATTAAAGGGTTTGGTTCTAGGTGGTGATTCAGAATATACGATAACGTTATGAAGACATCTTTCCAAAATTTCTCCAAGCTAGGACAAAACCAGTACATATGAATGAGAGAGGCCTCGCCCCTTTTGCATTTATCACAAAGCAGACTAATGTTAGGGTAAAATTGAGATAATTTAGATTTAGACATATGGGCTCTATGAACAATCTTAAACTGTAAAAGGCAATGGCGAGCACAAAGAGAGGTTGAATTAACCGATTTGAGAATCGAGTCCCAAATCTCATCAGATAAGGAGGTATTTAAATCCTGCTCCCATGCCATTTTAATTTTATCCAAAGGGGCACGTCGTAAGGCTGCTAATTTATCTCGAATAATTGATATTAAACCTTTACCTAGTGGATTAATGGAAAGAAATAAGTCCATAGCATTTTTCTCAGGTATTTCAGGAAAGTTAGGAATTAAAGGAACAATAAAGTGTCTAATTTGGTGATATCTAAAAAAATGAGCATTGGGCAGATTGAACTCTTACCAATTTTTACAGCTTGGTACAGCAATTGTTCTGCCAAAAATAAAACCCTGGAAATTACAGAGTTGTGAATGCAGTTTAGTCTATCACACAAACCTCCTCCATCTACATTTCCCAATGCTTTAATAGAACAGCCAATGTAGTCAAGGACATCCCACCTTGGTCATCCCCCTTCCATCAGACAAAAGAAGAAAATGCTTGAAAACACTTACCACGGCTCAAAGAAAAGCTTTCATCCCAGTTATCAGATTCTTGAAGAGGCCTCTCATACATGAAAAGATGAACTGTTCATCTCCCAGTTTACCTTGTCATGGCACTTACACTTTGTCTATCTGCACTGCATTTTCTCTGTAACTGTTAGAAACATAGAAAACCTACAGCACAATACAGGCCCTTTAGCCCACAAAACTGTGCCGAACATGTCCTTACCTTAGAAACTACCTAGGGTTACCCATAGCCCTCTATTTTTCTAAGCTCCAGGTACCTATCCAGGAGTCTCTTAAAAGACATCCTGTATTCTGTTCTCCCCTTTATCAGCTAAATGGGATTATGAATGGAACAATATTTTTATTTTATTTAGAGATATAGTACAGTTATGGGCTCTTCTGACCCAATGAGACCATGCCACCCAGTTGCACCCATGTGATCAATTGACCTACTGACCAGTACGTCTTTAGAATGTGGGAGGAAACCAGAGCACCTGGAGGAAACCCACGCGGTCATGGGGAAAACATACAAGCTCCTTGCAGATAGCGTACAAAACAAAGCTTTTCACTGTATTTTTGTACATGTGACAATAATAAACCAATAATAATAATCAATGTTCCTCGCGGCTGTAGTCATGTTCAATTGAAGGCTATGAATAGCACCCAATTCATGCCACAAGATAGAAACGTGGCACAGCCTATTACCAGGTATGAACTGCACACAAAATTCTTCATTCAGCTTCCTGTTGGATGTATTTTCACTCAGCAACAATAGTGGGTAGGATCTAATGTGGCATTACGTGAGATTTCTGCAACAGGAACAGACTCAGTTCATCCAGTTTCCAGCCATTTAGTCTATTTTGTTTCTTTTTGTTTTTTATGAAATGTGTCATCTCACACATTTTTGCATTCAATTTCATTTAATGGTGTTCATTCTGCCATTTGGACTTCTGTCTTTTGCTGTCCTCATTATTTAGCACACCTTTAACATTTTTGTGTCACGTTTGAGTCAGATTTGCAAAGTTTGCTCCTCTCTATATTCAAACTCAAACAATTACCATATAAAAGTGTTTTTGGTATTATCTGCAAACAACCTTCCTCTCTGAAAACAATCATTTATTACAGTCTCTCTCCAACTTTTATCCACACAACTCCAGCTTTGCCTTCCTTTCATGTGAGCGAATGAAGTAAAACTGCAGACGCTAGAAATCTGAAGTAAAAACAGAAAATGCTGGAAACCTTAAGATCACAAGACACAGGAGCAGAGTTAGGCCATTAAGCCCATCAAGTCTTCCCTGCCAATCCATCATGGCTGGTTTAGTATTCCTCTCAACCCCATTCTCCTGCCTTCTCCCTGTAACTTTTGATGTCTAAAGGAGTTTGGGGGCTTGACCCTATAGAGGTATGAAATTATGGGGAAGGGAGCATAGATATGGTGAATGGACGCGGCCTTTTTGCCTGGTAAGAAAGTCTGAAGCTAGAGGGCATAGGTGAAAGGGGAAAGATTTGGAAGAGAATTTCAGGATGTATATGGTATACATTTCTCTGATGTTAAATGTGCCTATGAGACCAGAAGGACAGGTATTTCACAGAAAAGGTGATAAACAGATGGAATGAGCTGCCAGAGAAGGTGGGGACAATTACAATGTTTAAATAACATTTGGACAGCTACATGTATCGGAAAGCTTTAGAGGAATCTGGGCCAAAGACAGGCGAAGGGAATTAGCTCAGGAAGATATTTTGGAAGAAGGAATAAAGGTATAGATTATTTTCTAAATGGGGAGAAAATTCAGAAAGCAGAGGTGCAAAGGATTCCCTAAAGGTCAAGTCAGTGGTAAGCAAGGCAAATGCAATTTTAGTATTAATTTTGAGTGGACTAGAATATAAAAGCAAGGATGTAATGCTAAGACTTCATAAGGCATTGGTCAGACTGTACTTGGAGTATTGTGAACTGTTTTGAGCCCCTTATCTAAGAAAAGATGTGCTGGCAATGGAGAGGGTGCAGAGGAGATTCTCGAGAATGAAACAGTTAATGTTTGAGGAGCATTTGATGGCTCTGGGCCTGTACTTGTTGGAGTTTAAAAGGATGAGGGGAGATCTTATTCAAACCTATTGAAAATTGAAAGCCTAGATAGAGTAGGTGTGGAGAGGATGTTTTATATAGTGGGAGAGTCTAGGATCAGAGGGCACAGTCTCAGAATAGAGGGATGTCCATTCAGAACAGGAAATTCCTTTAGCCAGAGGGTAGTGAATCTGTGGAATTCATTGGCACAGATGGCCACGGAGGCCAAGCCATTTGGTAAATTTAAAGTGGACATTTGTAGTATCTTGATTAGTCAGGGCATCAAAGATTATGGGAAGAATAGGGTTGAGAGGGATAATAAATCAGCCATGTATTAGCCAAATGGCCTAATTCTGCTCCTATCTCCTATTATGTTCTTGTTATGTACTATCGTTTGTGTGGTTGAATTGGGCTGAAGGGCCTTTTGCTCTATAATTCTCTGATTCTATGGAAAATGAAAAGTAGGTCGATATTAGGCCTATATTGTTCAAGTTTAGAAGAGTAAGAGGAGATTTGCAATAGAACTGGACAGACTAGATACAGGAAGAATGTTTCTGATGGTTGGGGAGTCCAGGACCTGGAATAACAGTCTAAGAATAAGGGGTAAACAATATAAGATGGAACTTGGAGAAAATTCCTCTCCCAGCTATTGATGGATTTGCCATATGAGGAAAGAGTGAGTAGATAGACTATAGAAACATAGAAAATCTACGGCACAATACAGGCCCTTCAGCCCACAATGCCGTGTGGAACATGTACTTCCTTCAGAAATTACCCAGGGTTACCCATAGCCTCTATTTTTCTAAGCTCCATGTAGCTATCCAGGAATCTCTTAAAAGACCCTGTCATATCCGCCTCCACCACCATCGCCAGGTCTTTTCCATGTACTCACCACTCTCTGAATAAAAAAACTTACCTCTGTACCTACTTCCAAGCACCTTAAAACTGTGCCCTCTTGTGCTAGCCATTTCAGCTCTCTGACTATCCACATGATCAATGCCTCTCATCATCTTATACACCTCTATCAGCTCACCTCTCATCTTCTGTCACTCCAAGGTGAAAAGGCTGAGTTCACTCACCCTATTCTCATAAGACTTGCTCCCCAGTCCAGGCAACATCCTTGTAAATCTCCTCTACATCCTTTCTATAGTTTACACATCCTTCCTGTAGTGAGGTGACCAGAACTGAGTACAGTACTCCAAGTGGGGTCTGACGAGGGTATAATATAGCTGTAACATTACTTCTTGGCTCTTAAACTCAATCCCGCAGTTGATGAAGGCTAATACACCGTACGCCTTCTTAACCATAGAGTTAAACTGCGCAGCTGCTTTGAGTGTCCTATGGACTTGAACCCCAAGATCCCTCTGATCCTCCACACTATCTTATCAGTAATGCTATCTTCTACCATCATATTTGACCTACCAAAATGAACCACCTCACACTTATCTGGGTTGAACTCTATCTTCCACTTCTCAGCCCATTTTTGCATCCTATCAATGTCTCGCTGTAACCTCTGACAGCCCTCCACACTATCCACAACACCCCCAACCTTTGTGTCATCAGCAAATTTACTAACTTATCCCTCCTCTTCCTCATCCAGGTCATTTACAAAAGTCACGACGAGAAGGGGTCCCAGAACAGATCTCTGAGGCACTCCACTCTATAATTTTCTGGGCTATCTCGACTCCCTTTCTTGAATAAGGGAACAACATCTGTGACCCTCCAATCCTCTGGAATCTCTCTTGTTCCCATTGATGCAAAGATCATTGCCAGAGGCTCAGCAATCTCCTCTCTCGCCTCCCACAGTAGCCTGGGGTACACCTTGTCTGGTCTCAGAGAGTTTTCCAACTTGATGCTTTCCAAAAGCCCCAGCACATCCTCTTTCTTAATGTCTAGGTGCTCGAGCTTTTCAGTCTGCTGTAAGTCATCCCGATAATTGCCAAGATCCTTTTCTGTAGTGCTATCTTCTCTGGTTCCATACACACTTTTCCACTCTCACAGTTGATTGGTCCTATTCTCTCACGACTTTTCATCTTGCTCTTCACATACTTGTAGAATACCTTGGGGTTTTCTTTAATCCTGTCTGCCAAGGCCTTCTCATGGTCCCTTCTGGCTCTCCTAATTTCATTCTTAAGCTCCTTCCTGCTAGCCTTATAATCTTCTAGATCTCCATTTTTTGAACCTAGTTTTTGAACCTTTCGTAAACTCTTCTTCTTGACTAGATTTTCAACAGCCTTTGTACACCACGGTTCCTGTACCCTATCATCCTTCCCGTTTCATTGGAACGTACCTGTGCAAATATCCCCTGAACATTTGCCACATTTCTGCCATACATTTATGCTTCCAAGTTCCTGCCTGATAGCTTCATATTTCCCCTTACTCCAATTAAACATTTTCCTAACTTGTCTGTTCCTATCCCTCTCCAATGCTGTGATAAAGGACATAGAATTGTGATTACTATCTCCAAAATGCTCTCCCACTGAGAGACCTGACACCCGACCAGGTTCATTTCCCAATACCAGATCAAGTACTGCTTCTCCTCTTGTAGTCTTATCTACATATTGTGTCAGGAAACCTTCCTGAACACACCTATCAAACTCCACCCCATCTTAACCCCTTGTACTAGGGAAATGCCAATCAATATTTGGGAAATTAAAATCTCCCACCACAACAACACCTTTACACCTTTCCAGAATTCCCCAAGTTTAAAAGAATGAGAGGTGATTTCACTACAACTCACTAAATTCTTACAGAACTTTCCGAGCAGGATCAGGAGTGTAGAATTAAGGGCACTTAGAACAAGGGGTAGACTATAGCACTGAGATGAGGAGACATATCTTCATTCCGTAAGAGGAATTCTCCACCATGGAGCCTCAGTCATTCGGAATACAGATTAGAAGCTGGACATTAAGGGAATGAAGGAACGTGGTGATAATGCTGGAAAACATCACTGAGGTCTGTTGTCCATGGTCTTGCTGAATGACACAGCCTGTTCAATGTACCAGATGGAAGCAGAAGCACGTTTGGAGATAGAAGCCTAGGAATATGGTAGTGACATTTTTTTTGGCATTTTGAGCTCCCTTAACTTTGTTAGAAAGTTTCAAAAACATTGTATTTCACAATGGTGAGTAAAAATCGTATTATTTGACTCAAGTGTAATGCCATGCTGCACCATAACCATGGGCATTACTGAGAAGTTTGAAGCTTGTTGAGACTCAGACACATAACAGGGAGCTAATCCGCAAGCCCATGTAGTCACACAGAAGGCACCAGCTCCCTCCGGCTCTTGGGATATCTGAAGATAGGGAGCACGCTAGAGAGGGAAGATAGGGATTTAGTGAATGGGACCTAGAGAGGCCATTGAACAACATCACCCACAGAAGGGGAATGGAACCAAGGCTCACTGTGGGTGATACTTGCAGGGGGCTACCAAGGAGTAACCAATGTCAAGCTAAATATCAAGCTTGGTTAAAAAGTAACTCCTCACAATTCAAGACCTTCATTGAAGCTCTTGCCTTCAGCTCCTTTCACGTGCTGCTGGCTCAGTGGCACAGCTGGTAGAACTGCTGCCCTCACAGCCCCTGAGACCCAGGTTCAGTCCTGACCTTGGGTGGTGTCTGCATTAAGATTACATCTTCTCACTCTGACCATGTAAGTTTTCTCCAGTTGCTCTGGTTTCCTCCCATGTCCCAAAGATGCGCAGATTAGTAAGTTAATTGGCTACTGCAAATTGTGTCTCATATTTAAAATTGGGACAGCTGATGTGAAAGTGGGGAGAATATGAAAAAAACCCAGAAAGGGGTTAATGAAAATAGGTGGTTAATGGTGAGCATGGTCATGGTCTCTTTCCTTTCCCTCCCCTCCCTCCCTCTCTCTCTCTCTCCTCTCCATCATGTGGTAATCTAATTAATCTAACTGAAATAGTCCCTTGACTATTCATGTAGACTATTCATGTAGAATGTCATGTAGACATTCATGTAGCCATCTCACCTAAATTCTTGCCCTCTGGTATTAGACAATTCAGCCCTGGGGAGAAGAAAAAAATACCAGCTGTCTATTCATGCCTCTCTTAATCTTATAAACCTCCATCAAATGTCCCCTCAGCCTCCATTGCTCTTGAGAAAACAACCCAAGTGTGTCCCACCTCTCCTCACAGGAGGCTCTCTAATCCAGACAGCATCCTGGTAAACTCCTTGTTGCACCCTCTCCAAAGCCTTTGCATACTTCCAGATGTGGTTGAACTAGAGTTTTATAAAGCAGCAACATAACTTCCAGAGTTGAGCTCAATGCCTGGACTAATAACAACAAGCATATCATATGCCTTCTTTACTACCCTATCAATTTGTCCAGCCGCTTTAAAGGAGCTATGAACATGGACCCCAAGATCTCTCTGCATGTCAGTGCTGTTTAGGGCCCTGCCATTAACAGTGTCTCTTTATAGTTGATCTCCCAAAGTGCGATGCCTTACACTTGGCCAGATTAAACTCCATCTACCATTTCTCCGCCTAACCTGCAAATGATCTATATCCTGCTGTATCCTTTGGCAATGTTCCAGATTATCCTCAATGCTACCAACCTTTGTATCATCTGTGAACACTATTTTTTCATTCAAGTTATATATATATATATCACAAACAGCAGAGGTCCCAGTACAGAACCCTGTGGAATACCACTAGTCAAGGACCTCCAGCCAGAATAAGTCCCATCAACCACTACCCTCTGTCCAAGTAACAATGGGTAAGGCAATTCTGAATCCAAATGGCCAAGTCATCATAGATCCCTCTGGATGAGCCAACCACATTGGAACTTATCAACCATTTTAATTATAGTTCATGTAACCACAGCTCTATCTTCTTTGATCACTTTTGTCACCTCCTTGAAAAACTCAATCAAGTTAGTAAGACACGACTTGCCCCACGCTAACTCTCCATAATTAGGCTCTGGTTTTCGTAACATACATAAATCCTATCCCTAGGAATCCCCCGGTAGCTTCCCTAGCTATGTCATGAGATGCTGCAGTTTAGTTACAGGATAATCCTCATTTCCCTTCTTAAACAACAGAACAACATTAGCTACTCACCATTCCTCAGGCACCTCACTTGTACCTAGACTGAACATCTAGGTAAGGCCCCAGCAGTCTTATCTCTTGCCTCTCTCAATAACCTGGGATGTATCCCACAAGGCCTTGGGGGCATCCACCTTAATGTTCTTAAAGAGACGCTGCACTATCTCTTTCTTAATCTCAAATTGCCTAGTATATAAGCATAGTCCTTAGTGTCCTCCATGTTCTTCTCCTTGGGAGATACTGGCATTAAGTGCTCAATTAAGACTTAAACTTTGACCTCTGCCTCCAGGCACATGTTCGCTCCTTTATTCTTGAGTGGTCCTACCCTCTCCCGAGTTAGCCTGTTGCTCGTAATGTAGTTGTAGAATGTCTTGGGATTCACTTTAATTCTACTGGCCAAGGACTTTTCATGCCTGTCTCTCTGAATTCAGACCCTGAATTTGTTTTTTAGCTTCTTAATTCTCAAGTGCTTGTTTGATTTTATTTCCAAAACTTTACTAAGCTTTGTCTTTCTTCTTGCTTAAATTTATCATCTTTTTCACAATCTAAGGATCTCTTATGTTGCCATCTGCTTGCTTCCTTCTTAATGGAACATGAGTTGGTAGACGGCAGTTAGAATTTAAACAACCTTTGCATGCCAAATGTGGACTTGCCCAGAAACTGTTCTTCCCAATTATCTTCCTAGCTCCTGCTTAATACTCCTGTGGTTTTCCTCGTTCTTATTCATCACTATCTTATACCTTATGGAGTTGATCACTGTATCCTAAATTTTCTTTCACTCTAGCCCCTGTTGGACTGTCTACATATTGATTCAGGAAACCCTCTTGGATGCATCTGACAAATTCTGCCCCAACTAAACCTCTTGCACAAAGGAACCCCAGTCTATATTGGAAGTTGAAGTCACCTATGCAATAACCCTGTTCTTTTTGCATCTGTCCCTCAATGTCCCTCAATGGCTGTTGTGGGAGAGGGCTTCAGTGGTATAATTCCATCAGAGTGATAGCACCTTTTTTGTATTTGAGTTCTACCTATATTGACTCAGATGATGCCTCCATTATGTCCCCTTTGAGTGCAGCTGTGATTATGCTCTTAATTAAACACCCTATCCCCCTTACCTCCTTCTCTTTCTTTCCTAAAAATCAAAATCTTGTATCATTGTATCTTCCCATCCCTCTTGCAACAGAGTCTTTGTAAGGACCACACATCATTGGTCTTGTAGCAGAATCTCTCGTACACACACTGAGGATGACGAAAGACAATAGGTGCAGAAGTAGACCATTCTGCCCCTCGAGCCTGCACCACCATTTTGAGATCATGGCTGATCAATTAGTATCAATACCCGGTTCCTGCCTTGTCCTCATATCCCTTGATTCCCCTATCCATAAGATACCTCTCTAGCTCCTTCTTGAAAGCATCCAGAGAATTGGCCTCCACTACCTTCCAAGGCAGTGCATTCCAGACCCCCACAACTCTCTGGGTGAAGAAGTTTTTCCTTAACTCTGTCCTAAATGACTTACCCCTTATTCTCAAACCATGCCCTCTGGTACTGGGCTCTCCCAGCATCTGGAACATATTTCCTGCCTCTATCTTGTCCAATCCCTTAATAATCTTATATGTTACAATCAGATCCCCTCTCAAACTCCTTAATTCCAGCATGTACAAGCCCAGTCTCTCTAACCTCTCTGCGTAAGACAGTCCGGACATCCCAGGAATTAACCTTGTGAATCTACGCTGCACTTCCTCTACAGCCAGGATGTCCTTCCTTAACCCTGGAGACCAAAACTGTACACAGTACTCCAGGTGTGGTCTCACAAGGGCTCTGTACAAATGCAAGAGGATTTCCTTGCTCTTGTACTCAATTCCCTTTGTAATAAAGGCCAACATTCCATTAGCCTTCTTCACTGCCTGCTGCATTTGCTCATTCACCTTCAGTGACTGATGAACAAGGACTCTGAGATCTCAGGGGATCTCTGAGATCCCCTCTCAAACTCCTTAATTCCAGCATGTACAAGCCCAATCTCTCTAACCTCTCTGCGTAAGACAGTCCGGACATCCCAGGAATTAACCTTGTGAATCTACGCTGCACTTCCTCTACAGCCAGGATGTCCTTCCTTAACCTGGAGACCAAAACTGTACACAATACTCCAGGTGTGGTCTCACCAGGGCTCTGTACAAATGGAAGAGGATTTCCTTGCTCTTGTACTCAATTCCCTTTGTAATAAAGGTCAACATTCCATTAGCCTTCTTCACTGCCTGCTGCACTTGCTCATTCACCTTCAGTGACTGATGAACAAGGACTCTGAGATCTCTTTGTATTTTTCCCTTATCCAACTCTACACCGTTCAGATAATAATCTGCCTTCCTGTTCTTACTCCCAAAGAGGATAACATCACACTTATTCACATTAAACGTCATCTGCCAAGTATCTGCCCACTCATCCAGCCTATCCAAGTCACCCTGAATTCTTCTAACATCCTCATCACATGTCACACTGCCACCCAGCTTAGTATCATCAGCAAATTTGCTGATGTTATTTTTTATGCCTTCATCCAAACCATTAACGTAAATGGTAAAAAGCTGTGGTCCCAATACTGAGCCCTGTGGCACCCCACTAGTCACCACTTGTATTCCGAGAAACACCCATTCACCGCTACCCTTTGCTTTCTATCTGCCAACCAGTTTTCTATCCATGTCAATGCCTTCCCCCCAATGCCCTGAGCTTTGATTTTACCCACCAATCTTCTATGTGGGACCTTATCAAATGCCTTCTGAAAATTGAGGTACACTACATCCACTGGATCTCCCCCATCTAACTTCCTGGTTACATCCTCAAAAAACTCCAACAGATTAGCCAAGCATGATTTACCCTTGGTAAATACATGCTGGCTCGGCCCAATCCTATCACTGCTATCTAGATATGCCACTATTTCATCCTTAATAATGGACTCTAGCATCTTTCCCACCACCGATGTCAGGCTGACAGGTCGATAGTTCTCTTTTCTCCCTCCCTCCTTTTTTAAAAAGTGGGATAACATTAGCCATTCTCCAATCCTCAGGAACTGATCCTGAATCTAAGGAACATTGGAAAATGATTACCAATGCATCCGCAATTTCCGGGGCCACCTCCTTTAGTACCCTAGGATGCAGACCATCTGGACCTGGGGATTTGTCAACCTTCAGTCCCATCAGACTTCTCATCACTGTTTCCTTCCAAATGTCAATCTGTTTCATTTCCTCTGTTACCCTACGTCCTTGGCCCATCCATACATCTGGGAGATTGCTTGTGTCTTCCTTAGTGAAAACAGATCTAAAGTACTCATTAAATTCTTCTACCATTTCTCTGTTTCCCATAATAATTTCATCCAATTCATTCTTCAAGGGCCCAACATTGTTCTTAACTATCTTCTTTCTCTTCACATACCTAAAAAAGCTTTTGCTATCTTCCTTCATATTCCTGGCTAGCTTGCGTTCGTACCTCATTTTTTCTCCCCATATTGTCTTTTTAGTTAAGTTCTGTTGTTCCTTAAAAACTTCCCAATCATCTGTCCTCCCATTCACCTTAGCTCTATCATATTTCCTTTTTTTAATGCTATGCAATCTCTGACTTCCTTTGTCAACCACTGTGGCCCCTTTGAATCCTTCCTTCTCTGGGGGATGAACTGATTTTGCACCTTGTGCATTATTCCCAAGAATACCTGCCATTGCTGTTCCACTGTCTTTTCTGCTAGGCTATCCGTCCAGTCAACTTTGGCCAGCTCCTCCCTCATGGCTCCATAGTTTGCCCTGTTCATCTGCAACACTGACACCTCCGAGCTGCCCTTATCCTTCTCAAATTGCAGATAAAAGCTTATCATATCATGATCACTACCTCCTAATGGCTCCTTTACTGCGAGATCGCTTATCAAATCCTGTTCATTACATAACACTAAATCCAAAATTGTCTTGTCCCTGGTCGGCTCTCGTACAAGCTGTTCCAAGAATGCATCCCGTAGGCACTCTACAAACTCCCTATCCTGGGGTCCAGCACCAACCTGATTCTCCCAGTTCACCTGCATGTTGAAATCCCCCATAACTACTGCGACATTACCTTTGCCACATGCCAATGTTAACTCCCAATTCAACTTGCACCCAATATCCATTCTACTGTTTGGTGGCCTGTAGACAACACCCATTTGGGTCCTTTTGCCCTTACTGTTCCTCAGTTCTATCCACACAGACTCTACTTCTCCTGACCCTATGTCCCCCCTTGCAAAGGACTGAATCTCATTCCTCACCAACAGGGTCACCCCACCCCCTCTGCCCACATTTCTGTCCCTACGATAGCACGTATACCCTTGAACATTCATTTCCCAGGTCTGATCTCCCTGCAGCCATGTCTCCGTTATCCCAACAACATCATAGTTACCCATTCGCACCTGGGCTTCAAGCTCATCCGCCTTAATTCTGACACTTCGTGCATTCAGATATAGAATTTTTAGCCCATTTCTCCTCTCTCTGTTTGAATCGCTGCCTATTGTGCTTAACCCAGCTCCTCAAACTCCCATCGTGCTATACGCCCCTAGGATGCTTTGGCTCCCACACTCTGCTTCCATCTCTCTCTTCACTTCTTTCCTTGGCATGCCCTTGGATCACGTACAGGCAGGAGAGGTTTAGTTTAATTCAGCATCAGGCATTGTGGACTGAAGAACTTGTTCCTGTACTGTTCAGTTCTACGAGCTCCTAAAGTACAACACCTTATAGTTATCTGCATTAAATTCTATCTTCCATTTTTCAGCCTATTTTTCCAGTTGGTCCAGATCCCTTGATAAGCCTTCCTTGCTTTGATATCCTTCCCCACTGTCCACTACTCCCCCAGTCTTGCTGTCATCTAAAGATTTGCTGGTCCAGTTTACCACATTATCATCCAGATTGTTGATATAGAAGACAAACAACAACTCATTTAGCACTGATCCCGTAGCACTCCACTAGCCGCAGGCCTGTAAGTCAGAGATGGAACCATCTATTCCCACTTATGTCTAGTCTTATATCTATTTATAACGATCTTAATGACTTGTGAGCACTGTCCGTAATAGTGGTAGGGGCAAATACATTAGAGGCTTTTAAGAGCCGTTTAGATAAGCACATGCATTTGAGGAAGATTGGGGGGGGCGGCGGTGATTCATTTTTGGGGAGGTTTAATTTACTTTTTAGCTGGTTTGGCTCAACATTGTGGGCCAAAGGGCCTGTTCCTGTGGTGTACTGTTTGATGTTCTGTGTTTTTAACTTAGAGTTATGATCACTATACGTAAAATGTTCTCCTACTGAAACTCTGTTTACCTGTGTATCTCCCAATACAAAATCTAGTATGAATCCTTTTCTGGTTGTACTATCTGCAAACTGTTTCAAGAATTTCACCTGCATGCAGCTAACTAATGATGCTCCATCTAAGCCCTTGGTACTAAAGGAGTCTGAGTCAATGCTGGGGAAATTACTTGCTGCTTTCCCATCTTTCCAGCATCACAGCCACTCATGATGTTAGGTTTTGCCTTGTAGGAAATTATCACTGCCACAGCTGACACGTATCTGATTCTGTCTCTAGTTTCACCCAGAGTTGCTTTTTCACTCTCACAATAGCCTTCTGTAGGTCTTACCTGGATTTCTTGTAGAGATTTTGATCACTGAATAATGATCTTGTAGTTAGGGATCTTCTTGGAATGAATGATCACAGTATGATTGAATATCGCATACAAATGAAGGGTGTGATCTTATCCTATTTTAACTAAGGGAGGGACTGGCTAGCATAGGCAATGTCGACTGTATGGTGGGACAGCTGAGAACTCAAAGGGATTTTTCATGGTGCTGAACTAAAGAATATTCCAGTTAAAAGCAAGGACAGTAACAGCAGGGAGAGCCAGCCTTGGGTAATGAAAGAAATAATAAAAGGTAGCAAACTAATGCTTATGCACACAAAGTTACCAAGAGAAGTGGGAAACTGGAAGATTGGGAAAACTTTAAAAAGCAAGAAAGAATCACTAAGCTAGCAATAAGGAAAGTGAAGATAGATTTTTAAATTTAAATGAGCACAAAGTATAAAAAAAACATATAGTAGAGTGGAAAAGGGTGGCAAAAGTGAATATAGGTCCCTTGGAAGATAAGAAAGGGGATTAATATTGGTTAATGTCTGCCTGAGGCTTTGAACGACTATTTTGAATTGGTCTTCATGGTAGAGGATGTATCTAAAATGCCAAAGGGAGATGTTATGGATATGATTGGAGATGTACAATCGCTGTCACTAAAGAGGTGGTGATGAGTAAACTAGTGGGCATGAAGATAGACGAGTCCTCTGGTCCCAGGGTACTGAAAGAAATGGCCTAAGTTAGAGTAGGTGATAATTTACCAAAATCATCTGGTCTCTGGTTGGGTCCCAGCAAATTGGAAGACAGTGAATGTCGTGCCACTGTATAAAAAAGGATATGGGTAGAAGATGGGTAACTATAGGCTAGTTAGCTTAGCATCTGTAGTTTAGAAAATGTCTGAAACTATCATTAAAGAAGAAACATTGAGAAATCTGGATTTACGTGGTTTCATCAGACAGGCATAGCATGGGTTCAAGAAGGGCAGGTCCTTTTTTGACAAACTTGCTGGAGTTGGTTGATGATATGAGTTCAGTGGATAGAGAGGAACAGGTGGATGTTGTATACTTGGATTTCCAAAAGGCATTTGATAAGCTGCCGCATAAAAGACTTATCCATAAGGATACATGGAGCTGGGGGAAACGTACTAACATGGATAAAGGATTGGTTATCCCATAGAAGGCAGAGAGCTGGGATAAATGGGTGTTTCTCTGATTGGCAGTCAGTGTGAGTGAAGTGCCATAGGGGCTGATGCAAGTGTTCATTATATACATGAACAATTTGGAAGAGAGGACCTGGTGCAGTGTATCTAAGTTTCTGATGACACTAAATTGAGTGGAAAAGCAAACTGTGCAGAGGATGTGGAGAGTCAGAGAGACATAGATAGATTAAGTGAGGGGGCAAAGTTCTGGCAGATAGAGCACTAGGTCATCCACTTTGAAAGGAAAAATTGAAGATCAGATTATTATTTAAATAGTGAAAGATTGCACAATGCTGCTGTGCAGAGGGATTTGGAAGTACTTGTGCATGAATCACAAAATATTGATTTGCAGGTGCAACAGGTTATCAAGAATGCAAACGGAAAGTTGGCCTTCATTGCTAGAGGGATTGAATTTAAGAGCAGGGAGGTCATGCTGCAACCATACAGTGTACTGGTGAGGCTGCACCTGGAGTACTGTGCACAGTTCTGGTCTCCATACTTGAGTAAAGATATGCTGGCTTTGGAGGCAGTGCAAAGAAGGTTTACCAAGTTGATTCCGGAGATGAGGAGTTTAGGCTATGAGGAGAGATTGAGTTGCTTATGTCTATACTCACTGGAATTCAGAAGAATAAGAGGGGATCTTTTAGAAAGATATAATATTATGAAAGGGATAGATTAGATAGAGACAGGAAAGTTGTTTCCAATGGTAAATGAAACTAGAAATAGTGGATACAGCCTCAAGATTTGGGAGAATAGATTCAGGATGGAGATGAAGAGAAACTGCTTTCCCCAGATTGTAGAGAATCCAGGGAAGCAGTAGAGGTTATCTCAAAGCTACAGGGAAGAGACAGCTGAGTGGAGTTGAGTCCATGGTCAGATCAGCCATGATCTTATTGAATGGCGCAGCAGGTTCGATGGCCAGATGGCCGACTCCTGCTCATAGTTCTTCTGTTATGATATAGATCATATGCAGGCAGATAGGATTACAGTTGTAGAGTCTTCCAGCATGAAAATAGGCCCTTTGGTGAACTTGTCCGTGCCGAATGTGTTGCCCCGTGAGCTGGTCCCATTTGCCTGCATTTGCTCACAGCCCTCTACACTTCTGTCTGTGCACAGTACAGTGCAAAAGGCTTAGGCACGTATCGATAGCTAGGGTGCTGAAGACTTTTGCATAGTACTGTAGTAATTTTATGTATTGCACTGTACTGCTGCCACAAGAAAAAACAAATTTCATGACATATGTGATTGATAATAAACTTGATTCTGATATGGGTCTCTATTGTGGACTGAGAGCAGGAATGGGGCAGGGAGAGGGGAATCATAGTTGTGAATGGGAAGGGGTGGGGAGGAAGCACCAGAGGGGCATTCTGTAATGATCAGTAACCCAATTGTTTCGAATCAAATGACTTTGCCTGGGTGTCTCAGGGCTAAGTGTGTCTATACCTGTGCCATCCCTTGTCCCTGGCACTTCTCTGCCACCTGTCCCACGGTGCTCCACCCTCACCATTCTCAACATCCTTTGCTCCCGCCAGATTTACAAATTTGCTCCACTCCACATTGACAAATACAGAACTGTGCAAAACTCTTAACCATCTATATGTGCCTAAGACTTTTGCACAGTACTGTATGTATCTTGATAGCTTTTAAACAATGTTAATATGCCTGCCTTAGCACTATTTCTGTCAAATCAAATCAGGCTGTAAATCTAGTCGGTTCCATCTTGGACACTAGCCTATGAAGTACTCAGGACATTGTCAAAGAGCGGTGTCTCAGAAAGGCAGTATCCATTATTAAGGACCTCCAGCACCCAGGGCATGCCCTTTTCTCACTGTTACCACCAGGTAGGAGGTACAGAAGCCTGAAGGCACACACTCAGCGATTCAGGAACAGCTTCTTCCCCTCTGCCATCTGATTCCTAAATGGATATTGAAGCTTTGGACACTACCTCTTTTTTTAATATACAGTATTTCTGTTTTTGCACATTTAAAAAAATCTATTCAATATACGTAATTGATTTTCTTGTTTATTTATTATGTTTGATTTTACTTATTATTATTTTTTCTCTGCTAGATTATGTATTGCATTGAACTGCTGCTGCTAAGCTAACAAATTTCACGCCACATGCTGGTGATAATAAACCTAATTCTGATCTTTGTGTGAAGAAACTGCTCCTGATGCCCCTTTTAAATCTCATCTCTGATTATAAACCTATGCTCTTGATTTTAGTACCCCCTCTCTTGGAAAAAGACCCTGTGACCCTGTCTAGGTCTTTCGTGATCTTATATCAGGTTATCCTCTGCCAATCTCCTATGTCTAGGGAATAAAGTCCTAATCTACACAGCCTCTTCATGTAACTCAGGACCTTAATCCAGGGTTAGATCATGGTCAGCACAGACATTGTGGGCTGAAGGGTCTGTTCCCCTGCTGTTCTCGAAAAGAATGCAGAAACACACTGCTCTGTGTTAATGTGATTTTCAGCCGTGCAAAATTCCAGCCCTTAGTACTCTGCACAGCTGGCTGGAATCTGTAGCGTCACATTAAGATGTGGGAAAGGGTAAGGACAGCAGATTTCTTTCCCCAAGGAATATTGCCAAACCAGATATAATTTCATCATAGAACAGTGGTTTCACAATCCTTATTCCTTAATATGGAATAAATAAATTAGTAACAGTAATAATTTACTAATTTATTGTGCAGCTTGAATTCCTGTGTTGGATCGTTAGCCCAGGTCTTTGGAATACAAAATTCACAACATAGCTCCTCAGATCCATGGAATTCACTTGTCTGTTAGTGCTCTTGAGAACACCATCTGAGATACATTGTGTTGCAATCTATCATGAACTTTTGCAGTCATTTTAACAGTCTGAATACATGTGTTTATATTGTAAGTAATGCAATACACTCTGTGCTAAGTCCATGTATGGCTGTACTAATCAGTTACTAATTGTACTAATTCACCATGCCATTGCTGCGATAAGTGGCTTGTATCAAGAGCGGACATCCCTGAATATCAGAGCCCCATATCTTTAGCTCTACAACTGTGATTATGAGAAATTTGACTCCAAGATCAGTTTAACTCTTTCCTCCTACATACTCCATAACCCTCAATTTCCCCTTTATTATTTTATTTAGAGATGCAGCACAGAATAAGGCCTTCAAGCCATGCCACCCAGCAACCCCGGACAACCCCAATTTAACCTTAACCCAATCACAGGACAATTTGCAATGACCAATTAACTTACCCAGTACATCTTCAAGAGTCTCTTAAATGCCTCCAAAGCATCAGATTCTGTGAATATCTGAAATGTGTTACAGTGTTTATGCATCCAGAATCTCCAACTGGCAACTGTTAAGCATTCTCAGAATATCAGGCTATTATTAAGCAACAGCAGAGCAATTCAAAGCCAAAATCTCCACAGCCTTCAAGTTCAACTCATGGAAGTTCTGTTGAACCTGAAGAAATGCAGAACAAGCAAATAAATCACACTGCCTTTTCAAGATTTAGCATTAAGCGATTTTAGGTGGTGGTTTTGCCTGGGTAGGATGCGTATCAAAGTCTAGGCATAGACTTCATAAGATTATTAAAGTAAACTCAAACAGTGCTTTTTATTTCTAGTATAATGAAAAAACGTGTTTAGTTTATTTAATTTCTCCATAAGGGCAACGCAGTTGCCAGCTGATTAGCGGTAGCATCTTCTTTGCTATGGTGAATTCACCGAACATAGACCACAGCACAGCACAGTACAGGACAGGCCTTTGGCCTATGATGTTGTGTCAACCTTCTAACCTACTCTAGCCCTTCCCTCGTACATAGTCCATAACCACTCATTTCTCTTTCATTCATGTACTGATATAAGAGTTCCTTAAATGCCCCTAATGTATCAGCCTCTACCACCATCTTGGGCAGTGCATTCCAGGCACTTGCCACTCTGTGTGTGGGGGAAAAAAAAACTACCTCTGACATTGCCCCTAAACCTTTCTCCACTCATTTCCACAGGATGTTTTCAGGTATTAGCCCATTATCTCCCTGGGAAAAAGTGCTGGCTGTCCATTCTATCCATGCCTCTTATATTATACAGCTCTAACAAGTTGCCTCTCATCTTCCTTCACTCCAGATAAATGCTAGCTCACTCACCTTTGAAAGATTAGTGCCATTTGATTAATTTTTTGCTGTATTTTACATCAATATTATTGAGCCCTAACTTGGAGAAGTGCAATGTAAAACATTGTAATTTACAATGGAGTATCTGCTCCAGGGGACTGCTGTCAGGTATGTGAACAATGTGGACAATGCACTCAGTGCAGCTACCTTGGTGTAATTAGAGTAGAATATAGAGGAGAAATTGGTGAAAATTTACTAACAGCATAGCAGATACAATTTACAGTCATAGCCATCTAATGGTAGAAAAATGCTTGAGAAAAATGTCAGAGATTTCTGCAACGAGGGGGTAACATGGACTAGTTGAATTGCTGTTGGGTGGGTCTGATGGAATCTTAGTTGCTCGTACAGATTCCATATGCCTGATCGTTCCATATTCAAACAGTTAAGCATATTTCTTGTGTAAAGACCAAGAGATAAGCAATCAAGCCTTTCTCCGTAACGAACTCATAATCTGGATCTGCAATCACAAGTGCAAATTCAGAAATATGCAGTTGGCTGCAAAGTGGAGTGTAATTAATAGTGAGGGAGTAGCAAAACAATGAAAGAAAGGGAATGTCCTGGGCCCATGGTGAAGTTCCCTGCTATGGCATTCAGTTGTGTAGTAATTAGCTCATCCATTGGCAATTGAGAGTGCCACCTCCTGCTCAGCAAGCTCCCTGAGCTAAGACGACCTTGTGTGGCAATCTAACCACGTAGGTTAGAACACATCTCCAGAACGTTTGCAGTCTGCCAGGAGTGTTGCTGTCTCCAACTGAAACAACGGAAGTAATCGGCACAAATAATTGAAAGCACCCTATTCTTAGCTTTCTTCTTTACAGCCATGGAATTTCTGTTTCATGGCAGTTGGGTTCTGGCTGGGGATCTAAGAACAGATTCCCAAGTAGTAGAGTTTAGCCACTTCCACAACCCAGTACTACTGGCACTCACGCTGACTAATGCTAGCAGTTCTGCACTGTAGCTTAATACCTCAAACAGAAAGTTACAATATAAATTTGGGAACAATAAATTAATTGTAATGTAGGTGAGTGAAACGTGTTGCATTTTGGTAGGAAGAACAAAAGGGGCCACATTCTCCTTTGAAAATAAAGATGTAAATGTGTAGAGCAGCACGACATATAAGGCATTACAAAAGCAAACAGTCATATTCTGCATGGAGGTCGGTGACCAGTGGTGTGCCTCAGGGATCTGTTCCGGGACCCCTACCCTGTGATTTTTATAAATGACCTGGATGAGGAAGTGGAGGGATAGGTTAGTACGTTTGCTGATGACACAAAAGTTGGAGGTGTTGTGGATAGTGTGGAGGGCTATCAGAGGTTACAGTGGGACATTGATAGGATGCAAAACTGGGCTGAGAAGTGGCAGATGGAGTTCAACCCAGGTAAGTGTGAGGTGATTCATTTGGTAGGTTAAAAACGATGGCAGAATATAGCACTAATGGCAAGACTCTTGGCAGTGTGGAGGATCAGAGGGATTTTGGGGTCTGAGTCCATTGGACACTCAAAGCTGCTATACAGGTTGACTCTGTGGTTAAGAAGGTATGTGGTGTATTGGCCTTCATCAATCATGGGATTGAGTTTAAGAGCCGAAAGGTAATGTTGCAGCTATATAGGACCCTGGCCAGACCCCACTTGGAGTTCTGTGCTCAGTTCTGGTTGCCTCACTACAGGAAGGACGTGAAAACCATAGAAAGGGTGCAGAGGAGATTTACAAGGATGTCGCCCAGATTGGGGAGCATGCCTTATGAGAATAGGTTGAGTGAACTCGGCCTTTTCTCCTTGGAGCGACGGAGGGTGAGGTGTACAAGAAAAATGAGAGGCATTGATCGTGCAAATAGTCAGAGGCTTTTTCCCAGGGCTGAAGTGGCAAGCACGAGAGGGCATAGTTTTAAGGTGCTTGGAAGTAGGTACAGAGGAGGTGTTAGGGGTAAGTTTTTTTTAATGCAGCGAGTGTGTGGAATGGGCTGCCAGCAGTGGTGGTGGAGGCAGAAACGATAGGGTCTTTTAAGAGACTCCTGGATGGATACATGGAGCTTAGAAAAATAGAGGGCTATTGGTAAGCCTCGGTAGTTCTAAGGTAAGGACATGTTTGGTACAGCTTTGTGGGCTGAAGGGTCTGTATTGTGCTGTAAGTTTTCTATGTTTCTAAAAACTTGAGGTTCTTTTCTGGAATTATAGACCTGGAAGCCAAAGTGGATGGTACTGAGATTGGAGGTGTAGTGGACACCAAGGAAGGCTATCAAAGCTTACGGTGGCATCTGAACTGGTTGGGAAAATGGTAGATGGAATTTAATGTGAGGTGTTTCACTTTGGGAGGACCAACCAGGGTAGGACTTGCACAGTGATCGGTAAGGCACTGAGGTGTGTGGTAGAACAAAGGGATCTGGGAATATAGGTCCTTAAATCATTGAAAGTGGCATCACAGGTTGATAGGGTTGTGAAGAGAACTTTTGGCACATTGGCCTTCATAAATCAGAATATTGAGTACAGGAGTTGGGATGTTACATTGAATATTGTAAAAGATATTGGTGAGGCCTAATTTGGAGTACTGTGTGCAGTTCTGACCACCTATTTACAGGAAATATATCAACAAGATTGAAAGAGTACAGAGAAAATTTATAAGGATGTTACTGGGACTTGAGAGCCTGAATTGTAGGGAAAAGTTGAAAAGGTTGGGATTTTATTCCCTGGAGTAAGGGAGAATTAAGTGAGATAGAGGTATACAAATTGAGGGGTATAGGTAAGGTGCATGCAACCTTAGATTTTCCCGCTAAGGTTGGGGTAGACTAGTACACACCCATAAGAACATTCAAACTCCACAGCACTGGAGATCAGGGTTAAACCTGGGCTGCTGAACTGTTGAGAAAGCAGCATGTTCTGCTGCATCACAGAAAACATTTTTAAAGATTAATACATCAACTTCTAAGACCAGAATAAAGGGCTTTTAACAAAATTGTATATTTGTTACCAATAGAGCATAGGTTGTAGGGCTGTTTTTGTGTGAGGAAAAAGGGAATCTTATGCCAGAGTGAATGAGTGCACCCCTTGCCTTCAGGGGCCCTGTCACAGGCACAATGTGTGAGAAGAAGGACATCCCTTGCCTCATTGAAAGAATCACTGAAGGCAAAGAATGATCTTGTTCTCCTCACACATTGCCTGATATTCTTCACACATTGGCTATGACTAGACTGAACTCTGGCCTCAGAGAGGACCTGGACCCATTGCAATGTGCCTATCACCAAAATAGATCAACAGCAGATGCAATCGCAATAGCTCTCCACACCCAGCTTTAGACCACCCTGGATAACACAAACACCTACGTTAGTATGCTGTTCATTGACTCTAGTGCAGCAGTTAATATCATCATTCTCACAATCCTGATTGAGAAGTTGCAGAACCTGGGCCTCTGTACCTCCCTCTGAGATTGGATCCTTGACTTCCTAACTGGAAGCCCACAATCTGTGCAGATTGGTGATAATATATCCTCCTCACTGACGATCGACACTGGCGCACCTCAGGGGTGTGTGCTTAGCCCACTGCTCAACTCTCTATATACACATGATGTGCGGCTAGGCATAGCTCAAATACCATCTACAAATTTGCTGATGATACAACCGTTGTTGAAAGAATCTCAGATGGTGACGAGAGGGTGTACAGGAGTAAGATATGCCAACTAGTGGAGTGGTATCACAGCAACAACCTGACACTCAACGTCATTAAGACGAAAGTGCTGATTGTGGACTTCAGGAAGGATAAGATGAAGGAACACATACCAATCCTCATAGAGGAATCAGAAATGGAGAGAGTGAGCAGTTTTAAGTTCCTGGGTGTCAAGATCTCTGAGGATCTAACCTGGTCCCAACATATCAATGTAGTTATAAAGAAGGGAAGACAGCAGCAAAACTCTATTAGGAGCTTGAAGAGATTTGGCATGTCAACAAATACTCTTAAAAACTTCTATAGTTGTACCATGGAGAGCATTCTGACAGTCTGCATTACTGTCTGGTATGGAGGGGCTACTGCACAGGCCCGAAAGAAGCTGCAGAAGGTTGTAAATCTAGTCAGCTCCATCTTGGGCACTAGCATACAAAATACCCAGGACATCTTTAGGGAGTGGTGTTTCAGAAAGGCCGCGTCCATTATTAAGGACCTCCAGCACCCAGGGCATGCCCTTTTCTCACTGTTACCATCAGGTAGGAGGTACAGAAGCCTGAAGACACACACTCAGTGATTCAGGAACAGCTTCTTCCCCTCTGCCATCCGATTTTTAAATGGATATTGAAGCTTTGGATACTACCTCTTTTTTTAATATACAGTATTTCTGTTTTTGCACATTTAAAAAAATCTATTCAATATATGTAATTGATTTTGTTTATTATTATTTTATTTTATTATTGTTATTTTTATTTTTAATTATTTTTTCTGCTAGATTATGTATTGCATTGAACTGCTGCTGCTAAGTTAACAAGTTCCACGTCACATGCCGGTGATGATAAACCTGATTTTGATATCCTTTTGCTCGTAATTTCTCCTGAGCTGCAGGACTCCCAGTTGCAGTGATTTAGGAGCAAGGCCCTGTATTTAAATACATCCTTTTGGCCTCTCTCACAACCTGCGCTGGTGTGGTTACCATGCTTTTTTTTTGCACAGGATTTCAAAAGTTAGCAATAAAGCTGGTGCATTTATCATCCGTGTATTCTCCTTTCTTCTTCTCCTTCCAGCACACTGTAGCTGGAATAGCCTCATACTCAACTCCTGCTTATTTTGCTTCAAGTGACAATTATCAACTTAGCAATGATGACAGAATCAAAACTCAGAATACCAGTGGAAACTTCACTATCATTATGTCATGTGTGTTTGTCTTATCCCACTCACCATGAACAGACAAGGGAAGACAAACTGAGATGTCTATCAGGTACCTACAGGAATATATCAATTAAAGTTGTAAGAGTACAGAGAAAATTTACAAGAATTGCCCTGTAACTCAAGGCTTGAGAACCTGAATTACAGGGTTTGAATAGATTGGGAATTCATTCCCTGGAGCACAGAATTAAGTGAGATAGAGGTATAGAACATTGGGGGATATAGATAAGGTAAATACAAGAAGGTGTTTTCCACTGAGGTTGGGTGAGACTGGAACTAGGTCATAAGTAAAAGTTGAAAAGTCAAATACTTAAGGGGAACCTGAGGGGAAAACATCTTCAGAGGATGGTAACAATGTGGAACAAGCTATCAACAGAGACATAGAAAACCTACAGCACAATACAAGCTCTTTAGCCCACAATGCTGTGCCGAACATGTACTTACATGAAGTGATGGATGTCAGTTCGATTTCAACACTTAAAAGAGTATTTTAGATAAGTACATGGATGGGAGGGGTATGGAGGGCTATGGTTCAGGTGCAGGTTGATAGGACTAAGCAGAATAATAGTTCACTGTAGACTAGACGGGCTGAAGGGTCTGTTTCTGTGCTAGAGTGTTCTATGACTCAAACTTTCCAAGCATGCACGTGACTGCACATTCATCTCCATACCGTGCACTGCTTTTGCCTTTTTGACCAGATTCGTGTATTTTCGCTACTTTCAGATTTGATTTACCTTCAGGATTTCTTTAATCTTCAGAAATGAACTTGTATTAATGACCCTGTACTCATTCCTTGACACGGTGTTGCTTCTTCCACTTCTGAGTAACATTAGTAATCACAATCCCCTTCAGTACTTTTGTGTACATCTCACTGTGTGCTTCTTCTTTCATCATGACTCAATTGATGCAAAACACTTCAGCTATTGCTCTCAAGCTCACCATTTTATTTGAACAATTGCTCTCCCAGGTATGCATTATCATTATGCTTTTACCTTAACTGTATCTCCTCTCCAACTCTCTCCTCATGATTTGGCTTCCCCATTTGGGGAATGTGGTACCCCCATCTCAACATCCTCCTAAAACCTTCCTGGGGTCTCTTCCATGATTCTCACTCATCTCTCACGCAAAGCTAGATGGCTCAGAGAAATAAACATATGCTTAAATACCATTTTGCTTCATGAAGTGTTCATTGTCTACCATTGACTTTTCCAGCAAGCCATGACGAAATAGTTATCAGCTCTTCAATCTTGTACTCAGTGATGCAGGGTAGGACCTATCCTGAGCGGTCATCTCTGAGTATTTTTACGAGTTACTCATTCCCTTTTCACAGCAATCAACATATCCTCTGTTAGGTATCACTCTGGAGTTATGACATTGTGTATATTGTAATCATGGATTAACTAAAAGAACCAGTCTTCAAGAAATCAAACATGTACACAATTTAATGGGACGTTCTGATATTGTCCCATTGAAACTACATAGTGGAAGACAATAGAAGAATATTCCTGCTATTGGCACTGTTAAAGGTGTATCCCTGCCACTCTATGCAGTGCAGAACAGCCATTGTCACTTAACCTTCCGCCTATTGTATATTCACGGGGCCGTCCCTCAACAGTATGGCACAATAGCGCAGTAGTTTGTAGAACACTTCACGGTATCAGCGACCCACGTTCATTTCCCACCGCTGTCTGTAAGGAGTGTGTGGCCGTGTGGATTTCCTCCAGATGCCACGGTTTCCTTTCACAGTCCAAAGACATATTACAAACCCCATTTCCAGAAAAGTTGGGATATTTTCCAAAATGCAATAAAAACAAAAATCTGTGATGTTAATTCACATGATCCTTTATTTAACTGACAAAAGTACAAAGAAAAGATTTTCAATAGTTTTACTTACCAACTTAATTGTATTTTGTAAATATACACAAATTTAGAATTTGATGGCTGCAACACACTCAACAAAAGTTGGGACAGAGTTCAAATAAGATTGAAAAGTGCACAGAATATTCAAGTAACACTGGTTTGGAAGACTCCACATTAAGCAGGCTAATTGGTAGCAGGTGAGGTATCATGACTGGGTATAAAAGTAGCGCCCATCATAGGCTCAGTCTTTGCAAGCAAGGATGGCTCCTGGCTCACCCCTTTGTGCCAAAATTCGTGAGAGAATTAATTGTTAGTCAGTTCAAAAGGAACATTTCTCAACGCAAGATTGCAGAGAATTCAGAGACATCTCAGTGCGTAAAGGTTGAAAGCTCGTGATCTTCGAGCCCTCAGGCGGCACTGCCAAAGAAACTGTCATGTTACTGTGACAATTATAGCCACCTGGCCTCGGGAGTACTTCGGAAAACCACTGTCACTTAACACAGGCCATCGCTGCATCCAGAAATGCAACTTGAAACTGTATTATGCAAGGAGGAAGCAATGCATCAACTCTATGCAGAAACTCCAGCGAGTTCTCTGGGCCCAAGCTAATCTCAGATGGATCGAAAGACTCTGGAACTGTGTGCTGTGGTCAGATCAGTCCACATTTCAGCTAGTTTTCGGAAAAAACGGGTGTCGAGTTCTCCGTGCTAGAGATGAAAACGACCATCCTGATTGTTATCAGCGAAAGGTGCAAAAGCCAGCATCTGTGATGGTATGGGGGTGCATCAGTGCCCACGGCATGGGTGAGTTGCATGTATGTTAAGGTACCATTGACTCTCAGGTGTATATTAGGATTTTAGAGAGACATATGTTGCCATCAAGGCGATGTCTCTTCCCGGGACGTCCATGCTTATTTCAGCAGGACAATGTCAGACCATATTCTGAACTGGCTACAACAGCGTGGCTTTGTAGACACAGAGTGTGTGTGCTTGACTGGCCTGCTGCCAGTCCAGATCTATCTCCTATTGAAAATGTATGGCGCATCATGAAGAGGAGAATCAGACAACGGAGACCACGGACTGTTGAGCAGCTGAAGTCTTCTATCAAGCAAGAATGGACAAAATTTCCAATTGCAAATCTACTACAATTAGTATCCTCAGTTCCAAAACGATTAAAAAGTGTTATTAAAAGGAAAGGTGATGTAACACAATGGTAAACATGCCTCTGTCCCAACTTTTGTTGAGTGTGTTGCAGCCATCAAATTCTAAATCTCTGTATATTTACAAAATACAATTAAGTTGGTCAGTAAAACTATTGAAAATCTTTTCTTCGTACTTTTGTCAGTTAGATAAAGGTTCACGTGAATTAACATATCACAGATTTTTGTTTTCATTGCATTTTGGAAAATATCTCAACTTTTCTGGAAATGGGGTTTGTAGTTGGTAGGTTACTTGTTTATTGTACGTTGTCCTATGATTAGGGTAGGGTTAAATTGGGGGTTGCTGGGTGGTGTGGCTCTAAAGGCCAGAAGGGCCTACTCCACACTGTATCTCAATAAATCAATAGATAATAAAAAGGGCATATTTTGGGTATTTGACTTTAAGAACAGGCATTGGTTTTAAATATTCAAAGAGATTTGCTAGTTGGAATGTGGCATCATATGTAATTCTGTAAATTTACCTGACTATATTCAAAATATTAATTTTAAGTACGTGATTATAGCAATTGAAACTGCAGTTGTTTATTTAAAAATGCAGATAGGAAAAAATCTGCAGATGCTGGAAATTCAAGTAACACACACACAAAATGCTGGTGGAACGCAGCAAGCCAGGCAGCATCTATAGGGAGAAGCGCTGTCGACGTGTGTTGCGTTAATTGTTTATTGTCATCTTTGTGTTAAAGCATAAAACACTGAGTCAGAAGAGTGAGATTCTCTCCTGAAGGTTCGCTAAGTGAATAAGGATTTTTATATTTCCCAGTTACAGCTTCTGTGTGACTCAGTTTTTGTTCAGTCACAATATCCTTTTTGGAAAAGTCTGGTTGTCTATTATGCATTCTGTGAAGGTGTCTTCAATGAACTGACTGCAATCCTTGCAAATTCAGGTATATTTCTTAACTAACTCAATACCTCTGGCCTGACCTAGTTAATAAGCAGAATATCTGGTATATTACTTTCAAACTCAGAATACCGGACTGTTCAGAGTGAGGCTCCTCTGGAATTGGTAACAAGGAAGGTTGACGAGCGTAGTGTTTTTAATTAATCTACATGCATTTTTCAGATGGGCTTTTTGCGAGTACTCTCACAGCAGTTTGGTTAAAATTAGTGTAAGCCCATAAAGTGCAGGACAGATTGGCAACTGGATCCAAAATTGGATGCAGATGGTAATTGCTGTTGGGTGTTTTTGTTATTAAGGCCAAAGGCCGTTACTAGTTAGGTTCCACAGGGCTCAGCAGTTAGTCCCTTGTTTCTCATAATGTATACTGGCTGCAAGGTTGAGTGAGGAGCAAAGCTTTAGGCAGCAGGAAATGGCCTACTGAGTAGGGAGGAAAACTGGAAAATGGAGTTTAACCCATTGAAGTGGGAGCTAGTGTATTTGTGGAAGAGTAAGGGGGTGCATGTGGGTAAATGTACAGGGATAGCAGGGCCTTAATGTATGTGTCCACTGGTTGTTAAAGGTTGCAAGACAGTACAATAAGCATAGGGAATGCTTTCCTTTATTTCCCAAAGCAGCAAAGTTGTACTAAAAATGTAAACTACACTGATTAGGCTGCAAATTTAAGTGCTGTGCAGATCTCTAATCCATGCACTGAATTCTCATGTGGAAAGTGGGTAACACAGCTGTGATTTCATTTTATCTGTTCAATGTGCAACCATAGTGGGACAACAGACTGGTCCATTTTGGCATGCCTGACACCGATACCGTCAATGTTACTCACTCTTAGCCCGGAGTTTTTATTAGAGATTTATGGTTGATGGCCAAAGCAAAACATTTTCTGAGTAAGAATTAATGAAACCTTTTCACTCAAAGGTAATTCCCAATGCCGATCTCAATTTCATAACATTTCCTATTGCTCTTTGTCAATGTCAGTGATACAAAGACAACTGTTTTTCTTCAACATCATCCATTATATCATTGAATTACTGTTCATTCTCCTTAATTTAGAGCATTGCCTGTTTTATTGAACTTACTGCATTATTGTAAACAAAAAAAAAATCATCTCCAGATTTTATTTTGACACAAGTCTTTTGCCCTAATTTTAGTTCTAATCTTTTCTCAGTAACTGACCTGTGGTGCCAAGACTGCAGCAGGATCTGGCTGGCACAGTATTACACTGACTGGACACAGCACGAATGTAAACCCTACATCAGGGACCAGTGTGAATCGTGCATTGAACTCTTTAGTGTGAACTATACCCTGACCATCACTGTCAACAATATGCAGGTAACGCTTCCAAATTACTATGAACCTTGCTTTGGACATCCATTGTAAACCCGACATTAGCAATCACAGCAGATACTGCAGCTGGCACTGATGCAGATTGAAAATTGTATACTGGGATCATTCTAAAAGACAGCCTAGAATTACTACGCAATAAATACGAATTGCTGCTGCTGTAATCTGGCACCACAATGAACGTTGAACTGGTCACCAGCACAGTAAACCATACAACTGAATCATAACAGCATAGAAACTGTAACTAACTATGGAGATACATTTAGTGATAGAAAATTACTAAGAGCACCTCCTGATGGTACATATTTCAACCTCCTCCAATTAGTAATATTTTGCGGTTTAAGCAAGCCACATGCCATGCATGTACCATGCTAAAGGGCTTCTTCAAAAGGCCTCACCACTGTTGTAGCAGTCACAAATCCTGATTGTGTATGATCAGTGTTACACTCAGCCACTGCTATGCAACCATCAACAGCTGATACTGTGAACTCTCACACAAGGCAGGATAATGGTGCAGCTAGAAGAGCTGCTGACTCACAACTGCAGAGGCCCAGGTTCAGTCCTGACCTCCACCACTGTGTGTGAACTTCGCCTAACCCCTGTGACCACACGGGTTACCGTCCATATTCCACTGATGCAGGTTCATAGGACAACTGGCCATTGTAAATTGGAAGGCAGGTGAGTGGTTAGCTCGGGAGCGAGCGGGGGGGGGGGGGGGGGGAAGCTGGTATGGGTTGAATCTCTTTGTGAGAATGAGTTAATCTGTCTTTGCTCACTCTTTGAAAGGGGTTGTTCACCACCTTGCTCTCTCCCTATTGCCCAGTAATTTATTTTTCTTGCAATCAGTCTGGCAACTGCATTTTGGAAGGAACACTATTCTTTGTTCCCACTTCAGACAACATTAGGAAAAGATTCCAGTTTATGAGACTACACAGCCTGGCTAATAGGAAGTGCCTGTTTCAGAGGCTATCTGTCAATCTGCACACAGAGCCCATGCATGTTGGCTGGATAAGGAATTAAAAAAAACACAGGCAAATTAAAAGCAGAGGAAAACTGTTTTTTAAAATATATAAATTTGTATCATACCAAGTGTTAATAAATAACTTTAATTCCACCTTCACACATTGCGAACGATAATTATTATCCAAGTGAGTGCAAATGATACCAAAGCACATCACAGTACGTAGCCTGTCACAGAACATCAGTGGCATATTTACAGTAAATTCAACATCCCTGCAAACTGGAGTCTTTCAGAGGGAGTCTGCATGTAAAAAGTACACAACAGGAAAAATATGATGATCCATTCCTGTTCTATGCACATCAGAATGTAACATTTACTGTTTGCTGACAGTGCGTCAGTACAAAGGAAGATTTATTATCTAGATGTCTGTGGGGTTGAGATGACTTGTGGGGGGGTGGAGAGAGTGGGAGTGGGTACAGGGGAAGAGAGGGAGGGGTGAGGGGAGACATAGGAGGGAGAGGGAGGAGAAAACAGTGTAGAATGGAATGGGTTAAAGAGAGGATACTGTGGAATTGTTGAGAGCTAGCGACTGCAGTGCAATGAGGTGACAGAGAGTATATTTAGGAAGAGGAGATGAATGAGACAGGGTGCTTAAAATATGAGATTGAAGGAAAAACGGGGAGAGAGTACAGAGTAAGGTTGTGTGGTTTCACATTGTACACAGAGTATAGCACTGAGAAGAGGAAGACAGAGGTAGTAACAGAGGGGTACAGAGACAGATAGGCAGACAGCTATCAATGGGAGGGGGGCAGGGGCAGCCTATAGGTGACCCTAGAACAGTGAGCATGCCTGCAGGGTAACAACAGGTTCAATGATCACAGGTCCATTGACTTGTGTCTATGAACACCACCCTCTGTACTGAAGCTAGATGTGAAAGATGTATCCACACCACCGGCTGTGGGGTTGACAGGTTGGAGTTCCACAGCTGGTCAGTCTTGGATCCCCGGACCTGGTGCAGTTCTGACTTACTCAGCAACAGTTGTTGGAGCCGTCTAACTAAGGACTCCAGTATTTATGCTGGGCAACTGACTGCCACATCCTGTGGAAAGTTCTGTCCCGATGGAGTTTGAGAGGGATTGGAAAGCTGAGGCAAAGAAAGGAAAAGTTACATGTTTTTAAAAAAATTGTGCATTAAAAAAAATTATTTTAAAGTGTTAAAAGAGGAGTGGCACAATGGTGCGTCCAGTAGAGCCACTGCCTTGCTGCTCCAGAGACCTGAGTTCAATCAGATGCCGTCTGTGCAGAGGTTGCATGCTCTCCCCACGTGAGTTTCTTCCAGGTACTCCAGTTTCCTCTCGCATCCAAAAGACAGGGTGGTAGATTTATTGGCCATTGTAACTCACCCCAGTGTGTGGGCAAGTGGTAGAATCTGGGGGGAGTTGATGGGGATGTGGGGAGAATTCAGAGTGGGATTGATTGAACTGGATAGTTAGACCCTTACTCAATGGGCTGAAGGGCTTGTTTCTGTGCTGTACAACTCTCTAACTGCATGAGCAAGCCCGAAGCAGCAAATTAATCTCAGCGAGGGCACAGCGCAGAAAACTGAATCAACTGAATGTATTTTAAATGTATGAAGCACCCTGTACAATCACATTTTATCACGTTCCCATTGGGAACTGATCTGATTCACAGACCGACCAGGCCTATAAATGCTCTCGCAGAGAGGCTACCAGTAGGTGGGGGCTCCTATCCAGTTACTGGATTTCTCTTATTTTCCATCTGATTTAGACTCCAGTTTGAGTGCAGCCACAAAGTCACAGACACAATTTTCAAACCTGACCTTCATAATTACATTCCTCAGCATTCCACAGGATTTCATTCTTAAATATATTTGCACACCTCTGTGTACTATTACACGCACACACGCACACTCATCTGTACATAATACTGTGTTAAACCACAGGTTCAACACTGCTGTAACCCTGACTGCTGAAATACAATGAAATAAACACACACTCACCCAGACACACACACACGCAGATGCAGAAACCATGCACACAGTGTTCAGTTCTAGTTGCAACTCTTTAGGTAATGAAGCAATCCACGTCCACGTGCAGCAAGACCTGGACTATATTCAGGCACAGGCTGGTAAGTGCCGAGTAACACTTGCACCTCACAAACGCCAGATAATGATTATCTTTAACAAGTGAGGCTCTGGCCACCCTCTCTTTACAACTTGTTGCAATACCATGGTCCAGTCATCCACTGTCAACACCCTGGGCATCTCCAATCAGCAAAAACGTAATCAGACTGCATACGTGAACAATGTGTCTCTGAGAGGCTGTGCATCCTGCTGGGAATGGTTCATTTCCTGAATCCCAAAGCAGTCTTCTCCATCTGTTAGGCACATCAGGAGTGGGATGGAATACCTTCCATCTGCTGGATGAGTAAACTTCCAAGTTCGACAACATTCAGGATGAAGCTCGGCTCATCCATACCCTAAACATTCACGCCCTCCACCATGAGCGCAATAAAGTCCAATTGCCTGTAAGTTTAAATTACTGGCTGACCTCCACTTATTCAGAGATGTTGAGACAAGTGCTATCAACTAAATGTACAGCAGTTCCTGACCAAGGCTTCTGTAACAGAACTTCTCACTCAACTGTAGAAAGGACAGCAGAGGCATGGAAATACCATCAGCCCAGTGATATTTCATGTCTGACAGTGGAGGAAAACTAATAGAATTGCTGAGAGGATCGGAGCAGACACCATGTCACTCTGCAGGTCCCCTCCAGACTTGGAGTGGTACTGCCACCATAATTCCCTCCTAACAGCACCATGGGAGTTCCTTAAATGGGAAGCAGATACACTACACAATTAGGGATGGGCAGTGACTGGTTCTGTAGGAATGATACCATGAAGCTGGAATAGCGGGCAGGAGTACGTGGTTGGTGGACTTGCATTCAGGATTGTGGGAGGAAGAATGCAGATTGGCTGGAAAAGGCTGCAGAGGGAAAGGAAATGGGTGAAGGGCAGTGATATGTCAGAAGGGAGAAAAGTAGGACATAGGGACAGGATCTGGTGCCTGGAGCTGAAGGGAGTGTTGTCAAACAACTGGAGTGTGTTGGGGAAGGAAGTGTGCCTGTTTAAGGGTTGGGAATCACATGAAGTACAGTAACTGCCCAAGGAGGGAGGTACTGGTTGACATGTAAACATTCCCCTATCCAGGTAGAGGCTGCCAAAGTGGTCTCAGCTTTGATAAAGGGAGCAGGGTTGACAGCCAGTTACGACAGATCAGTCAGCCTAAGACCAGAATGGAGAAATCATGTCAGCAGTTTTGGGCCCTTTATCTATGAAAGGATGTGCTGACATTGGAGAGGGTCAGAGGAGGTTCCTGAGAACGATTCTGGGAAATAAAGGGTTACCATGAGGACTGACTGATGGCTCTGGGCCTGGAATTCAGAAGAATGGGTGGAGGGGGGCAATCTTACAGAAACCTTTTGAATGCTGTAAGGCCTCAGTAGGGTGGATGTAGAGAGGATGTTTCCTATGTCTCAGAATAGAGGGACGTCCATTTAGAACAGAGATGAGGAGGAATTTCTTCAGCCAGAGAGTGGTGAATATGTGGAATTGATTGCCAAAGGCCAGATCATTAGGTATATTAAAGGCAGAGGTTGAGAGATACTTGATTAGTCAGGGCATGAAGGGTTACGGAGAGAAGGTAGGGGATTGTGGCTGAGAGGGAAATGGGTCAGTCATGATGAAATGTCAGAGCAGACTCGATGGGCGAAATGGCCTAATTCTGCTCCTGTATCTTATAATCTGGGAATATTCAGGGGACATTTAGTCAAGGATAATCAGTGTGAAATTGTCAGCGAAAGTTGAATAGGGACAAATTAGATTTTTTTGTGGAGTTATCAAGCAGTGAATCTATAGTAGCATGAGTCTTTTGACAAGATCAATTCCATGGCAAGAAACTAAAAGCCTATGGGATTTAAGGGAGCATGCCAATTGTCTCCCCTGTAAGGGAAAAAGCGAAGGGTATTGATAGGATGGCTGTTTACAGAGGGGTTGACGCTGGTGTTTCACAGTGCACATCATCGATACAAAGCTAACTCTGGGAGCTATGGCAAATAGACTGCAGATAATGTAAAAAAATTTGTGGCTGACAGTGGAAGAAGCCAGTCTGCATCAAGCAGCTGGCCAGACAGATAACGTAACTTGCAGAAGGGCAATGTCATATATGTGGGGAGGGCAGACACTACAAATTGGCAGGATACTGGGAAATGTAAACCAGCAGAGGGTTTGGAGTGCATATTCCGGAGGATCAGAACGTTTTGGGATTCCTGATTTTATTAGTTGAATCAGAGAATATAAGAGCAGAGGAAGCTCCTATGGGTGATGATGTTTCCAACAGTGGGAGAGTCAAGCAGAGCCTGAGGACATCCTTTTAGAACAGAGCTGAGGAAGAACTTCTTTAGCCAGAGGGTGATTAATCTGTGGAATTCATTGCCACAGGTAACTGTGGAGCCAAGTCATTGGGTATACTTAAAGTGGAGGTTGATAGATTCTTGATTAGTAAGGGCATCAAAGGTTACTGGGAGAAGGCAGGAGAATAGATTGAGAGGAATAATAAATGGTGGAGCAGACTTAGTGGGTTAATAGTCTAATACTGCTTCTATGTTTTACAGTCTTATGGAGAGATCATGTGAGAAACGTACAAGATGCTAGCTAAGCCACAGTTAAAGTACCATGTGCAAATCTGGTCACGTCAGAGAAAAGGTAACTTTTCAATTAATTTCCGCACTGCCAAAGGAAGTGTACGAACACAGTTTGTGATGGTGGTGTGGCAATGGATTCGGATGTGTGCTGGCACACACACGTGCATGTGAAGAAAGATCAGCCAGGCGTGCTACTGTGTGTGGAAGTGGGGTGTGCCTAATGACGGGTATTTTATTTTGGAGATATGGGACAGAAACAGGCCTTTCTCTCCTGTCACAAGATGGGATAGATGTTATCAGACTCTTCAACGAATCTCTCATACACTAAAACTCCCAGCCCTACCTCGCTGTAGCCCTTGCCCTTTAATGTCGACCTGTACTATATATTATCTGGAACTGTAACATTATATTCTGCCTTAAAGTACTTATGAAGGGAATGGTCTGTCTGGTAACATACAAAAGCTTTTCACTGTATATCAGTACATGTGACAATAATAAATCAAAACCAGCTGGCCACTTTGTTCCACCCCATCCGCCTACACTGACCTAAACTGATCCTCTATTCCCCTCTCTCAGAAATTCCTATCTGGCCTCCTCTTAATCATCACTATACCATTTCCTTCCAACACCCTCCACATTTTTGAGTACCGTTGGGATTTTTAATGACTGCCCTACTGGAATGGGCTATTATGTGTTTGTTCAACTGGGATATGTGAAAGATAACGAGGAGCTTCAGGGGATGCAATGTCCAAGTGAATCAATGCCAAGGTAGAGCGTGCAAGTGAGAGGGTAGGAAAAAGGAATGTGCTGCGGAGTGCTTTTTAATGGTGGGAAGTCACTGGACTCATTTAAATACACCACCATTTATGGTTTCCATCTCATTCTGTTCATGCCGTGGCACTTAAATGGTTTCTGTTGTATCACACAGAGCCCAACATCCCCAAAGAAGAGGTAACTGGTGCCTACAGTAACAGATGGAGGTGGGGTCACTTTGTGCTTGGCCCTCTGAGTGCCAAGATCAGTGGCAGGAAGCTACAAAAGACCCTGATGATACCTCCGGTTGGACTTGGTCTCACAGATCAGTGGTACCACTGGTCTGGAAAAGTGGACGGTGTAAAGATGGAAAGCATGCCTCCATCTCAAGGAGCAGGATATCTGTTACTGCCTTGCATAAGAGAAGGATCTGCAGAATGAGCAGGGTCTATACTTACTATAGGGTCCACATCCTGTGCTTGCCAGTTCTACAGTTCCATCAAAAGTAATTAAGTTCTTATGAATCTGTTGAAATGAGCTAGTGGCCCCATAACTCGTGCAAACCGAATGGATCTCCTGCCCTCTGAGCACCTGTCCATTATTGTCCAGAGTATTCTAGAGCTGGCCAGTATCTGATCGGGATCGGCTGAAGTTGCCCTCAGTTCAGGTGGGGACGTGTACGTGTGCGTGGCTGACACACGGGCATGCAGCACAACCACTATTCTGCAGTGTCCACCATAATGGGAGAAAGACAATGGGAATCTGCTCCACTAGCCACCCACAGGACAATCTCTTGCCACCCCTTCTGACCACCGTTGATGCTGTGCCCAGGCTTTCCGTGTCTGCAGCTGCAGGTGGGCCATCTACGACCAGTTCAAGTTGTAGCTCTTGCTCAGCATGACAGCCTCCAAGTCCTTGTCTTCCTCCTTCTCGCGGAGCCGCTGTTCTTCGAGCAGCGCCACCAGTGCGTCTCGCTGCTCCACCACCTCCAGCATCTCGTTCAGGATCTGCCTCTCCTCTAACAGCTCCTCGCTGTTCTTCAGATTGTCTGCCAAACACAATGGAGAATCATCAGGCACAGAGCAGCTCAATGTCCCAGCCACACAAGGGACAGAGATCTTCTGAGGAAAAAAGGGAGAACACCACATACCCAGATAATCTGGGAACATGGATCCAAATACCCAGAGCAAGAGGATGGGAATGATCTAGGCACTGGGACAGAGTTACCCCAGAATAAGGAGCTGCAGGATGGGGATTGTACTCCAAGAAGACAAACATAAAAATCCCTAGAACACAGAGTGTCGAGGTGGATACTGTAGAAACAGGATCTAGACTCCCTCAGAACAAAAAGCTCAGGGAAGAATACTTTGACTAAGGAGGGATACTTTGGGACCTCAGAACTGCAAGACAAATGGGTGAGAGGGAAATACCATAGGAACAGGGAAAACCAGAATGTGGTGGATACTGTGTGAACACACTCCCAGATACCCCTAGAATAAGTGGCATGAGGGATTGTGAATAACCTGGGAATGTGATCATATACATTCCTAGAAGAAGGTGGTGTTACAATATTCTGGGAAAATTAAACTAGATATTCCTAGAAAAAGGAATGGGGGGGATACCTGGGGAACAAGGATCTAGATAATTTCATAATGGGAGTGGGGCATTATTTTGGAACCAAGATTAGATGCAAAGGGAAGAGAGAAGGAAATACTCTGGGAATAGGGGTGAAGTTATACCATGGACAATATTCAATGGATTAATGGAACTAGGAGTGAGGGGCTGAGGCGAGACATCTCGGGGGGGGGGGGGGGGGAGGGTATTGGAAGGGTCAGAAGGGATGCAGGTCAGATGGGATAAGGGTCAGAAGGATTGGTATAGGGTGACAGCAGTTCAGAGGAGATGAGGGACAGAGGGAGTGAAGGAGAGGAAGAGGGAGTGAAAGAGAGGAAGAGAGAGGACAGATGGAGAGAAATGGGTGATGGAAGAAGTGATGGGGTAAAGAAGATGGATAAAGGGGATAAGAGGGTGAAATTCAGAGAGGGAGATGGAGAGGATATAGTAAGTGCAAGAAGAAGGATAATGAATGAGAGATGGGAGATTGAGTGGGGAACAGGGAAAGGAAAGGGATAAAGACAAAAAGGAAAACGGAGGGAAATAGGAGCGAACGAGGGAGATGGGTGGAAGCGAGGAGGAATCGGGATGCCAGCAGCCACACACTGCCTTTATGTTGTGCCTGCCCTCTTGCCGTTGTTCCTCATAATTTTACCAACCTGAATGCTTGAGCGCTGAGTTAAAAACTCCCACGCTGGTGCATGGATGGTTGCACTCAGAAAAAAAGACCAAGCACGATCTTATTGAATGGGAGAGAATATGCAAGGAGCCCAAACGGCTTCCTCCGCTGCAATTTCTTATGTTGTTAGAAACCCAGCTGAAGGACTCTTGGACATTTGTTCCAGGTGATTGTCTTCTTCTCAGACAGTCCCTTGATATCAAAGATGAGCAGTTCTGGGAGTTTTCCCTGACTGTCGAAACCAATGTGGATGAACACAGCAGGTGGTCTTGTTGTGGGCGAGTAAGCTGGAGGGGGCGCTCCCCTTCCACAGTTTGCACTTACTCCCGGGATATCTAGATGTGTCGTCTTGGCCTCTGGGAATCTCCCACAGCGTGGAGTTCAGTGGAGAACTTGTAATGGGAGTCTGGTGTGACATTATGATCCACCCACCTGAGGCGCCCTGCAGACACAAGGACTTTGGATTTTCTGGTTAGTGACAAGCCCGGCTGACTCATCAAGGCCTGTGAGGTCACTTAAACTTCAGAGCAGTCCCTAGCAGGATATCGTAGTATCTATCAGTCTTCGCCTCCATCTTAGATGCTGGCCTTGCCAATTCTCAAAGTATGAATAAATAAAGCCCCAACCACATTCATCCCCATTCTTGAAGAACACATCTCTCTACTTTTCTTCCAGCTTGGTCCCATTATATTTCAGACCTCTCTTGGCTCAGATACGACCAAATAACAGCTTGGTTCTCTGTCAATGGGCCTGCAATTTGCTGCCAGTCCTTTCAGCTCTAAAGGGCAGAACATATGAAGGGAAGGAACGGGTGCCACTTACCATCAATGGCCATGCGCTCCCGGAGTTCCTGCTGTAACCTGCTCTGACAATCCTCGAGCTCCAGCTCACGGGCACTGCACAGAAAACAAATACAGTTCATCAGCTGGCGCCTGGCCCACCTGTCCTCGGTTATTCTGACATTCAACCACACTCAGCTCCATGTGGGGCTACAGGCTGGATTGCCCAGGATACTGAGGATAGAGCTTCCGTGGCATGGGGCTGAAGCCTTTCCTCCTGTCCTCTCTGCTGCTGCCAAAAGCTTCTAAACTGTCTTGGACTGCACCTGATAGACCATCTGCTCTGCTACTAGACTCCACATTGGAGACGGGGTGTGGAGGCAGGGGACACTGCACTAAGAGGGGTTGATCTACAAAGGGCTTTCTCCTCCACCATAAATTATTATACACAATTACATAAAATTATAAAACACTAACTATAATTTCATAAATACTTGGACTATTTTCCTGCAATTCAATTACTTCATTAAAAAAAATTGTTTAAAAATCGTTGAGATTGATTTGAACACTGACAGGTTGCAATAACCTTTCGGAAGAACTCCAGATGGGTTGAGTAGCAAAGGAACTGTCAACTTCTTGGGTCAAAGCCTTGCATCAGTACTCAGGACATCGTGTGCTGTTTGCCCACTGAGTTCCTCCAGCAGATTGTTTGATGCAGTCTTTCGTGGCTCTGAGTTTGCTATGCTGGCTGGGCTCAGTGGGTTATCAGGAGCAGAATGCCTCATTTTAAAGATATGAGGAGTCTTGACTGTAATTCATGATCATAGAGCCCTTAGAAGATTCTGTAGTACTCAAAGAACAGAAACAGTCCAAATGTCCCAATGTTAAACTCCTCTCCTGCTTTTCATTCAAGAGGTAAAGGACTAAATTATGGTTCAGGATAAGTGAGGAACAAATATTGCAACTTACAAGATCATCAACTCTGACTCATAGCGTACCAGCCTGTTCTTCTCCTGCACCAATTTAAACCACTCCTGCATCAGGCGAGGGTCGTCCTTTTTGCCCATTCCTGTCGGAGAGCACAGCAAAGTCAAAGATCCCAGCAAACAAAGCGATGCAAAAGGAAGGAAGTAATGTGCCACTCACCAATATGAAGAAATTGGTGTCAAACAACCTGTTTGTAACTACAAACACACTGGAGGGGGCCAATTCAACATGGCACTACCCCTGCACTGCATACCATGGGATAACACACTGACTTACCCTAGCCCTAGGTCATCGGTCAGTGGCATCATCAAACTGGCAGCAGAGTGTTCGGCAATCAACTCCAAAGTAGTATAAAAATCAGCTTGGTGCACCTGGTTAACCATCAGCACCCCCTCATTTAACTTGATGTAAATGTATAAAATTCTCAAATTTCTCCACTCTTTCAGACTAGAATTCACTTTCAGGTAGGTGTTATTCTTTATATTGATTGCATTCTAAGCAGTAACTCACTCTCATATCTTTCATCCTGTGTGTAAACTTCAAGCATTCTTGATTAGATTCAAACCCATAATCTACCCAGTGCATCTATATTAAACTCCCAAACTTGCTTTCCAGATAGATATCTGTGCGTGGTTTCAGCATGTCCTTTCTCATCACAATCCAGCTGCAACCAAGCTGGGCTCAGAAAGTAGGTCACAAGGTACATGCCTAGGGTTGTACTGGTTCTGCTATGAAGGGGAATGTCTGGAGGCCAGGATACAGACTTGAGGGGGTAGGGGTAGTGTGTGTGTGTGTGTGTGTGTGTGTGTGTGCGTGTGCGTGTGCGTGTGCGTATGCGTGTGCGTATGCGTGTGTACGTACACGCGCGCGTTTTGCTTCACTAACTGTGTGGGCCTCACACAGAATCTCTATGAGAATAACACCAATGTTGTCCTGGTGCTCCACAACGCCATCGCAAGCCCCCTTGCAATGCTCTAAAAAAGCATTGTGCAGGGAATCAATGCACTTTGTACACCTGATGTGGAAATTAGCGTGGTCAGAGGAGTCACTACGATAGGAAGCGCTGGGCGGAACTTTTGGAGCAATGTAGAACAAATTGAAAATGATTATTCACTCATGGAAATCATTAGGTCAAAGGCACTGGGCTAAAAAAATATTTTGTAATGGATTTCTAGACACTGGCACTTTATTTATAAATCCACCAATTTCTCAGTAACATGGTAGCTGGCAACATGCACGAAGCGCTGTCGACGAAGTTCTGACGAAGGGTCTCGTCCCGAAACGTCGACAGCGCTTCTCCCTATAGATGCTGCCTGGCCTGCTGTGTTCCAGCGGCATTTTGTGTGCGTTGTTGTTTGAATTTCCAGCATCTGCAGATTTCCTCGTGTTTGCTCAAATCTTGTGATTTCAGTTTAGAATTCTGCTCAAGAAACCTGTCTTCAACATACTTCCAAAAAACACTCAACAAGATTATTCCAAGGCATTCTATACACAAGTCACTAAAATGTTTCATTAAACAGGCTCTTTGGCCCACTGAGTGGATGCTTTTTTGTCTCTGGTAATCCTGTTTTCAGTACTCACCCATAGCCTTTAATGCCATAGCATTTTAAATACTTAACTAAATGTTGTGAGAGTGCCTGCCTCCTCTACCTTCTTAACCACTGTATGCCAGAATCCAACTATCCTCTGGGTGAACTTTCCTTCTCAGATCCCCTACTCTTCTACCTCATACTCATGCCCACTGGTTAGACACCCCTGCTAAGAAAATGTTTCTCATGACTTTCACAATATTTTCCCCTCATGATTCTGTTTATCTCAATGATCTTCTGCCTTCTCTGCTCCAAAGAAAACAAATGCAGCCTCTCCAGTATCTTACAGGCTGAGGCACTCCATTCAGGCAACACTGTGGTGACTCTCCTCTGTCTCCTCTCCCATGCAATCATGCCTTTCTGACAGAAGAGTGACCAAAATGGTACACAGTACTCCATTTATGGCCTATCCAATATTTTGAATTTCTATATTCTACAGCCTAGCTAATGAAGGTGAACGTCCCATATGCCTTCTTACTCACCTTGTCTACTTGTAAGATTGTCTAGGGGGATACTTGGACATACACCAAGGTCCTGCTTTTTTAGAGTTCTGCTATTCATTGTGTTTATCCTAGCGTTTTGGTCCTCCCAAAATGAATTAACTCACAATTTTCAGGATAAAATAGTCTCTGTCATTTCTCTGCATATTTTACCACTAATTCAATTCCACCAAAAATGTTGCTGTAATTTGTGTTTACCAATCCCACTACCTACATTCACATCCAGATCATTATTGCATAGAACGAGCAGTAAGGCTTGTAGTATTGGTTCCTGTGGTACACCAATGGTCACACACGTACAGTCATAGAAATCTAATTGCATTCTAGCTTGTAACTCACTTCAAGGTATTAGTTATTCTCCATATAAACTCCCAAAGCCTCATTTAGATTCTGGCCTATAACGTACTTCCAAGTATCTCAATTTAAAGGGGGTACCTGCTTTAAAGAACACAAGGTTTCTATCCACAAGAGTGATCCCAAGCTTTGAATTGCTCGTTTCTTTAGTTTGCCATCCCACTTTCATCTTGACTGGTCAGCCACTAGCTTCTTTTAGCTCAGTTTCATCTTCCATCTAGACTAATTTACAGTCCTCAGAGCAGCAATGAATTCAGCTATTCTAGTCTTGTATTTCACATTTACACCATGCAGTCCTTTATTTTTCTCTCCTCTTCTGCTGTTTCAGATTTCTTTCCTCTTCTCCTATCTACACCACCTCCAGACATACCTTCACCTCTCTCAGCGGGCACCATCACACTTGTGTTGTTCCGTTTCTCCTGGTTTCTAATCTATCAGGCACCCCCTCTACCTTCTAGGCAACAAAACACATTTCATTTCTGACTTGTTCCCAGTTCCAGGAACATTCAAACACTGACTGTATTTCTCTGTTCACTGAGACTGCCTGACCTGCAGAGTATCTTCTACACACCTTAAAAAAAAAACTCCAGTTACAATCTGCACATAACTCACCTCAGTGCTTCTGCTATTCTATAAATGTGCCCAAACCCGTTTATTTTATCATGGCTTTTACCTGTTTATAAAACCCAAACTTACTCCAGTTTGGTGTTATTCTATAAATAAGAAGCCACTATTTGTCATCCAAGCTGAAGTCTATAACTTGCTCCAATTTATTTCTGATTATCCTCAAAATCTCTCAATAAGACAATTCGCTTCTCAGATTGTTATTCCACTTTTGATCTCTTGCTTGTACTTGCATCTTGATACCTATTACCTATTCTATAATTAAACTCTCAGTTAGATTCTGGACAGTAAACATTAAAAGACATCTATTATTCTTTATGTACATCTCTAATAATTCATGTTTAGATTATACATTCTAACTCACTCTTCAAGTATTTGTATAGGAACTTCCCAAATCTCATCGCCAGTCATCTATTGTTCCATTAGTAAACTCTCCGAATTAAATTTTACTTTCTGTCTCACTCAGACAGCTGACATTCTACTATTGACTAAATTTTAGCCCATAACATACTTCAGGGTAACTGCTACTCTACTATAATAAACTCCCAAAGTATTTTGATAAATTTCCAACCCATAACTTACTCCAAGTTTTACACTCTCTACATAAACCTTTCAATCCCAATTCCAATGTTCGAACCTGTAGCTCACTACGTGGATATACATAAATATCCTACATCTGAACTTTGAAAATCTCTCAGTTTGGCTTTGGCATTGATCTTATCTCCAGATATTTTATATTCTATCTGTAATCACTTCAATATCTATTGATCAGATTCCAGGCTGTAACTCACCTGGACATCTGCTATTGATCTTTCCATTAAATTCTAACCTGTAAGTCTCTACAAGGTCTGCTATTCTTGATAATGCAGTCTGTTGTCAGGTATGCTGTATCACATAAACAATTTCTGTCACACATTCACTATATTCTGGGACACCCTGGGCAACGCCGAGCACAAGTGTATATCCACTATCTTAGAGACACTCACATATGAAGACACATTTTCATTCGCAATGCACATGCATTCATTCACAGAACCTCAAGAAGTGACCACAACTCTAATACAACCACATTTCAGAGCCTACTTTATCCTGAACGTAGACAAAAAACAAAGTAAGCAATGGTTCTTGGATGTAAATTAGGGACTGACCTTTGAATATTTTTCTTGCCTCACTTGCTTATTCCTTCAATTAGGCACAGCAATGCTGTAACCTGTGGTATCTTTCTGGAGTGGGACCTAAAACTTAACTCACATAGCCTCAGGGACTCGCTGAGCACTGGAAATTGGCGCAATGCAGCAAGCAACTAAACTCTAACCAAATAAAGTCAGTAGATAACCAGGTGAAGTCTTGTTATTATATTATTGCAGTAGTATATCTGTAATCTAAGTTTGTACAAAGGGAAACTTGAAATGTTGGTTTTATTACAATAGAACAGAAAATCAGCTTGTTTCAGCTAAGAGTCTGATTTTGACTTAATGATTGGTCTTGTGACACTGGTTCCTTACAGTGACTTGGCTGTATTGTTAGTTTACAACAATGTTTTTATTGGAATGCAGTCTCTACATTACTAATTTCATACAATGGTTGGTCTGTTATATTGGTTTATTACAGCATGAGGCCTTTACTGTTAATTTGTAATAATGGATCAGCTGTAATACTGGCTGAGTGTAATGTGAGATTTACACTGTTAGCTACACACAATGGTTGCTCTGTAATCATACCCTGATATAATAATTAATCTGCAATGCTAATTTATGATGGGAAATATACAAAATCAGTTGCAATGGCAGGTCTGTAATATTAAATTGAAACACTGGTTGGTCTGTAACATTACATTCATACCATGATTGGTTTGTTATAAAGGAAGCCGTTAGCTTATTACACTGATAAGCTTGTAATGTTAATTTGTTTAACAAAGAATGATAATTTTTATGAGATTTAACCTAAGATTTCCCCTAACAATTTTTTCGTTATGCCAAGACAGTGAAAAATTCCTCTATCAACGTACTGCCCAAAGATAGGAACAATATTATAGCTGCTTTTCTGCTTGTCGAAAGCTGTGAGAAGGGGGGAGTCAGAGGAGTGGAGTAACGGTGAGTGGGTGGAAAGAGGAGTGAGGATGGGGCCACGTTGGGTCTGACAGATGAGCTAAAGGCATAGTATTTCCATATACCGCCTACTGATGGACAATTTCTAGTTTATTGAGTTGGCCTCAGCTACAAAACATTCTCTGGGGAACAATAGAAGTCAGAATAAGAAGTATTTCAGACTCTTGTAAAGCATTTAATTAATGTAAAGTTTCACTTGTATTGAATGCAAGGTTTAAAAAAAAAATTGAAAACACTTCCCAGTAACTGTGAGTGGTATAGATTTGATTGGCTGGTGTTCCTACTCTTACTGACATGCTTGAAACTCACACTCCATCCATTCCCTTCTTGCAAATTTGTATCACTTACGTTCTAGGTTATAACAGTGACTAACTACCATTCAGTCATATTGGTACCATAGAATACTGGTTTATTGGCAAGACTGATGGCAGGGGGAGCTGTGTGGCCTAGGTAACAGTGAGGACTAGGCCTCATGCCGCAGTGTTGCCTGCCGCTACTGCCAGGAGGGGACACACTGGAAGCAATGTGGTGCTGTGTCCATACTGGATTGGGTGCAGGCTCCAATGATCAGTGCGACCCCCCCCCCCCCCCAGTGTTCATTCGGTGGACAACTTGGATTGCGTACGTTTATCTGCAGACTGCTGAGGGTCTGTCCTTGTCAACACCGTTCATGCTCCATCAATCTACAGGGCATGTCACTTAAGGACTTGGGGGCTATATTATTTTTTTTTGTGTGACTGAATGTTCACTGCTATCTTATAACTGTGGTATGTGCCTTGTGCTGTGTATGACTATTGGCAATCTGTTTTGTACCTTGGCCCCACAGGAAAAGCGCTTCATTTGGCTGTATTCATATATGGTTGAATGATAATGATAATTGAACAGCCTGAAGATCCATTAAGAAGAACAGCTTCTAATCGGTTTGGAATGAATACAGAAATCTAAAGATGCTGCTACTTCCTATTTCTGTCCCTGAACGTGTGTTTAATTAGTACTAATTAGATTTTATGGTCTTAAAAGTCCAAGGTATATTTTAAACAGCAAGTTTGTATCATCATTATTCATATCATTCCAACATCTTTGTATCTTGATGATTCTGGGCTAGTTGAGGGAAGTGTGTACTTAGAACCACTGACTACAAACCCCTGTTCTCCTGCTCTCCCAGCCCCTGCTCCATGCTGATCCTTGTTCACCAGCTGTGGTTTGCACCTGACTCCTGATTCACTCTCTCTGGCCATGTTTGACAGGTGCCTCCACTGGCAGCTGACCAAGGCTTGGAGATACCGTGCCTCTGCAAATGGAAGGATTCTCAGCCGGGGAGGGGTGGGGGGTAGGGGAAGAAAGAGGAATCTCAGGCCATTCAACAAAATGGATATTTGCAAAAACCAAAGAGAAAAGCAGGGAACAGGGAATAAAGCTCAGTCAGTGAGATGAGAAGTCAGTCCAGGTGGAGACTGCTGCGGGTGGAATGGAGCAAGTTACTGCAAGTAGGCAGAAGAGGCAAAGTAGAGTCCCAGGGAACAGCAGTTATGCGCTTATCAAATTCCCAACCTGATTCCAAGCTTGTCATCTCTTGCCAGCCCCGACAGGTACCCACAACAAGATGAATCCTTGGGGGTGGAGCTCAGGAAACTGCCCTTCCTCATTTGTTCCCCAACTTCCCTCCTCCTTAAGGGTGGTAGCTGCTTGTGGGTCTCCCACACTGTTGCCTGGCCTTTAGACCCACTGTACCATGCTGGCTCTGCCCCACTAACTCTCTTGTGCATCTTGCCTTCTGCTGATGTGTATTGACTGCATTCACATTTGGAGATGACCCTAATCTACTTCTGAGCCACTACCCTCCGGTAGACTGCTGACTGACTTCACTCAGAGCGGTTTTCTAGTTCTTTAGATTGTTATTGCCAATGTGGGAATGGGCCACTTGAAAATACGTGATCTGAGGGGAGGATCTTCACCACAGTGAGCATATGCATCAACGTAAACTGTACCATCAAATACTGGATGGGAAAAGGGGAGCTCAGGAAAAGAAAGAGGGAAGAAGTTAGTGAGGAAATGTGTGGGCCAGATTTCATTACGAGAGCTTGGGGGAAAATTGGATAGGAACAGAAGCAACTAATGGGGAACACAGGAAATGGGGAGTCTAAAGGGTCAGACCAGGAGTGTGTCTACATGGTGTGGCGAGGAGTAGCAGGAGAGAGTGAGGGCATGGAGCAATGGGGTCAGGCACCAAGGGAAGTGGGGATAAGGGATGGCATTGGGGCTGAGTGTGGGTATCAAGGAATAGCATAATGGCACTAGTGTCAAGAGCTGGTACAGAGGATGAACCAGGTGGTAAGATTGGGGGTGGTGGTGAGAGATGAGATGGAGCATAGGACGGGGATCAAAGAATGGTGTCAGGGCACTGGTATTGAGAGCTGTGACAGAGGATGGTAGGGTTGGGGTGGGGATTGGGGCTGGTGGTGAGCAGTGAGATGGGAAGGAGGGGGCCAAGGGACAGGCGGTGCTATGTCTTGTTTCACTGAGGATCACTGTTAGTCTGGCAGAGTATTTAGATCTAATGACCTAACTGAATCATTTCCCTTCTCTCTCTGCCCTATCAGTCAGAAGCTTCCTGATGGGGGTCCAGCTCTCTATCTGCTCTTGCCTCAACCTCACTAAATCTCATCCCGCATTGGGCGCGCTGTTGTGGATACAGATTTACAACTCCACCAGGCATCCAAGGGAACTGTACTGAGCCTCAGGGTTTGAAAACCCTACCGTGTGGTTAAGGTGACCGTCTCGGGGCTTGGTTTACGTTACCTCTGTCGTGGGCACAGCAGTGGCAGAAGGAAAGAGGTCTTCGCCGCGGAGTTCCAACAAGGGCCTCAACTTCAACCAGAGAAGTGAAAGAAAGGGAAAGCACAGGAGCAGAGTGTGAGAGGGACAGAAGAAGAGGGCAAAGAAAAGATTCTAATAATGAGAGGGCAGGAAACAAGCAGAAAGAAATGAAGGAAAATAAGAACAGAATGAGACAGTGCAAATGCCTGCAACAATCCAGGAACTAATGGCATATACCAGGCATGCAATCCAGGGTTAAACAATCAAAGACTACGGGTACCCTTTGATAACAAGCAGCCTCCAACTTTCAAAACCTGAAGCGTAGTGTTCTAACTGAATCAAGAGTGGGGCAAGACCGAGGGAGAGAGGCAGAGCCAGAGAGCAACTCAGACAGAAACAAGAGAGGCAGGGAGGAATAGGAAGCATGGCTTGAGGGAGGAAAGGCACGTGCGTGCAAAAGAGTGAGGAAGAAATAGCAGGGGAGGGAGAGAGAGAGAGAGAGAGAGAGAGATGAGATGAGGCAGTGAGTCAGTGTGAGAGAGAACAGTAGATGAGAAGAGTGAGAAGTAAATCCAAAAAGGTGAAGGAAAGATTTGTTGCTGATGGCACTGCCCACGTATAGCTCAGATTATGGAGTGTTCTGCCTCTTTCTCTCATTGCCCTCCTGCTGTTGTTCTGTGTCATAATGGCTGGTTTATAACAGTAGCTTCTTTGGTCTTCAGCTTTTAGGGTCTGGGCTCTAGCTAAGCCGGTTTGGCAGCAGACTGCTTGAGCAGTGTAGAACCTAGCACGATGCTGAGTTAGGGAAACAAATTCCACAGTCAGGGAGCATCATGCGAGTCATGAGAACATCCACCAGTGCCCATGCTTAAACCGAACCAACACCACGGGACAGTCTGCCCAACAAGGAGAAGTGCTGATACAGATCCAAAGTCAAAGGGCTATGGGTGATGGAAGAGAGGACACAGTTAATTATTTAACAAAGAGATCATTTGAATTACATAAAGAGCATGCAATCAAACCAGCCTACATTTAAAACCAGGAGCAAACATACAGCTGGACTTTATCAGTGACTGTCCCCTCTAAGCGTAAGTCAGCCCATTAACAGTAACTGTTCCTTTTAGCAGTGAGCTATCCATTTGGCATTTCACCTGGTCAGAGGGAGCTGGGCTATCCATGAACTGTGATTCTCACATCACACTGAGAGTGATTTCTGCTCTCATCCCTCTGACTTGTAGGTTCCAATTCTAGTTGTGCATCATCACCTTTAGTTACATATCAAAGCTTAAAGAATGAGTACGGGTTGGCTATTGAACAGTAGGGACAATCGCAGCTGAGGACAGTTGTGGTTGCTGCCAACATCTGCGTGTGTGCCATTTTTCCACAGCCAATGATAGGGAGCAGGAAATCAAGCCAGACAGATGTTAAGTTCATGCAAAGAGATGTACACAGTGATAGCTAACAAAGAGAAGTGAGTGTGAAACCTACAGTCCACTCACTATTGTTAATATTACTGCTCCAAAGTCTAAATATTCAGGCTCCTGTGATGAAACAGAAAAATCAGGTAAAAATAACTGCAGAGTGCACCCTTTCCTTATTAAGTGCAATGACCTTGTCCCTCCGGTCTCTCTCCTCTGCTTCTCCTGTCACAGTTCTCTTCATTTCTTCCTATCACATCCTGCCTCCCCCAGTCAGAACCCTGTCTCCCCATACACCCAACTCCCCTCAAACACCCGCTGTTTCCTCGATTCACACCATCTCCGTCACATCTGCCTCTCCCCATTACACCCTACATCTCTCCGCACTCTCCTCAACCTCTGCTTCTGCCCACCACACCCCTATCTTTCCTCATCACACCCTTCCTGTCTCCCTCCCACACTCTCCTTCAATCCTCCCATTTGCCTTGTCCCACGTCATCACACTCCTCAGCCCTCCACCCCATCACATCATATCTCCCCACCCTTCTCAGAATATTAGTATGGTCCGGCACCAGAGGCTTAACCCCAATAACCCTGCATCAACCTTTCAAACAGGACATTGCTTCATTTTCAAATGTCCTTTGGGAGGCTCACCCGTCCTATTAGGTAATGCAGTGGTCCTGCCCCATCCATCTATGGCCATTAATATATATTCTACCTATTAGTGTCCATCTGCTTGATAACTAGTTTTTCTGTTTCTCCCCATTATTGCCCGCCTCGCACCATCTTACTACCCCCCCAACGCTGTCAGTCTCCCTCCACTGTTCGAACGTTGGTGGTTAAAAGTTCCACCTCAGTGATTGTAGCTCCACAACTCGGGTTGATCAAGTGCTGCATCAGTCTTGATAAGCCATCTCTCTGCACTCTAATCCATTGCCCCGTAAGATCCATCCAATTACTGAGATTCCTGCAACATTCCTGACACAGAAGGCCTCCCTTTCAGTGTTCCTGCGTCAACTAATAAAGGAAAGGCCCTAGTACACCTTTTTAACCACCTTCTAAGACCATAGGACATTGGAGCAAACTTAGGCCATTTGGCTCACTGAGTCTGCTCTGCCATTCCATCATGGCTGATTTATTATCCCTCTCAACCCCATTCTCCTGCCTTCACCCTGTAACCTTTGATGCCCTTTACTAATCCTCTAGAGCCATCTATGACAATGAATTCCACAGATTCACACCCTCTGGCTGAAGAAATTTCTCCCCATCTCTGTTTTAAAGGTATGTCTTTCTATTCCGAGATGGGCCCTTTAGTTCTAGATTCCCCCAATATATGAAACATCCTCTCCAAGTCCACTCTATCTAGGTCTTTCAGTATTCCATAGGTTTCAATGAGATCCACCCATTCTTCTAAACGCAGGGCAGGTTTAAATTTACTGACCTGCCCTGCTACTTCTAAGTGTTTGTTCACACATAATCTGAGATTCCTCGGTTTCTCCACACCATTACTTTGCTATTTTTGTGACACACTCCACAGTTCAGGCTACATCTTTAATTATGTAACAGTAAAATAAGGACCAAATAGTGATCACTGAGGACCACACCCCCTACCTCCCAGGTAACAGCATACAGTCTCAGATACCTGTTGACCACTGTCTCTGCTTCCTGCCACTGAGCTAGTTCTGGACCTACTTTGCCTTTTTCCCTTGGATCCCAACAATGTTTACATTTTATGCCGAGTGCTTAAAGCCTTGCCAAAATCTATATAGACTACATAAGTCACATGGTGAATTTTTTGATGTAACAGTCAGGCTAATCAGACTCAACTTTTACTTAGCAAGTCCACACTGACTGTTCCCAATTAACCTCTGGTTCTGCAAATGCCACTTAGAATTGATTCTAAAAATACACCCAAGAATTAACTGTGTTATCCTTTCTCTCATTTTTTTTAAAACAATGGTACAACTTTACCAGTCTTCCCATCCTTGGTAGTCAGGAAAAGTCAAAAAAAAAAATTGTGTTTAGAACCTCTGCAGTTTCTCCCATAGTTCTTTAAATAGTCTGGGCTGTATTTCATCAGGCTCTGTTGATTTGCCCAATTCACAAATGCTAAAGCCCCAAACTCCTTGAATCATTTAGTTAAGTGGCCTCTGTGACTGACTTACCTTTGAAAAACCATTAACAATGCACTGTCACTCTCAATTTACTAAAATTGTGCATGCCCACAAGCTTTACATATTTCTCTCTGCCCTTTTCCATAACTATGCCAAGTCTAACTAAATTAAGCTCACTGTTCTTTCCATTGACGTAAATCCAGCATAGCAACCTCCCACCCCATCAGCTTGGCTTGCTCCATACTAATTATAAAAGTTATCTCCTTAGTGCATCTTTTGGAATTCTGACCTTCTATACCCCAGTGCATTCTAAGGTGCAAGAGGAGATACCATCTCCCAGAAATCATCATAAGGGTCCCAGATACCATCACCATGGGTAGAAGGTACCTGACAGTGCAGGTGACTGGGCAGTTTGAGAGGTGGGGCTACTGTCACTTACAAAACAATGGTAATTAAAAGCCTTCTTAACTAGTCCGTTCTGCCTGCACCAGTCATTATATTTTAACTTTGACCCTGTTCTCTGCACGTATAGTACATGTGCCTATCCTAGAGCCTCCAAAATACCTTTATGCTACTTGCCTCCACTACCATAGCAGTGTATTCCCAGTACCCATCACCTTCTGTGTCAAAAAAAATTACCCGCACATCTCCTTTGAACTTTTACCCTCTCTCACATTAAAAGTATATCCTCCAATTTTTGACATTACAACTCTGGGGAAAAAGATAGCGGCTGTCAAATCTATCTTTGCCCCTCCTAATCTTACAAACTTCTTTCAGGTTCCCTCTCTGTCTCTGCTGCTCTGGAGAAAAGAACCCAAGTTTGTCCAGCCTCTCTGCATATCACATGCACTCTGATCTAAGCAGCAACCTGGTAAACCTTTCCGAAGACTCCACATCCTCCCTATAATGGGGCGAGCTGAAATGAGAGCAGTATTCCAGATGCCGTCTAACCATAGTTCTGTAAAACTGAAACATACTGTAGCTAGCTGAATTTTGAACTCGGGTGCCTTGACTAATGAAGGCAAGTGTGCCATGCACCTTCTCTACTATCCTATCGAATTGTGCCGCCACCTTCACGGAGCTATGGTCTTGGAAGAATTGCGTTTGCTTTCTCAGTGAATATCCCTAGTCCCCTTTACTACTTTTGAGTGGTCATGGGATTTCCAGGACTTAGTGGGATGTTTCACTTTTTTTCAAGGAGGCGTTTAGGACATAGGAAAAATCAAATAAATCTCTTCATGTGACAGGGCAGGAGCAAGGTTCTGTTCTGGGAGTCTGGTGTCTGACATGCTAATGCTGTGAGGGACTGTAATCAAGCTGCAGATGCTGGTCTGAGAGAGGGCACTGACACTAGGTTGGTCATCCTGCCAGAGGATTGCGGAGTCAGTGTCGGAATCTCTCCAAACCTTGGGGTTACCTGCTGTAAGTAGTCCATTTCTCAGAAGCATTTCAGGACAGGAATCCTTACTGCCCGATAAATCATGAGATCTGTGTTGCGTTAAAGGTTATAATCTTCAAAATCAGACTCTGAACTCACTGAAACACTAACATTGTCTGCATACTGCAGCTCTGAGATGGAAATGGGGTGGCATAAGGATTCTGGAGCGGAAGTGGCCTATGTAGTTTACTATTCATCCGTAAATTAGTTCCATTCCTGTGGAAGTGCACCATTATTGTGAGAAAGATGGAGCATTAGGCTACCACTGACCCTTGTTTGGTAATGCTGCTGGCTCACTGCTTAAAATCGTACTTTTTAGCCCTTCATGAAGTAGGAAAGAGATGGTCTAAGGTGGGTGCTCCATAGGCCCCCATAATTGATGCAGTCATACTCTTTACTGTCAAAGAAGGGAATTATAGAGGTGAATCAGTAGGTGTGGCATTTCTGTCGCTTGTACAGATATGTACCAGGAGGGAGACAAGGGAATCATGAAGAGAGCGATCTCTGTGGTAAGTGGAGAGTGAGGGGGAAGTAATTATCCGGCCTCCAGCTCCAGTCTGCACCTCAGCTGCCACCACTGCAGGCCAAGACCTTCCTTGCTGTTGCTGGCCCCCCTCTCTACTCCCCCACCACCACTCAACAACCCCTGGTCTCTCAGGCTCCTCCGTCACTTCTTGGGTCTTCAGAACTTCCATTTTCTTCCCACCCTACTTTCCCTGAACGCTCCAGTCCTCCCCCTCCTCTCTTGCCAACTCTCTGATCCCAGCTCTAATTCCTGCTATGTCTTCACTATTCCCTCCGACCTTACCCTCTCTCTGAGGCAGACTGTTCTGTCCTCAGTAAGGGCCTCACCGTTGTCTGCCTTCGCCTGCACCTCAGTGAGTTCCGCACCCATCATGACACTGAGCTCCTCTGTCACCTTCGGCAGAGTTCCCCTCCCCGTACGAATGACCCTTCTCCTGTTTCCAACCCTCCTCTTCTTGGACATCCCACTCTGGTCTCTGCCTGCTCTGGATCTTTACATCTCTAATTGCTGACAAGATATCAACCAGCTTGACTTCAGTACTTCCCTCTCCTCCTCAAACCTCACTCCCTCCACACTCTCTGTACCAACCAATTCCAACCTTATCATCAAACCTGTAGACAAAGATGGTGCTGCTGTAGTGTGGTGGACTGACCTCTAGCTTGCTGAGGCCAGGCTCCAACCCTCAGAAATTTCCTCTCACACATCCCTTGTAAAGGGCCCTAATCTGGATCATCAGAAAATTGTCTCCGGCACCATCACTAATCTCATCAACTCTAGAGAACTCCAATCCACTGCCACCGAACTTATAGCTTCCTTAACCCACACCGTTCGTTTCTACCTCCTACCCAAGATCCACAAACCTGATTATCTTTGTAGGCTTATTGTTTCTGCCTGCTCCTGCCCTACTGAACTCATGCCTACATACCTTGACTCTATCCTTTCCCCCTTGGTCTAGCCCACTCCTACCTATATCTGCAACATGCTCTCAATCTCCTCACTAGCTTTCTATTCTATGGCCCTGACCGGCTCATTTTCACCATGGATATCCAGTCCTTAGATACAGACACTTCTAACCCCCATCAAGAAGGCCTTACTCAACCAGTTCTCCTTCAACACTACCTCCTTTGTCTGGCAGAACTGGTCCCCCTCAACAATTTCTCCATTGGCTCCTCCCACTTTCTCTGAACTCAAGAGGTAGCCTTGGGCTCCTGCTATGCCTCCTCCCTCTATGGAGGTTCAGGGCCCCAAACATGTTCTTCCAGGTGAGACAACACTTCACCTGCGAATGTGTTGGGGCCACCTATTGCACCCAGTGCTCCCTATGTGGCCTCCGTATATTGGTGAGACAGTGTAAATTGGGGGAGTTGCTATTGTATCTAGTGCTCCCAATGTAGCCTTCTCTATATTGGTGAGACCTGACATAGATTAGGGGACCTCTGCTCCATCTGCCAAAAGCGAATCTCCTGGTGGTCAACTATTTTAATTCCTATCCCCATTCCCTTTCCGACATGTTGATCCATGGCTTCCTCTTTTGCCACAAAGAGGCCACTCTCAGGGTGAAGGAGCAACGTCTCATATTCCATCTACATAATCTCCAACCTGATGGCATAAGCAATGATTTCTCCTTCATTTAATTTTTTTTTCTTCTCCCTTACCACTTCTTCTGTTCCCCACCCTGGCCTCTTACCTCTTCTCTTCATCTGCCTATCAAGACGCCTTTTCTTTCTTTCTTTTCTCCCATGGTTCACTGTGCTCTCCTATTAAAATTCCTTCTTCTGCAACCCTGTACCTTTCTCACTCACCTATCACCTAGTCTCCTCCCCCTACCCCAACCTTTTATTCTGGTGTCTTTCCCCTTCCTTTTCGATCCTGAAGAAGGGTGTCTGCTGGAAACATTGACTGTTTATTCATTTCCATAGATATTACCCGGTTTGCTGAGCTCCTCCATCAGTTTGTGTGTGCAGCAATGATTGAATGGTGGACAGACTCGATGGGCTGAATGGCTTATGATCCTAAGGTGCCAGTGTTGGACGGTAGCTGGTGTAGCGCAGTGGGGTCGGGGTATATAACAATGGGGTCTTGTGCATGTGCCTCGGACTAAATAGTGCCAGTCACGTCAAGACCGATCATAAATCCCATCTGGCGAGACAGAACTCTTCCCTCTGTGGCCGCCATTGGGATCAGTTCGTTACACCGTGGGACACAGAGCTTTGTCTGCAAGCTCAGAATAGAAGCTCACGTTGGACACATCTGCAGCCTCCTGGGTTAGGGACGCCCGCACTGACATGACCAGTGCACTGATTCTTTGTTAGAATGAATTGCATGGTAATGAATCACGGAGATGTTAGACCAGCTCACCTTTTGTGATGAAAGCCACTCCTCTCTAGTTTGGCCCACCAAAACAAGCAACCCACTGTTGCGTTCTTTAAGCCCTTCCCATTGTATCCTTTGCCTCTCACCTCTGCTGCCAGCTCTTGGTGAAAGGCACTACATGACTACACAACACTAGCAGTGGGAGTGGGGTCAGGAGCAGAGTGGGGAACAGGGTCTGGATGGTGGGAACAGCGATCCAGCCTATCTAGATAGCATGGAAAGCTGTTCTACAGGAGAGTGGGAGCAGCCACGGACAGCAGGACATTCAACAGGCAGAGATTCAGGGATGGGGATTTGGGGAACGAAAGGTCAAGGGGAAGGTAAGCAAGGAGGAGGCACTGGGCAGGGGTATCTGTGCCTGTACAAATGCCCAAGACCATGCAGCTGTGTGTACATGGGCATTGAGAGGAGTCTCTCAGCACAGAGCACAGTCTGACTCCCCCACTGTACAGAGCTCTACGCTGCTGGATTGAGGTCCCAATGTGTTCAGCACAACCAGATTCCTCTTAATCTGTCTCAGAAACTGAAGCAAAAACCAGCAGATGCCACAAATATGAACTAAAAATACAAAATCTCAGAAACGGAAGGTCAGGTAGGATCTGTAATAAATGAGGTGATTATCTCAGATTAGTGATCCTCGAACTTGGGAGTTTTGGCCTAAAGCATTAACTTTCTCTCTGCACAGGTGCTGCTGACCTGCTAAATATTGCTGAGATTTTGTCTTCTTATTTTGTTTTTCTCACCCCTGCCTTCACTGCTTTCCAGGCTCTCTCACTGTTTCCTCCATTTACACTCTGTCTTTTCCCTTCCTGGATTTTTTTTCTTTAGTTTCCTAGCATTCTGCAAAGTTACTTTAACCTTCCAGGCCTGGTTAAGGCATAAACTGTCTGGACTGTAAGGCCCCATTCTCCCCAATATTGGCCCTAACATTCCAGGAACCCACAGCTTCGCATTCAGTTGCACTGTCCTCCTATTCAGTGCGACACAGGGAACTGGAGCTTCAATCGAAAATGATTTCTCTAACTTTCTGTAATTACTCCCCTCCCCCTTCTCTCTTTTATCATTTCCCATTCTGGCTCCCCTCTTACCCCTTCTCTTCTCACCTGCTGGTCATCGCCCTCTGATGCCCCTCCTCTTTCCCCTTCTTCCATGATCCACTATCCTCGCCTAACAAATTCCACCTTTTTTAGCTCTTCACCTTTGCCACCTATCACCTCCCACCTTTTCACTTAATCCTTCTCCCTGACCCATCCACCTACCACCTGTCAGCTTGTACTCCTTCCCACCCCCTACTGTCTTATTCCCTTTCCTTTCCAGTCCTGGTGAAGGGTCCCACCCCAAAACATCAGCTCTTTATTCCTACTTGACATGTGGAGCTCCTCCAACATTTTGTTTCTGTTACTCTGGATTTCCAGCATCTGCAGAATCACTTGTGTTTAGGAATCTGGAACTTATGAAATTTGCCACCATTCAGGTCCTGCTTCTTAAGCCCTTTCCTATCTCTTTAAAAAGAGTCTTCAGGGCATTGTTCCTTTCATTACTCATCACAATCGTACCAAAATGGACCAGAATTTCTGCTTGTTTAGCTATCCTTCCCGAGGCTTCTTCAGCCACTCAATGAAATACTTCAACCTGGTATCACTTGAAAGCTCACCTTCGACTGCAGCAGTGCCCATCTGTTCCCCCTAGAACTTCTGAGCACAATTGCTCCTTTGACCCTTCTCCCTCCCTGTATCTCTGAGCCACAGTTTGGTGGCCAGGTTAGACACCCAGGGGGGACACTCTCCCCCATCGGTCCACAGAATGGTGGATGTCCAGGGAGGGGAAACATCCTGAAGCTCGCACGTGACAGAGGATGTGCACATTACCGTTTGTTAGTTTCCATCGCTGCAATAAAATCCCCCTATCCAACTCAGCCCCTTGCTTCGTGCTCTGCAGAGGTGGAACTGTTGTGGGGGCAGCTGTCTCTGGGACTGGGCTCTGCCCCGTATACTTATTACTTCCTCTTTGCTGTTAGGCTTCACGTCTATCTTGCCAGTTAACATTCTGTTACTTCCCCCTCTCCCATTTGTCCCTGCTTGCCCTTCATCGTGTGACTTCACTCCACACTCCTCTCTTTTCCTCTGCCACCCACATTCTCCTTCATTCCTCCCCAAAGACAGGAACATATGCACAACTATTATTTATCGGCATGGAACTGGATTCAAACCAAAGCTCTTCCTACCATTTGCTGCTTGATTACATGTTGAACAATTTTTAATCATTGGTTTTTAATCATATTTTTAAAATCATTGACCAATTCCCCCTCTGTCTGTCCGAGAATGCTCACCGATATACATGAGCCTGTGCAAGGGCAAGGAGGCAGATACTCTAACCTCACCCAGCTTAAAAGAGGGTGCAGTCAAAGATGCAAGTGAAGAGAAAGCCGTTAGAGAGGAAGGTGAAGGTTAGCAAGAGTGGGGAAACAGAGCGACAGCCATACGTACCACCCAGATGCAAGTCGAGGATTTCACTGTAACTAGACTCTCCCCAATAGTCTATAATAAGATTAGAAAGAGTTACTGTACAATGCCAGGCAACACGCAGTACAAAACATGCATACACACACCCCTACACACGCACACAGGAGCTGCTCGAGGAGTGAGCCAGAACCCAGACTTTCAACGGGAGCAATGCAGCACCATCCGGTCTGACAATCCGGTGTGGGCTGCCACTGTCCAGCCTAGATTTCACTTGCAGGTTTACTTTGAGCAGTAATTTCACTGGGGTAAACCCCCGGGCTGTCGAATACCCGTTCACCCATCGGCTTTAGAGTGAGGAATGGCAAACCTCTTGAGCAGCTTCATTAGACAGAAACTGTGCAGCAATGGAGACAGTAATCGAATCTGACAAAGTAGGACAGGCCCAACCAGAAACCTTTTGATTATCAGAGACCCAATGCTCACTGCTGAGGTAATTTCAGAGAGTGCTGGCTCAGGACAGGACAGGAGATAGCAGTTATAGACAAAACAGCTGGAGAGATGTCTTTTAACATCCAGCAAATCTAATGGGCCGTTGATGAGTCCGAACTTATTTTAGGGCGGAGGGAGGGGTTAAAGGAGCCAGTGCAGTAGCTGTTGAGGGTGATAGGAGAACTCAGTGGGAGGGGGCCATTCACCGGGTTGTCCTACAGGAAGTATGCTCAGTAAATAATGTTGAGCAAAACGGCACTAATTAAAATTTTTAAAAAATAACGAACAACAAAACTAAAACACATAAGTTAAATGTTGCTGTCCCCTCTCCACGTGTAGGTGAGATACAGCTCAGGTTGAGGGTTATCGGACACCAGCTGCTCAGGAAGCCATTGTGCTGGGATCAAGGTTATTAACGGCACGGGACCTGGTGATGGACTCCAAGCTGCTGATGTAAGGACTCCACAACCACATGTTGACAGGATCCCTGGTGAAGGGGCAGAGAGGCTAGAACTCCTGCTAGATACATGCTCCTGGCTGCTGAGCACTGAGGGTCAGAGTTTGTATTAACCCTTTGGGAGATGAAAGTAGATGGTGAGAATAGCATTCAGTCCCCATTATTACTTACTCTGAGAGGACAGTGGAACCAATGTTGGGTGAATGTGTTCCCACTACATTGTTGAGGAGTTCTAGGTATTAGATCCAGCAATGAAATTCTAGTGATAGAATGGTGTGTGAGGGGAGGAGTGTAGAGTGGAATAGCTCACCCTTGCCAGGTGTGTTGTTCAGTCTAAGGGAGCTGGGGCAAGGAAACCATTAACCGCCGGTCAGCCCACAGTCGGTGAGGATGACCTCAGAAGCACTGTGACTGACCCCTGGAGGAAGTACAAAGGTCTCTGGTAGGACACTGGATGACCTTTCACACTCCCCTAGAAAGAGCAAATGACCCTGGGCAGACCTGCAAGTGATCGGAGGAGTGTAGAGGTCATCCTGATCAGCGGTTGATGCTCACCCAAAAATAAATTGATGGTGCAAAGGTTCATATCTAATTTCACTGAGTGAGCAAGTGAAGCTAGAAATGTCTGTATTTAATTCAGAATGTAGTGAGTGAGTTTAATGGGATTATTAAATCAGATGGAGTAGAATTATTTTCAGGCATTTTGAGATTAATTCCAGAGTAATGATTTGGAAAAAACTGTGATTAGTTCCAGAGAGACCGGTTCTGGAAAGGACTATGGTTAATTCCATTGTAAGTGATCTGGAAAAGATGGTGGTTAACCAGTGATATAGGAAAGATCATTGTTAAGTAGAGTGATCTCGTAAAGATCATGGTTAATCCCAGAGTGATCTCGGAAAGATCGTGGTTAATCCCAGAGTGAACTCGGAAAGATCGTGGTTAATCCCAGAGTGATCTCGGAAAGATCGTGGTTAATCCCAGAGTGAACTCGGAAAGATCGTGGTTAATCCCAGAGTGATCTCGGAAAGATCGTGGCTAATCCCAGAGTGATCTCGGAAAGATCGTGGCTAATCCCAGAGTGAACTCGGAAAGATCGTGGCTAATCCCAGAGTGAACTCGGAAAGATCGTGGCTAATCCCAGAGTGAACTCGGAAAGATCGTGGCTAATCCCAGAGTGATCTCGGAAAGATCGTGGCTAATCCCAGAGTGATCTCGGAAAGATCGTGGCTAATCCCAGAGTGAACTCGGAAAGATCGTGGCTAATCCCAGAGTGATCTCGGAAAGATCGTGGCTAATCCCAGAGTGATCTCGGAAAGATCGTGGCTAATCCCAGAGTGATCTCGGAAAGATCGTGGCTAATCCCAGAGTGAACTCGGAAAGATCGTGGCTAATCCCAGAGTGAACTCGGAAAGATCGTGGCTAATTCCAGAGTGATCTCGGAAAGATCGTGGCTAATCCCAGAGTGATCTCTGAAAGATCGTGGCTAATCCCAGAGTGATCTCGGAAAGAACGTGGCTAATCCCAGAGTGAACTCGGAAAGATCGTGGCTAATCCCAGAGTGATCTCGGAAAGATCGTGGCTAATCCCAGAGTGATCTCGGAAAGATCGTGGCTAATCCCAGAGTGAACTCGGAAAGATCGTGGTTAATCCCAGAGTGATCTCGGAAAGATCGTGGTTAATCCCAGAGTGATCTCGGAAAGATCGTGGTTAATCCCAGAGTGAACTCGGAAAGATCGTGGTTAATCCCAGCGTGACCTCGGAAAGATCGTGGTTAATCCCAGAGTGACCTCGGAAAGATCGTGGTTAATCCCAGAGTGACCTCGGAAAGATCGTGGTTAATCCCAGAGTGATCTCGGAAAGATCGTGGTTAATCCCAGAGTGATCTCGGAAAGATCGTGGTTAATCCCAGAGTGAACTCGGAAAGATCGTGGTTAATCCCAGAGTGATCTCGGAAAGATCGTGGTTAATCCCAGAGTGATCTCGGAAAGATCGTGGTTAATCCCAGAGTGATCTCGGAAAGATCGTGGTTAATCCCAGAGTGATCTCGGAAAGATCGTGGTTAATCCCAGAGTGAACTCGGAAAGATCGTGGTTAATCCCAGAGTGATCTCGGAAAGATCGTGGTTAATCCCAGAGTGATCTCGGAAAGATTGTGGTTAATCCCAGAGTGATCTCGGAACATCGAAGTCAGAGCGCGGGAAGAAGTGATGAGGAAAGCGGATTCATAAGAGGGACCAACCTTTCGCATTCTATCTCAGCAAGGAGAGAGGGGGAAGGGGCTTCCAGTTTACCTTGCCCACGGTTCCTTATTGACAATGGAAGGACCAAGTTAGCCTAGGGAGCAAGGAGCTAACCCTGGCTGGGGAGAGATGAAGCAATAGGACTGGACATCCTGTATGTAGCTATTTAGTCGATGACTGGTGGGAAGAGGACAACCTCAACATCCCGTCCTCAGATGCCAGCATTACTGGGCCTAAAAAGAAACTACTATGGATGGTGCTGTACTCCAGCCGTAGGGAAGGTGATAAAAACAGGGTGGAGATACCTGCTTCTCCACGGAGAGCCTTCTCCACAGCCACTCCCCTCTCCTCCAGCTGCCTCTGCTTCTCCTCCACCTGCTCCAGCTGTCGTTGAATGATCTGTCAGAATAAAGGAGTTTATTTAGCTCTTTCACTGGAAATGCACTGATTCCCCATTCCCCATGGGAACAGAAAGCTGGGCGCAACAGCCAGTGGTGCCTGAAGGCAGAACCACAGCCAATCTGTTACCACCTCCACCACAACAGACAGTGGTGCCTGAAGGCAGAACCACAGCCAATCTGTTACCACCTCCACCACAACAGACAGTGGTGCCTGAAGGCAGAACCACAGCCAATCTGTTACCACCTCCACCACAACAGCCAGTGTTGCCTGAAGGCAGAACCAATCTGCCAATGAGCCTTGGAATCCATCACCCAGCTGGTAATGAGCAGTAGAACCAATTGCCCCTCTGACAGTGAGATGTAGAACCCATTGCCCCTCTGACAGTGAGATGTAGAACCCATTGCCCCTCTGACAGTGAGATGTAGAATCCATTACCCCCTCTGACAGTGAGCTGTAGAACCCATTGCCCCTCTGGCAGTGAGATGTAGAACTCATTGCCCCTCTGACAGTGAGCTGTAGAACCCATTGCCCCTCTGACAGTGAGATGTAGAACCCATTGCCCCTCTGACAGTGAGATGTAGAACCCATTACCCCTCTGGCAGTGAGATGTAGAACCCATTGCCCCTCTGGCAGTGAGGTGTAGAACTCATTGCCCCTCTGACAGTGAGCTGTAGAACCCATTGCCCCTCTGGCAGTGAGATGTAGAACCCATTGCCCCTCTGGCAGTGAGGTGTAGAACCCATCGCCCCTCTGACAGTGAGATGTAGAACCCATCGCCCCTCTGACAGTGAGATGTAGAACCCATTGCCCCTCTGACAGTGAGATGTAGAACCCATTGCCCCTCTGGCAGTGAGATGTAGAACCCATTGCCCCTCTGACAGTGAGATGTAGAACCCATTACCCCCTCTGACAGTGAGATGTAGAATCCATTACCCCCTTTGACAGTGAGATGTAGAACCCATTGCCCCTCTGGCAGTGAGATGTAGAACCCATTGCCCCTCTGACAGTGAGATGTAGAACCCATTGCCCCTCTGGCAGTGAGATGTAGAATCCATTACCCCCTTTGACAGTGAGATGTAGAACCCATTGCCCCTCTGGCAGTGAGATGTAGAACCCATTGCCCCTCTGACAGTGAGATGTAGAACCCATTACCCCCTCTGACAGTGAGATGTAGAATCCATTACACCCCCCCGACAGTGAAAAATGAAATGTGTAATGTCCTCTGGCAGTGAACATTAAAACCTATCATGCACTCTGGCAATGAAACACAGTAGTGTTTGTTGCCTGTAAAACCAAACAGAAGAGCTCATTATGCAGTTTGGCAGTGACCCTCGGACAGTGAGCCCATGACCCTGTTACCTCCTTGGCATTGAACAATAGAACCCGCCGTCCTGTTTGAGCAGTGGTCACTCCCATATGACTTGGGGCCTCAGGACCTCTTGCCCACCTTCAGCAGTGAACACTGGGGTTCATTACCCATTCTGGCACTGAGCCATCATCCCCTCTGGGAGTGAACTGTAGAGACACTCCCTACCAGCGGTCATCAGAACTGATTATCCAGCTGAACACTGGTCACTAGAACTGATTATCCAGCTGAACACTGGTCACTAGAACTGATTATCCAGCTGGACACTGGTCATTAGAACTGATTATCCAGCTGGACACTGGTCATCAGAACTGATTATCCAGCTGAAGACTGGTCATTAGAACCTCATTATTCAGCTGAACACTGGTCATTAGAACTGATTATCCAGCTGAACACTGGTCATCAGAACTGATTATCCAGCTGAACACTGGTCATCAGAACTGATTATCCAGCTGAACAACTGGTCACTAGAACTGATTATCCAGCTGAACACTGGTCATCAGAACTGATTATCCAGCTGAACACTGGTCACTAGAACTGATTATCCAGCTGAACACTGATCATCAGAACCGATTATCCAGCTGAACACTGGTCATCAGAACGGATTATCCAGCTGAACACTGGTCATTAGAACTGATTATCCCTCGGTGCAAAGTCCCATCAAACTGCTATATATCCACCATAGCTGTACGATGGCACAGTTAACTCATGGAACACATTAGCTCTGCAGGAGCTAAAACAGTGCAATACGGAAATATCTGCTCCTCACAGGCAGTGCACCTCAACAATTATTATCTGGACATCGCAGTGTATTTCTCCCTGTGACCATATGGGTTTCCTCCCACAGACCAAAGGTGTATCGGTTAGCAGGTTAACTGGTCATGTGATTAGGCTAGGATTAAAGCTGAAGACTGCTGGGCAGCAGGGCTGGTAGAGCCTATTCCACGCTCTACGTCAACAAACAAAGAAATAAATAAACATCCAAAGATTGAAGGAAGTGTGTTAACATGGATTGAAATCTGACTGTCACATGGAGAAATCAGGCTGGAAGTATGCAACCAGTGAAGATCCCTGAAGATCAGTTCTTGCCCCTTATTTGTTTACTTTGATTTGGGGGGAGGAATGAATGAAATATAAGGTTTCCTAGTTTGCAGATGATACAGACCAAAGTGGAAGCTCAATGATGTGGTGAGGACATTGTGATTCTGCAACATGATAAAAAAAGACTGACTGATTGGGGAAAAGATCTGATAAGTGGAGAAGCACGAGATCCTGCACTTCAGTAAGAGGAATTAAAAGGCAGATCGTCTAAACAAAGGGAGAGTGCAAGGGAGAGAAGTTCAGGGAGATCAGAGTGCTAATGCATAAAGCACAGAATGTTAGCAGGAAAACTGGCCTACAAGAATAGGGAAGCACTGTTACAATTGGTTAGGCCACCTGAAATAACGTGTATTGTTCTGGACTGCTTAACAACAAAAAGGTTAGCAGTCCAAAGGAAATTTGCCAGTCTAGTTCCTAGGATGAGAGGGTTGTTATTTCAAGACGGGCTAGACAGCTTGAGTCTGTATTTCTTGAAGTTTAGAAGAATCAGCCGTGACTTTATTCAAACTTATAAGAGCCAAAGGGAAGTTTGATAAAATAAATGATTTCACCTGCAGGAGGCCCATGATTAAGGTGACATCATCACAACACAAAAGCTGGCTTTTTGAAATTGAGGTACGTAAGAGACCGTAAGACATAGGAGCAGATTAGGTCATTTGGCCCATTGAGTGCTCTGCCATTCCATCATTGCTAATTTATTATCCCTCTCAACCTCATTTTCCTACTTTCTCTCCATAATCTTTGATGCCCTGATTAATCAAGAACCTTTCAACTTCTGCCTTATATACACCCAATGATTTGGTCTGCACAGCTGTCTATAGCATTGAATTCCACAGATTCACCACCCTCTGGCTAAGGAAATGTTTCTTCATCTCTGTTCTAAATGGGTGTCCTTCAATCCTGAGCCTATGACCTCTGATACTAGACTGCCTCACTATAGGAAACATGCTGTACACATCCTCGCTACTTAGTTTCAATATTCAATAGCTTTCAAGATTCTCCCTCATTCTTCTGAACTCCACTGAGTACAGGGTCAGGGCCAAACAATCCTCATATGTTAACCCTTTAATTCCTGGGAGAATTCTTGTGAACCTCATCTGGACCCTGCCCAATGCCAGGATATCTTTCCTTAAATAAGAGGATAGAAACTGCTCATAATACTCCATGTGGTCTCACCTGTGCTGTATAAAACTCAGCATTACATCCTTGCTTTTTGTATTCTCGTCCTTTTGAAATGAATGCTAACATTGCATTTGCCTTCCTTATCACCGACTCAAACTGAAAGTTGACCTTTTCAAGAATGTTGCTCGAGGACTCCCAAGTCCCTTTGTACCTCTGATTTTTGAATCTTCTCCCCATTTAGAAAATAATCGATTCCTTCTGCCAAAGTGCATGACCATGCACTTCCTTCACTATATTCCATCTGCCACTTCCTAGCCCATTCCCTCCAAGTCCTTCTGTAGAAACTCTGCTTCCTCAACAGTACCTGCCCCTCCACCTATCTTCATATCGTCTGCAAACTTGGACACAAAGCCTTCATCTAAATCATTGACATATAATGTGAAAAGAAGCAGTCTCAACAGTGATTCCAGTGGAACTCCTCTAGTCACCGGCAGCCACACAGAATAGCTCCCTTTATTCTAATTCTTTGCCTCCTGCCAGTCATGCCAGTACCTTTCCTGTAATACCATGGTCTCTTATCTTGTTAAAGCAGCCTCGTGTGCAGCACCTTAGAGCACAGCACAGAAACAGGCCTTTTGGCCCTTCTTGGCTGTGCCGAACCATTTTTCTGCCCAGTCCCAGTGACCTGCACCTGGGCCATATCCCTCCAAACCCCTCTCATCCATATATCTGTGCAAGTTTTTCTTAAATGTCAGAAGTGAGCCCACATTCACCACTTCATCTGGCAGCTCATTCCACACTCCCACCACTCTCTGCGTGAAGAAGCCCCCCCAATGTTCCCTTTAAACTTTTCCCCCTTCACCCTTAACCCATGACCTCTTTTTTTTCTCCCCTGGCCTCAGTGGAAAAAGCCTGCTTGCATTCACTCTATCTATACCCATCATAATTTTATACACCTCTATCAAATCACCCCTTATTTTTCTACGCTCCAGGGAATAAAGTCCTAACCTATTCAACCTTTCTCTGTAACACAGTTTCTCAAGTCCCGGCAACGTCCTTGTAAACCTTCTCTGCACTCTTTCAACCGTATTAATATCCTTCCTGTAATTAGGTGACCAAAACTGAACACAATACTCCAAATTCAGTCTCACCAATGTCTTATACAACCTCACCATTACATTCCAACTCTTATACTCAATACTTTGATTTATAAAGGCCAATGTACCAAAAGCTCTCTTTACAACCCTATCTACTTGTGACGCTACTTTTAGGGAATTATGTATCTGTACTCCCAGATCCCTGTGTTCTACTGCACTCCTCAGTGTCCTACCATTTACTTTGTATGGTCTACCTTGGTTTGACCTTCCGAAGTGCAATACCTCACACTTGTCCACATTAAACTCCATCTGTCATTTTCAGCCCATTCCTCCAACTGGTCCAAATCCCTCTGCAAGCTTTGAAAACCTTCCTCACTATCCATTACACCTCCAATCTTTGTATCATCAGCAAATTTACTGATCAAATTTGCCACATTATCATCCAGATCATTGATATAGATGACAAATAACAATGGACCCAGCACTGATCCCTTTGGCACACCGCTAATCACAGGCCTCCACTCAGAGTAGCAATCCTCCTCTACCACTCTCTGGCTTCTTCCATTGAGCCATGAATCTTGAACCTTTGACCCTTGTCAAAGGCCTTCTGAAAAATCTAAATAAACAACATCCACTGACTCTCCTTTGTTTATCCTATCTGTTATTTCCTCTAAGTATTTCAACACATTTGTCAGGCAAGATTTCCCTTCTAGAAAACCATGCTGACTTTATCATGTGCCTCCAAGTACTCCGAAACCTCATCCTTAATAATAGATTCCGACATCTTCTCAACCACTGAAGTCAGACTAGAAGAAGAATAGTCCTTAACTTGGCAGTGGAGTTATCGGGGTACTGTCTTTTTGACGGTGTTTCTGTAGTAAGCTATTCTTGTTTTTATGAGGCCGAGTTGCTAGCTCGACGCTCAACCTGACTTGAAGTCAGACTAACTGGTCTTTAATTTCCTTTCTTCTGCCTCACTTCCCTTCTTAAAAAGTGGAGTGACATTTGCAATTTTCCAGTACTCAGGAACCCTTCCACAACCTAGCAATTCTTACTAATGCCTCCACAAACTCTTCAGCTACCTCTTTCAGAACCCTAAGCTGTATTCCATCTGATCCAGGTGACTTGTCTATATTCAGACCTTTCAGCTTCCCGAGCACCTTCTCATTAGTAATAGCAACTACACTCACTTCTCTCCCCTGACACTCACATTCTGCTATTGTCTTCCACAGTGAAGAGTATTTATTAAACATCCCCATTACTACCTCTCCTGCGTCATTTTTAGTGGTCCACTCCTCTTTTATTCTTTATATATCTGAAAAAACTTTATATTACTGGCAAGCTTACTTTCATATTTCTTTTCTCTCCTTATGGCTTTTTAGTTGCTTTCTGTTAGTTTTAAAAAGTCTTACAATCCTCTACCTTCCACTAATTTTTGCTATATTATATTCCCTCTCTTTAGCTTTTATGTTATCTTTGACTTCCCTTGTCAGCCATGGTTGCCTTATCCTCCCTTTAGAATACTTCTTCATCTTTAGGATGTACCTTTCTTGCGCCTTCTGAATTTCCCCCAGAAACACCAGCCACTGTTGTTCTGCCATCATCCCTGATAGTGTCCCCTTTCAGTTAACTTTGGCCAACTCTTCTTTCATGCCTTTATAATTCCCTTTACTCCTTTGCAAGACTGATACATCCAATATTAGCTTCTCCTTCACAAATTGCAGGGTGAATTCTGTCATATTATGATCACTGCCCTAAGCTCCTTAAATAATCTGGGTCATTATGTAACACCTATTCTAGAATTGCTGTTTCCCTAGTGGGCTCAACCACAATCTGCTCTTAAAAAACCATTTCATAGGTATTTTTCAAATTCTTTCTCTTGGGATCTAGGTGATTTTCCCAATCTACCTACATATTGAAAGCCCCCACGATTATTGCAACATTGCTCTTTCTACATACCGTTTCTATCTGTCAAAGTAATTTGTAGCCCACATCCTGGATGCTGTTCAGAGGCATGTATATAAATCCCGTCAGGGTCTTTTTACCCTTGTAGTTTTTAACTCTACCCACAAGGATTCTACAACTTCTGATCCTGTCACATCTTTCTAAGGATTTGATTTCATTTTTTACCAAGAGTCACCACATCCCGTCTGCTTACCTGCCTGCCCTTTTGATGCAATGTGTTAAACTCACAATTACGATTTTCTTTCAGCTATGACTCAAGAGACGCCCACAACATCATACTTATCAATCTCTAATTGTGCTACAAGATCATCTACCTTATTCCACATACTACTTGCATTAAAATATAACACCTTCAGTCCTGTATTCATCACCCTTTTTGATTTTGGCCCCCTATTACACTTTAATTCATCACACTAAATGCAATTTTGCCCCATCCTCACAGTCTGACTACAAACTGCATCTAATTGTATACCAACTGCCCCATTCTCAGCCTTATCACTCCGGTTCCAATCACCTGCCAAATTAGTTGAAATCCTCCCCAACTGCTCTAGCAAACCTACCTGCAAGGATATTGGCCCCCTTGGGTTCAGGTGCAACCCATCCTTTTTGTAGGTCATATCTTTCCCAGAACAGACTGGAATGATCCAGAAATCTGAAACATTGTCCCCTACACTGATTCTTCAGCCAAGCATTCACCTGTTAAATCATCCTTTTCTTACCCTCATTGGCATGTGGCGCAGGCAGCAGACCAGAGATTAGTACCCTGGAGGTCCAGCTTTTCAACTTTCTGCCCAACTCCTTATATTCCCTTTTTAGGAACCCCTCCCTTTTCCTATCAATATTGTTGGTACCAACATGTACCTGACTTCTGGGTGTTTACCCTCCCCCTTTAGAACACCATGGGCTGTATGCAAAACATCCCTGACCCTGCCACCTGGGAGGCAACATACCGTCCGGGTCTCTCTTTGACATCCACAGAATTAATGCATGCTCCTCTGATAATGGAATCCCCTATCACTACTGCACTCCTCTTCTCCTCCCTTCCGTTCTGAGCCACAGAAGCAAACTCAGTGCCAGAGACCCCTGGTAGGTATTTTCCCCCTACAATATCCAAAGCGGTATGCTTATCATTGAGGGGAAGGGCCACAGGAGTACTCTGCACTGGCTACCTACTCTCTTTTCCTCTCTGATAATCACCCAGGTACCTGCCTCCTGCAACTTAGGGGTGACTACCTCCCTGTGGTTCCTATCTATTGCTTCCTCATTTTCTTGTATGAGCCAAAGGTTATCCAGCTGCAGCTCCAGTTCCTTAACATGGTCTCTGTGGAGCTGCAGCTCAACGCACTTTGTACAGATGTAGTTATCAGGAAGACTGGAGGTCTCCCAGTGTTCACACATCTCACACAATGAACATACTACTCCCTCCGAACCCATTCTTAGCACATTAGCTTTGTACTAACAGAAAAAAAACTTAGCAGAAACCTACTTAGAACCTCAATCTGAACTTGCCCAAGCCTGCTCTCATTTAAACTGGACCACTCTAACACTCACAAAATGCTGGAGCAACTCAGCAGGCCAGGCAGCATCTATGGAAAAGAGTACAGTTGACATTTTGGCCCGAAATGTCAACTGTACTCTTTTCCGTAGATGCTGCCTGACCTGCTGAGTTCCTCCAGCAATTTGTGAGTGGTGCTCGGATGCCCAGATCTGCAGATTTTCTCGTTTCCCATTCTAATACTGCCTACTTGCACAACAGCCGCTCCGCTTACAACCTCCTTTCATTTTATTCGCCTCGCGATGATTGCAGTTTGCTGGAAGAGAGCTGAAAGCACCCAAGTTCTTTTTAAACCTTGTGCTGCATCACCAATGAATGACTTCTCATGCTGATTGCAGACCTCCAAAAAAAAAACAGCAAATATGTGGGATTCTCCGCCTCCGACGGTGGTGGAGGCCAGATCACTAGATATATTTAAAGTGGAGATAGATAAATGTTTTTGAAAGGTTGAGGAATTGAGGATTATGGGGATCTGGTACTGACGAGCTGGAGATAGGATAGGTTAGTTGTGATCATATGCAATGGTGGCCTACTCCTGCTCCATTAGGGCTGTCCCCTCTCAGGTTGCATATTTTATAACGTATTAGCTTATAAGAGCACCATGGTAGCACAGTGTTTAGTGCGAGGCTATTACAGCTTGGGATTCAGAGTTATGAGTTCAATCCTGGCACCCTCTGTAAGGAGTGTCTGTACATCCTTCCCATGGAATGTGTTTCCTCCTGCAGTCCAAAGACGTACCTGGTAGGTTAATTGGTTGTTGTGAATTGTCCCTGATTAGGTTAGGGTTAAATAGGGGCTGTCGAGGTTGCTGGGTGGTGTGGCTCAAAGGGCCAGAAGGGCCTATTCCACACTGTATATCTAAATAAATAACAAATGAATAAATAGTACACAGATAGTAACCAATCACAGTTCACTACCCATTAAGCCAGTGAACCGTAGAAGCTGCTACCATCTCAAGGCATTGTACCATCTTAGATGCCACTTCATGGCAATGTACCATTCATTCCTCTACCACCTTGGGACTGTGTATCAATTCTCCTGCAGGCCGGTGTGCCACTGAACTAGTTAGTGTTTGAGTCCTCACCATCCCCCTCCTCTTCAGAACCCCATATCCATGGAGAAGGTGGAGCATGAAGTTTGTCCTTCAGGCACTTGAAGTGTTTTGTGTGGATGACAATGCATAACAGAGAAACAAGATAGAGGAGGGTGTTAGCTGGTCTGCAATGGAACCTTTCACAAGCCACACTACAATAGCATGAAAGAATGGATTCTGCCTCTGTCCATTCATGTAAGGTTATTGGTTTTGCTTGATGCAAAAACATTTCTTCTACTTTGGTCATACTAATTGGAGGTGACCACCCATCAGTTACAAACCTGCGCTCTGTGTAGCCTCTTCAACTCTTCCTGCTTGGCCTGTCTCCGGGCTGCCTTTTGGACCCTCCGAGTCAGCTTGGAGTTGAGTTCCTCCTCGGTGTAGGGTTTCTGAAAGAAGAGAGCTGAGTCCTCACTTTTGCTTAACATGAGTATCCTTCCCAGTGAGCCAAGGAACTAATACCAGGAGCAATCAAGTGCGTTCAGCATTACTAATGGATACAGTTTCAGAGGATCACAGTGACAAATTCTGCCACTGGGATCTATAGCCACTGTTAAATCATACCACTAGATCTGTTACAGGCTAGAATACAGAAAACACAGGTACACTGGATTCATTTGAAGACACACAGACAAAGCAAACTACTGGATCCATGGTGACACAGACAAAAAGGACCTGGATCTACTTGCAGAGCCCACAGACACAGAACATCACCAGGTGCACTGATCGAATCGACCTCACAATACCTGGAGAATACCAAATCAGGGTACAGGGAGCTCTAATTCAACACAGTGTTACCAGTCATGCTTGGGTTAATTCATCAGTTGTTTCTCTATACTCTGGTTAGGAAACGAGGCAGAAAGATCTCTGTCATATTTTAGTCATTACTTCCTTAATGTCTTGTGCCAACAGCAGTAACACACCAAAAGCTCTTCTAATCTCATACACCTTATCCACACAGAAGGAGAACTATCATGTGGATATTTAAATGCCAGTTCACCCTTCACACCTGCCATGGATGATCAGGAGAGTGTATGGTGAGAGGGAGAAGTTGATAAGAGATGTCAGAGCTGATTTTGTTTTCTTTTGCCCATAGAGTGGGGAAGGATGCTTGGAACAGGCTGCCAAAGGTGGTGGTGGTGGAAGCAGATACAATGGTGGTATTTAAGAGGTACTTAGGCACATGACCATGCAGGGAATGGAAGGATTGGTATTGTGTACAGGCAGTTTAATTTGGCATGGTTGGAACAGACATTGTGGGCTGAAGGGCCTGTTCCTGAGCTATACTGTTCCATATATAAAGTTGGTACAATGGGAAAATTGTTGGCTTGTACCTACTTAGCCTACAAGTCCTCATTAATAATGGTACTATGTGGATGAATGGGAAGAAATTTGTTCTCTATAGTTTCCAGTACCCCATTAATTCCCAGGCCACTGTCAAATGACTTCATTTAACGAACATAAGCTCCAAGAAAGAGCAAGAGTCGAGAGGAAGCACAGCAGACAGCAGTTGTTAATAGAGGGAAACAGGCCGGTTCCAAAAACCTCAAGGAAAACAAAAAAGGAAATGGAGGCAAATGGAAAACAAAGATAATGACTGGCTGGCAGTATATTTAAAGGGAATGGAGAAATATTCCATAGGCTTGAGACAGGAAGTCATAAGGCATGTGATCAAAAGTACGTTTAGTCATGGATGTAGAAGGTGTGGCTAAGGTATTGAGAATTTACAGAGTTTGCCACAGGAAAAACAGGTTCCTGAAGTTATGCAAAGACTGAATGGGCTACTAACAAATGGTAACAAGCAGATAATGGAAAGACTCATTGAAATTGTTGATTCTGAAATCTGGAGCAGCAAATAATCGGCAGGAGGAACTCAGCAGGTTGAGCAGCATCTGTTGGGAGAAGGGGTGAGTATAACGTGAAGGGCTAGTGTGCTTCCTGATCAAAAGCCCCTCTGCTGTGCTGTTCATCAGCTCTTTCCCATTGGTTGCTTTATGTGTACAGTACTGGGTGCCTCACAGGTATAAGAATAGCACGTGCGAGAGACTCGCTGGATTTGCCTTTGTTTCCAGGGGTTCCTCTTCAGAGTGCTGAAGAACCAATAGGAAAGTATGCTGCAGATATAGGAGAGCCCACACTTAGCTAAGTTTCTGTTGAATGTTTATGTTGTAGTTGTGTAACTTGGGGAGACTTAATGAACTACCTGTCAATTTTGAAGTATTACTGAATGTTTAGTGTTGTATTTTTTTTTAAACTTAGGGTTGCTGAGGGGAGTACTTGTCTGACCTTGATGTTTGGTCAAATGTTTTACTGTCTATAAACAAATGGTTGATGTGCTTATTTGCAATCAGTGTTTCTGTCTCACTTACCAAACCCATGAACCTGCTTCCCCTTAACAGTGGGGTGAGGAATTGTCCATGCTTCAGGTCAAGATCATGCATCAGGAGTCATGCATCAGGACTGAAAGGTGGGGATAAATCACCTGGTTCAGATGGAATGCAACCTAGGCTGCTTAGGGAAGTAATGGAGGAATGCAGAAACCATGCAAGGGTACACCTAGGTAAGTAGTTCAAGGCTTGTTATTCTGTTCTAGTATATGGGGTTTATGCTTCTAAGCAGGTAATTGTGGCTTTCTGCCTTACTGAGCCAAATCTGCAAGTCTTTTGGTGTTAACATAACAAACCCTAGCTGTAATTTCCCTAACATTCACAGGTTCAGAGGTGCTGCCTGAGGAGTGGATGTTGCACTCCATGTTCAAAGAAGGATCTAGGGATAAATACAGTAACTACAAATCAGTTAATGTTGTAGTGGGAAAAGTTCAAAGAACGATAATCAGAGTCGAATTTATCAAGTAATTTGGATGTGTGGATTGATAAGAGAAAGCCAGCAAAGGCAAAACACATCACATTAACATAAGCATGGTTGGAAGTAACAGATAGTTGATGAGGGAAGTGTGGCTGATGTGGTATGGACCTCTAAGAGACATTTGTTAAGTGGCACTTAATAGGCTGGTGTTCAGGATGAAAGGACTGGATAGATAATTGGCAAACAGAGTAATATAATAGTGAAAGGTTGCTTTTACAGACCGGAGGTAAATGTAGAATGGAGTTTTCCAGCAGCCTTTGTTAGAACTGCTGCATTTATTTATATATTGTATATCGGTGGCAGAGGGAACAATTTCAGATTTTCCAATCACACTAAGCTTGGGAGAGGGAATGAACTGTGAAAGGTTACAGGAAGGACATTAATAAGGTTGAAAGAGTGCAGAGAAGATTTACAAGGATGTTGCTGGGACTTGAGAAACTGAGTTACAGAGAAAGGTTGAAGAGGTTAGGACTTTATTCCCTGGAGCGTAGGAGAATGAAGGGAGATTTGATAGAGGTGTATAAAATTATGATGGGTATAGTTAACAGTGAATGCAAGTAGGCTTTTTCCCACTGAGGCTAGGGGAGAAAAAAAAACAGAGGCTATGGGTTAAGGGGGAAAAGTTTAAAGGGAGCATGGGTGTGGGGGGGCTTCTTCACACAGGGAGTGGTGTGAGTGTGGAATGAGCTGCCAGATGAAGTGGTAAATGCAGGCTTACTTTTAACATTTAAGAAAAACCTGGACAGGTACATGGATGAGAGGTGTACGGAGGGATATTGTCCAGGTGCAGGTCAGTGGGACTAGGCAGAAAAATGGTTCGGCACAGCCAAGAAGGGCCAAAGGGCCTGTTTCTGTGCTGTAATGTTCTATGGTTCTGTAAAGGTTTGGAAAGAGACTCAGATAGGCTGCTGGTGGCATAGACAGACGAGTGGCAGATGAAATACTATACTAGGAAAAGTGAAGAGTTACATTTTGTTGAGAGTATGAGAAGAGGGAATGTAAACTTGAGGACATTTCTACAAACATCATTCACCACAACTGTAGCAGTTAAGAAGAAGAAAGAGGTGCACAGCAGGTATGGACAACAAGGAACTAATGAGATGCTCGAGGGGTATCAGAAATGCAGGAGAACACTTAACTGGGAAATCAAGAGGGTTAAAAGAAGGCAAGAGTTTGCTCTGGCAGACAAGCTGAAAGAGAGTTCCAAGGGCCTTCTACGTATGTATTATGAGCAAAAGGATAGCATGGGACAAAACCAGTCCACTTGAAGTTCAGCATGGTCATCGATGCATGGAGCCAAAAGAAATGCAGGGAGATCTTAAATGGATTTTTTTGCATCGGTATTTATTCTGGAGATGGACCCAGAGTGTATAGAATTGAGGCAAAGATGTTTGCTGTCTTGAGGCACATGAGGTTGGATAAGTCACCAAGGCCTGACCACATGTCCCCTCAGACCTTGTAGGAGGCTAGTTCAGAATTTGCAGGGGCCCAGGCAGAAGTATTTAAAACTTCTCTTGCCACTGGTGAGGTGCTGGGGGACTGGAAGATAGCTTATGTTGTTCAATTGTTCAAGAAAGGCTATATGAATTAATCAGGAAATTATAGGCCAGTGAGTCTGACATCAGTAGCGAGTAAGTTATTGATAAATACTCTAAGGGTCCAGATGTATAAATATTTGGATAGGCAGGGCCAGATTAGGGATAATGAACTTGGCTTTTTGCATGGTAGCTCAAGGGAGCTAGGGCTTTACTCTTTGGAGAGGAGGAGGATGTGAGGAGACATGTTAGAGGTGTACAAGATATTAAGAGGAATAGACAGAGTGGACAGCCAGCGCCTCTTCCCCAGGGCACCACTGCTCAGTACAAGAGGATATGGCTTTAAGGTAAAGGGAGGAAAGTTCAAGGGGGATATTAGAGGAAGGTTTTTCACTCAGAGAGTGGTTGGTGCATGGAATGCACTGCCTGAGTCAGTGGTAGAGGCAGACACACTAGTGAAGTTTAAAAGACTACTTCAGGTATACGGAGGAATTTACGGTGGGGGTTATATGTGAGGCAGAATTTGAGAGTCGGCACAACATTGTGGGCCTGTAATGTGCTGTACTGTTCTATGTCTAACCAATCTTATAGTTTTTCCAAGGAGGTTACCCGGAATTTAATGCAGACAAGTGTGAGATGTTCCACTTTGCAAGGACAAACCAGGATAAGGCTTACACAGTGACTGGTAGGGCACCGAGGAGTGTGTAGAACAGAGTGATCTCAGAAAATAGAGCCATAATTCCTTGAAAGTAGCATCATAGGTAGATAGAACAGGAAAGAGAGCTTTTGGCACATTGGCCTTCAGAAATCAAAATATTAACTGTAGGAGTTGGAATGTTACATTGAAGTTGTTTAAGATGTAGGTGAGGCCAAATTTGGAGTATTGTGTGGAGTTTTGAGCAAACTTAATTGTAATGTTCAAGAGACAGTTGGAAGTATTGGAGAGGAGAGATTTGTTGGGAAAGGGCAGTGGACCGGGACTAATTGGTCTGCTCTTACACTGAGTCAGTGTCAGTATGGACTTGTTGGGCTGAATGGTACCCCTCTGTGCTGTACCCATTCTATAATTCAGCACACAGGTGGGGGAAACCAGAAGGAAACATCTGTGAGAAGATGAGGGAATGCTGGCATGAGCAAGGCAAAGACTAAAGAAACTAGCAACAACTTGTTCCAGAGGCAAATGAGGCAAGGGAGTAAAGATGATGAGCATGAAGAACTAGCATGGTTCACTGATGACTTTCCAGCTCAGATCAGCTGAGACAATGCTCTCAGCCAGATTACCCAGTTAAGGCCACCAGTGAACTTTATTGAATTAATGTATTAGTAACAAAGCAGTCCTTAATTCATGCTGATTGCATTGCATAGAAACTGAGCTATATTACTGTAAATGAAATGAAAAGATAATTAAATATTGATGATAAACAGTAAGTGAATACCTCTGTGGTCCAGGAATGGGATTAAAAAACAGATCTGTATTTCAGAGTCAGCTTCCTGAGTGAGGAAGTGGGAAATAAATGGAGGTGCAGCTGCTGATCTGATAACAGAACTGTAATGCAATACCTACAGAAAGGGATTAACTCACAGGCAATGAATTGTTGCTTTGCAAGCACCTTGATGGATTGGGAGATGGAGATTTGGGCAGAAGAATGGTGGAAAACTTGAACTTCACAACCGAGGGGCCTGGGAAGGATAAAAAATTAAACTGTTGATACCTCCAGTCCTTGAAGTGTACATCTCCTTTCTGAAATAACTCTCCCACCTCCACACTGACCAGATTGACTTATTCTAACCCAAAACAAATGAATCCACTTTTCTCCAGTTAACACTACTGCTACCCACCCATCTGCAACCCCAGCACATTCATTCAAGCTCTCCTCTCCCCACTACAGGACAAACCCATTTGGTTCTCAGAATGACTGCAGTACAGCCATTCGATGTCAGCAGACAGCACTCTACCTTGAATGTGTATGATCTCCTGAATGCCAGAGCATGGGGAACATAAAGAGTCTCAAGGAGGGAGAAAAATAAAACAACTTAGAAAGGAGCAGTTTGAGAACAGAGCACAGTAACAATGATAAACCATTTTCACAATGTAGTGTAATTGCACAAGAAATAACAAACCATACTATGGCTTCAAACTCATGCCTATCAATCAATCCTACTGTGCCTTCACTCTCACCAACCAATCCTACTGTGCATTCATGCTCACCAACCAATTTTACCGCACCTTCACTCTCACCAACCAATCCCACCATACCTTCACTCTCACCAACCAATCCCACCACACCTTCACGCTCACCATCCAATCCCACCGCGCCTTCACGCTCACCATCCAATCCCACCGTGCCTTCACGCTCACCAGCCAATCTCACCCTACCTTTACTCACACCAGCCAACCCCACCCTGCCTTTACTCTCACCAGCCAATTCCACCGTGCCTTTATGCCTACCACGTGTACCACATCTCATGCTCAACAACCAAACCCACCATAACCTCACGATGAATTGCACTGCATCCTCACATTCACCGACTGAACGCACTGTGTCTCATGCTCACCAACTAATCCCAATCACAGTGTCCTCAAGCTCCCAAACTGCAGTGTGTCCTCACACTCACCAACCATTCCCAATGGGTCCTCATGCTCACTAACCAATGCCAACCATCACTCTCACCAAACATCACATTGTATCCTTGTGGCCATCAACCCAGTTCTCAAGCTTGGACCCTAACACATACATCAAATCCCTTCCTTTATCCTCTTAATCCCATGTACACTTGGCTCCTTTTATATACTAGAATGTGTCTGCTTGCAGTCCCCACCATTACAATTGGACCTCTGTGTACTTGTACATTTGAACCCTGCATGGTTTAATGCTGAACCTTTATCTCTGTTAACTTGTACATTTCCACTCATGTACACTTGACTCTCTAATGCTGAAGACATGGATTCAAGTACAGCTGAACTGTTCAATTGGACCCAAGTACACTGAGATGCCTCTATCCATGTATATATTCACAATAGTGCACTTTTGTGCTAGTGCATCTTGGACTTTTTCTTTGGCTATGAGCTTAAACATTTCCATCCCTGAACCCTTAGACCTCTTTATCTCTGTATCCAAGGCTCTTACACCTCACTGTACTTGGGTCCTGACATGCACATTCACTTGGATCTGTTTAACCCTGTGCAATCTGGTTCCTTTAACCAAATAAACTTGAATGCTTATATACCTCTAACCCTCTACTCCTAAAACTTAATCCAAATCCAATCATGGCACCACCCACAATCCTGATCCCATTTACAATCCCAACCTAAACACTCATCTCAGAGTGAGCATAATCATGCCTTGGCCAATCTTCCCAAGTGGCTTACTGGGTGAAGTCCCTGACTGACCTTTTCACGCATAACATGTATACAGGGTTCCATCAGCCCAGACTACGCAGTTGGATGGATAACCCACAAGTACTTTGCAGATTCATGCCACACATCTCTGTAGGTGTGGACATCACCAACAGTCTGTCCTGGTCCAACTGTTGATGTCATGGCCAAAAAAGATCACCAATATCTTTACATGCTAAAAAGTCTAAATAAATTCGGCATGTTGATACTTATCATCGTGCAGCACAGAAAGCAATCTGTCTGTGTGCACAGTGGCTTGGCATGGCAACTGTTCTGACCCCGACTGCTGGAAGCTGCACTGAGTTTTAGGTGTAGCTGTGCACATCACAGGAACCAGCCTCCCATCTATGGACTCTTGCCTACACTTCTCGCCGTCTCAATAAAGTAGGCAGAATAATCAAAGACTCCACCAACTCCAGATGTTCTCTTTTCTCCTACCTCACGTTGGGCAGAAGATATAACAGCCTGAATGCACACACCACCAGGCTCAAGGACAGCTTCTACCCCTCTATTACCAGACTCCTGAATGGACCTCTTGTATGATGAGATAGTCCTCACAACCTACATGCACTGCACTATTTTGGTTATTGTTACACTTTATTCTGCATTGTTACTGTTTTACCTTATTCTAGCTTAATGCTCTGTGTAATAATTTGATCTGTATGAACAGTTTGCAGAGGTAAGCTTTTCACTGTATCTTGGTACACTTGACAATAGTAAACCAATACCAATAGCATCCAAACACACAGAGAACAGTGCTGGGGTACCTCTCGCCTGGAGCGCTGTGAGGTCCTCTCGAGTATATCGTCACTGGACAGGTCTGAGTCTTCTGAAAAACTGAGGTGTTGACGGAGCTGGAGTTCTGCAACAAACAACCACCAGAACCACGTTACTGAAACAAACTGACGAGTGAAAGTGGCCACATATGACATGAACACCAAGTGTTAGAAGGATGAAACTAAAGGAACTCACATTAAACCCATGCCCCTAGTACAGTGGCAATACTTGATGCATACCCCATATCACCAGACAGTGATAGTGTCCTCCCTTTAGAAAAATGACAGAGGATCTCCTTGAAACCTACCGAATATTGGAAGGCCTAGATACAGTGAACCTGGATTAGCTCTATTTGTCACATGTACATTGAGACACACAGTGAAATGTACTGTTTCCATCAACATCCAGCACATTTCAAGATGTGCTGGGGTCAGCCCGCAAATGTTGTCATACTTCTGGTCCCAACACAGCATGCCCTCAACGTACTAACATTAACATCGTTGGAACGTGGGAGGAATCCGAAGCACCTAAAGGAATCCCATGCAGTCACGGGGGAAGAACGTTCAAACTCCTCACAGACAACAGCAAGGATCGAACCCTGATTTTACAGCAGGTGCTATAAAGCGTTACACTAACTGCTATGCAGCTTGTTGGATATTTCCAATAGCAGGAGAGTCCAGGACCAGAGAGCACAGCCTCAGAATACAAGGACGTTCCTTTAGAACAGAGATGAGGAGGGTTCTTTAGCCAAAGGGTGGTGAATCTGTGGAATTCACTGCCACAGACGGCTGTGGGAAGGCAAGTCATTGGGTATATTTAACGCAGAGGTCCACTGGTTCTTGATTAGTAAGGGCATCAAAGGTTACGGGGAGAAGAAAAGATAAAGGGGTTGAGAAGGAAAACAAATGTGGAGCAGACTCAATGGGATGAATGGTCTAAATCCATTCTTATAGTCTTATACCCCACGCTCCCAGAGTAGAAGCCTTTTCTTTCACCCAGCTCATCAGACCTAAACTAATAATTTTCAGAGAAACCTCACATATATTACCACATTCTTAATTTAATAGTGCCTACAGAAGGCACCTGTTTATAGACCCCGTCTCATTCCATACATAACCCCCGCAGCTGGAGTATATGACCTTTACCTCTATTGCAGTGCCCCTAGAAATAGCCTAGTACTGTCACCTGCTGCCCAGTGACTGAGAAAGGAATTATATGTCTCCCCCCCAAAGGTGCACAAAAAAAAGGACTGGAAGGCAGCACTGTTGTATAAAAAGTGAAGGAGGATTAGACTGAAAAAATAGTCAGTAGTAAGGGCATAATCAATAAACTATTGGAAAAATAGATGAGATTGTATTATGGGTCATTAAGAAGTTCTTGATTAGTTAAGGACACCTGCATGTTAAAGAAATGTTGGGTCCAACTACTTCAACTGAAATTATGGAAGGTGGAAACAAGAAGAGCCACTGAGGATTGAAAAGCTTTTGATGCAGTTGTCACACGGCTGGCTGATCAGTAAATTCAATATCCATGTGGGTTCAAAGGAGAGTGATTGTAGATCCAAAGATAGCCCAGTGAGAGAAGGTATCAGGGACAGTTAAGCTGTTTCTGGTGGAGTTTTGCAGAGCTCAGAAGTCAGTCTTTATTTTTTGCACAACACACACTAAATGCTGGAGGAACTCAGCAAGTGAGGTGACATCAATGGTGGGGAATAAACAGATGAGACCTTACATCAGGACTCTTAGCCCGAAACATTGACAGTTTCGATATGCTGCCTGACTTGCTGAGTTCCTCCGGTGATTTGTGTGCATTGCTCTAGCTTTCTAGGTTCTGCAGAATCTCGAGTTCTTGTGTTTCTGCACTATAGATCAATGAAGAATGCAGCTGGGAAGGGAAAAGACAGCTGACAACTGTGTCACTGAGTACTGTGGTTGGGTAAATCATTGGGTCAGCAGGGTGGGAAATGGAGTTAGAGGGAACAGGTTGAAGTGTGAGGATATCACATTGGGGGCAGTGTTTCAGGGCTAGGGCCTGTTAACCAGGGCCCAGTACTGTTCCTACCGACTGCAGTGCGCAGGATGTCAGTGCTGCGCTTGGTGCCGGAGTTGGTGGCGTTACTGTTGGAGGGCGAGCCGAGGCAAGCCTTCTCCTCCTTCTTCTTTCTGTCCTTCCTGTAGCTGGAGAAGACGGACCTCCAGATGGACCTTGGCTTGGTGAGTTCTTCGGTCAGGCTGTTCTCGGCCTTCGACTTCTTCTCCTTCTTGCTCTTCCGAGGTGAGAACAGGGAGGCCCTCTTCTTGGTCTTGCCACCTGAGCTCTCAGAGGAGGCCGCTGAGCCCTCGTGGCTACCGTCCAGCGCCGGCACTGGGCAGGGCAGGCTGTCGACCACTGCCTCCTGCTGCTCGTGGCCATTGATTAACCCAGCAGGGGAGAGGAGCACACTCTCGGCGCCAGTGTCCTGAGCTCTCTGGGGGCGGGCTGAAGCTTCTTCCACCGCCTCCATCTCTTTCATCTTCCTCAGCTCCCTCGCCATGGCATCCCGGAGGGCCTGGCTCTTGACAGACTTTTCCCGAGCCTTCATCCTTTCCTTGGCCACCTCTTTGGCCTCGGGGGAGATCTCGGTCAGTGGCCGACGCCTGGCAGCTGTGGGCACAGCCTCCCCGACCTTCACGCTTTGGACTGGATGCAGCCTGGCTGGTCTCTCCTGCCCGAGAGGGTAAAACCGCTCCTGGAGGCTGGCATCGGGTGTCCTCTCATCGTAGGTGTCCTCTACGTCATCTGCAAATGGGATCTCATCAATGCTCTCTGCCAGTGACTTCCGGACACTCCCCGGCGCAGGGCTGGACGCTCGCTGGCCTGGCGACTCCTGGGCGAGGCCCTGCTCAGCTGGACGCTTCTTTGTGTCACGGGGCTTCCTCCGGCGTAGGGTGGCTGGTTCTTCGTTGGCAGGGGGTGGGGGAGGTGGGCTGGAGGGAGGGGTCAGCATGGTGTCCGAGTTGTTGAGGCTCTCACTGGCGGCTGTCCTGGTGTTGCTCAAGCTCCCGTTCAGGCCCAGGCCGGAGGTGCTGGTCAAGTCCCTCTGGCCGCTGAATGAACTCTTTGGCTCTATCACTGCGGAGGGGCTCGGGGTGAGGGATGGCACTACCTGCTCCTCAACTGAAGGTATGCTTGGTGCCCCGGAGGGTGGAGGAGAACTGGCCGGGTGTTCCTCGAACAGCTCCTCTGGCGTGAAGGACTGGGGAGAGGCAGATCCTGTGGTGGACAGTGTGAAGCTGGTCTCTGAACCGCTGGTTCGCTCCGGAGCACCGACTCTGAGACTCTTCCTCATCTCCGAGCTCCTCAGCCAGAATTCGCCCACAGGGTCCTTTGCAGCCGGCTTCTCTCCCCCTGGCACTGGGCTCGTTGCACTGCTCTTCTTGTCTCTGCCCGGCTCAGCTATGGGGGTGGACGTTAGGATGGTGGGGACCGGCTGGGATTTCACCGGTGACTGCGCGGTGACGGGACTGGCTGCTTCGGGAGACGTTAGTGGCTGACAGCAGATGGCTGGAGTGGCTGGACTTTGGGTTGCAGGGGCGGCTGCTGGCTGAGATCTCACTGGCGAACAGGGTGAAGTCAGTTCTGGAAAGAACAGAGGCTGTAGTCGCACTGGAGAGAGGTTGGAAAGAGAGCTGGCGAGTTTTGGTGACTGTTCTTCTCTCCTTTCAGAGCAATACGGCTCCACTATGGAGTTCAGCTTGCCGACCTGTTCAAGGGGAAAGGGAATAAAAGGTGTCAAACTCAGACAGACAACAGACAAGTTGTGATTGCACAGACACAGAGCCATTGAGGCGATCCAGTTCTCTGAGAGCATAGAGGATCCTCCAAGCACTCATCCAGAACCAGCTCTCTCAAAGGCCCATCCTGAACCAGATCTCCCAAAAGATATATTGACCGTGTTCCTCTTGTCCTCACCTACCACCCCACCAGCCTCCGGATCCAACATATTATCCTCCGCAACTTCCGCCACCTTTAACAGGACCCCACCACTTAGCACATCTTTCCCTCTCTGCTTTTTGCAGGGATCGTTCCCTCCGTGACTGCCTGGTCCACACGTCCATCCCCATGGATCTCCTACCTGGTACTTATCCCTGCAAGCAGAAGTGTTACACCTCCTATTTAGGGCCCCAAACAGTCCTTCCAGGTGAGGCAACACTTCACGTGAGTCTGTTGGGGCATCCGGAGCTCCCGGTGCGGCCTCCTCTACATTGGCGAGACCCAACACAGATTGGGGGACCGCTTCATCGAGCGCCTATGCTCCGTCCGTCACAACGGACAGGGTCTCCCGGTTGCCACCCACTTCAACTCTGCTTCACATTCCCATTTGGATATGTCCATACATGGCCTCCTCTACTGCCATGATGAGGCCAAACTCAGGTTGGAGGAGCAACACCATCTGGGTAGTCTGCAGCCCCTTGGTATGAACATCGAATTCTCCAACTTCCAGTAATTCCCTCCCTCTCCCTTCCCCCATCCCACTTTCACTGTGCCCCCTCTTCCAGCTGCCTATCACTTCTCTCATGATTCTGCCTTCTTCTACTACCCATAGTGCTTCCCCCTTACATTCCTTCTTCACCTTTCCTGCCTATCCCCTCCCCCACCCCTTGATCTTTCCTCTGATTGGTTTTTCACCTAGCACCTTCCCCCTCCCCCCACCTTCTTTATAGGGTCCCTGTCCCATCCTTCTTCAGTCCTGAAAAAGGGTCTCGGCCCGAAATGTTGACTGCTCATTTCCACGGATGCTGCCCGACCTGCTGTGTTCCTCCAACTTGTTTGTACGCGTTGATTTGACCATAGCATCTGCAGTGTACTTTGCGTTGACATATTGAACAGATCTCCTAAAAACTCATCCTGAACTAGATCTCCCAAACACCCACACTGAACCAGTTCTCCCAAAGACCCACCCGGAACCAAATCTCCCAAAGACCCATCCTAGAACTAGATATCCCAAACACTTGTAAAGAGGGTTTCTTCTTTTTTGTTAACTAGCAGGAATGCTAATTTACTGATAACGAGAATGGTATTCCTTTGTAAACCAAATGGGGATTAATGTTCTTTCTTCTGAGTCTGTAAGCTTTTGTTGACGGGCTTTTGGGCAGATCGGCGCGAGGGGGTCGAGAGAGAGGACGCAATGCTCTAAGCTGGGCGAGGATCGGACCCCGAGGCCGGGAGATTCTCCGAGGAGGGGGGTGGATAAAGCTAGATGTGCTTGGTTGACCACTCGGAGGGTCCTGAGCTGTTTGGAGAGTCGAGGAGTTTGGAGGGTCCTGAGCTGCGAGTTGAGGAGTTTGGAGGGTCCTGAGCTGCGAGTCGAGGAGTTTGGAGGGTCCTGAGCTGCGAGTCGAGGAGTTCGGAGGGGATCGAATGGTGGCCAGAAGACTTCAGAAATTGAGCTCCAACGGTTGTGCACGAAGTGGTTTGGACTTTGATAAGTTTGGCGCCTTTTCTTTAATTTTCTCTTCATATATACTGTATCGTTATTAATCACTTAGTTATAGTAACCTTTATAAATTGTACTCATTTAATCGCATATGGTGTACTGTCTGTTTTTGGGTGAGGCGGGGACATCACACAGCATCCACACCAGCTGATTACCCAGTTTGGAGGGGCCGAAGGCTGCTCCCCCTAGACGAAACGAGCTGAGCGAGCCTGAGGTGACCCAGGGGGGTTACACACTCATCCCAGAATGAGATCTCCCAAGCACCCATCCTGAACCAGATCGCTCAAATACCTACCCTGAATCAGAACTCACAAATATCCAATCCAGATCCAGAGTCCCTAAAACAAACATCCTGAACTAGATCTCCCAAAGATCCATCTCTAATAAGACCTCCCAAACCAGATTTCACAAACACCCATCCCAAACCAGGTCTCCCAAATAGACATCATGAACTAGATCTCCCAAACACCCAGCCCAGAACCAGAACTCTAAAAACACACCTCAGAAAATACACAAAAAACCACAAAAATACAACTGCAGACGCTGTGGATCATCTCAGAAAATGATCTCCCAAACACTCATCCTGAATCAGAACTCACAAATACCCATCCCAGATCTAGAGCCCCTCCAAAAAACCATCCTGAACCACATCTTCCAAACATCCAGAAACAGATTCGCCAAAGACCTGTCTCTAGCCAGATCTTCCAAATACCCATCCTGAATCAGATCTTCCAAACACCCAGAAAAGATCTCCCACCTCTCATTCTGAGTCAGAACACTGATCTCAAACCAGATCTCCCAAAGATCTACATCTAATGAGATCTCCCAAACAGGAAAATTTAACCATAAGTACCCATCTTAAACCAGGTCTCCCAAATACACACCCCAAACCAGTTCTCTCAAATACCCCATCCCACAAACAGAACTCTCAAAACACCCATCCCAGAGACAGATCTAAAAAAAAATCCCAAACCAGATCTCCCAAATACCCATCCTGAACCAGATCTCCCAAAAAACTTCTTGAACTAGATCTCACAAACTCCCATTTCAAACCAGAAGTCCTAAATTCTCATTCCTAGTCAGAGCACCAAAACACTGATCCCAAACCAGATCACCCAAAGACCTGTCTCTAACCAGATCTCTCGTAGACTTATCCCGAACCAGGTCTATCAAACACCCATCCTTGAATCATATCTTCCAAGTCTGAATTATTCAGAGACCCAATCCAAGCCACATCATGCATCACCCCACAATATATTTACTGTACCTCCAGCTGATTTCTCAGAGAGTTGAGAGAAGATACCTGAGGATCCGTATTGCTTCTCGAAAGCACTGGGTACGTGGGTATGTATCCATCTAAACATATCAGACAGATATCCATTCAGACAAGCGCTGTAATTGACCCCATTAATTTGCTGTACCTCCCTCTTTTATACAGATCTATCTGTAGTAATTTATTCTGTTTTCATCCAGAATCTGCCAGGGTGGGTGTGCCACACTTTCAGTGTGCCAAGGAAAACTGAATCATAGAGTTGCTCAGTAGGGAAACAGGCCATTTGATCCAGTTTGTACTTACTGACCAAGGTATCTATCTTAGCTAGTCCCATTTACCTCTGTTTGCCCTCAAAACCTTGCCTATCCATGTACATGTCAAAATGTATTTTATATGCTGTAATTTTCCCCACCTACCACCTTCTCAGGTGGCTCCTCATACCCATCACCCTTCTATGGGTAAAACCTGTCCATCCACTTCCTTTAAGTTTCCCCTTTCACCTTAAATCTATGCCTTCTGGTTTTAGACCGCACTACCCCAGGGAAAAGATAGTGACCATTTTCCTTATCTATGTCCCTCATGATTTTAGACAGTCGGCCCTCCTTATCCGCGGGTTCCGCATGCGTGGATTCAACCAACCATGGATCGGGAAAGCTCAGAAGTTCTCTCTCCAGCGCTCGTTGTTTGAACATGTATAGACTTTTTTTCTTGTCATTATTCCCGAAACAATACAGTATAATAACTATTTACATAGTATTTGGTATTATAAGTAACCTAGAGATGATTTGAGGTATATGGGAGGATATGCATAGGTTACCGCAGATAGGGAATAAAAAAAAACGGATGTTCTCTAAGTTGGAACAGGTACATCTGATATTATTTAGCATCAGTTAGTCAAATGTTTGTCTTAGTACATAGCATATATTTTACCTTTCCATGCATGTAAAACAGTTAAGAAATGTATGTATTTCAATAATTAAATCACTGCGTTGCTTAGTAATATTTGTAGCTTTCATCAGGGCAGGGCCTTCACATGCTCCATTATTCTCACTTTATCCCGATTGTAGCCTAATGCTTTTCCAATGACCGATGGTGTTTCACCTCTTTCCGATCGCTTTATTATTTCTACTTTATTTTCAATTGTGATCGTTTTCCGGAAGAGAAACACTGCAGGCGGCAGGTCCCGAGCTCTGCTGGGCCCTAAAGTCTACCGCACTGAGACAGGTTAAATAAGCTCTGGTGTTCCGCTGGGTCCTAAAGTCCACCGACTTGAGTATCCGTGTATTTTGGTATCCGTGGGGGGGGGAATCCCAGAACCAATCCCCCACGGGTAAGGAGGGCCGATTGTATAGCTCCAATAAAGTCACCCCTTAGCAGCCAAAACTCCAGGGAGACAACATTCTAGTTAATCCATTATCTCCTCATAACTCAAGACCTCCAGTTAGGTGAGCAGAACTACACAGAATACTCCAAGTGCGATATCAATGGTTGCATAGTTGCAACACCATGTTCCAACTGTTGCACTCAATTTCCCATCCAATGAAGGCGAGTATACCACATGCCTCCTTCACCCTCCCCCAATCTACTTGTACCCATACCCACTAGTATCTCTGTTATACAGAACTCTCCAGGTCCCTGCAAATTACTGTGCAAGTCCTGATTTATCTTACCAGTATACAACATCTCACACTTGGAAGTTAAAATTCCATCTCCCATTTCTTGGCCCACTTGGGTCACTTTCCTGACGAAGGGTCTCGGCCCGAAACATCGACAGCGCTTCTCCTTATAGATGCTGCCTGCCCTGCTGTGTTTCACCAGCATTTTGTGTGTGTTGTTTGAATTTCCAGCATCTGCAGATTTCTTCGTGTTTGCTCTTGGCCCACTTACTTAGTTCCTCTAGATCCTGTTGTAATCTAAGATAACCTCCTTCACTGGCTGGAGACAGCCTGTCCTGGTATTGGAGGATTGTCTATGCAGTTGGGTTGGATGGGAGAGAGGAATGGGTCTTATCTTGCCATTGTTGTATTCTCTGTTGGTCTGCTGAGCACTGTGGCATGCAATGTTAGTGCCAGTATGAAAGGTGACACTTCTTGGTTGCTTCTTTACCATGGGTATGTTGGCTGTTAACGCGACCAACACATTTCACTGTATCTTTCAACAGTCATGTGGTAATTGAACTTGAATCTTGACCTTGAACCTTGGAGAGGGCAGAACTGCAAGGGGAAAAGGGACAGTTGGACCCTCAGAACAGTTCAGCACATATGACTTGTCAATATGTTTTCTTGTTTCTGTCAATGTCAGAGGCAGGCTGATTCAGCCAGCTGTCAAAGCAGTTCCAATATTGAGATCATCAGTTCTGAAGGGGGAAGAGAAGCACTATGCTGGGCCCCACCAGTCTGTTTCCTTCAGCAACACCTCCAGACAAAGGTGGGTTAAACTATGAAAGGTCTGAGCCAGTGCAATAATCCATTTAAGAGAGCTGTTTAAGAAGGTTTGGAATCAACAGTTAAGGGTTCAATTGAGATCTTGGGGAACTTGATACCTGAGGCATCGGATTAAGTCTGGGTGAGAGCTGATGTAGTCTTGGGGTTGGACTAAGATCACAGAATTGTCAAGGTCTCAGAGTGAATAGATATAAAATCATAGAGAGATAAAGCATAGAAACAGGCCCTTTGGCCCACCGAACCTGCATCATCCATCAAGCACCCATTTTTAGACTAATCCTACCCTAATGCCTTTTATTCTCCCCCACATTCCCAGGTCTGGCCACTCACCTACACACTAGGATCTACCTAGAGTGACCCATTAATTTACCCATCTGCACATTTTTCAAATGAGGGTGGAAAGTGGGGCACCCTGGAGAAATGGAGGTATTGACAGGAAGGACATTAACCCTCCACACAGCAGAATTGAAGCTGTGCTGTGGGACCAACCGCAAATTAGCTAACATTATACTATTTTGGCTTTTTTTAAAAGGCAGTTCATGGGAAAACATTATGGGAGGTTGAAACATTATTTTCCCCAATAATCACCCAATTTTTTTTGCCCTCTCCAAAACCCAGAAAGTTCTCTCAGTGCTCAAAGGTTCAGTGTTTTTCAATGACAGTTTATTCAACAATCGTGCTGAGAGGAGTATGGTGAAGGGTTGGGCTTGCTGGTAAGTGGCAGGGGAAGTGGAGGAGACTCAAGGTAGGTTCTGGTAGGATTTAAGCGTTAGGTTATTCAATGCATTTTTCATTAAATCACATCTTTGAGAATTTGACAAGCCTTCGCTGATTCTGATGGCACTGATGGAGAAACAGAAGAACCCTGCGAAGAGCACAAACAGAGGCAGCCGAAGGCCATTCAGCTACTCAATAAGGTGATGACTAATTTTGTACCTTAATCTCCCTCTAAAGGTAACTGGTAGGTCAGCTTTTCTGAACGACACTCTTAAACTGTGGAATTCTATACCTAAAACTATGGGGGATGCAGACTCAGCTGACACTTCAAAGCCTATTTACTTAACCTTGCTTTTAACTAACATTTTTTTATCCTTTATTTTCAGGTTTGCTCTTTATCCCATTGCAAGCATTTTGAACAACATTGTCTATTTGAAAAAGTGCACTACAAATAAATTATTTATATTATTATTATTAATTTCACTTCTCTAAACTAACCCCATATCCCTCTATTCCCTTAGGATGTAAAAATATCTCCCTTGGATATATTTGATAACTGAGTACTTGCAGCTCTCTTTGGGAGTGAGTTCCAAACATTTACCATCCTCAGTTGAAGACATTTCTTCTCATCTTCGTTCTGAATGGCTAACCTCTTATTTTAACTATTTTAACAGGGCAACTCCTGGTAGTTGACACACTGACTGATAAACATCGTTCCAGCATCCTCCAAATCAAGTTCCTTAAGTTATTGTTAACCTTTGATTCTTTGACACTCTGGACGTCGCTCCAAGGAGAAAAGGCCAAGTTCACTCAATCTATTCTCGTTAAGGCATGCTCCCCAATCCAGGTGACATCCTTGTAAATCTCCTCTGCACCCTCTCTATAGTTTCCACATTCTTCCTGTAGTGAGGCGACCAGAATTGAGTACGGTACTCCAAGTGGGTCTGACCAGGGTCCTATATAGCTGCAACATTACCTCTTGGCTCTTAAACTCAATTCCACAGTTGATGAAGGCCAATGCACTGTATGCCTTTTTAACCACAGAGTTAAACTTTGAGTGTCCTATGGACTCAGACCCCAAGATCCCTCTGATCCTCTACGCTACCAAGAGTCTTACCATTAATACCATATTCTGCCATCATATTTGACCTACCAAAATGAACCACCTCACACTTATCTGGGTTGAACTCCATCTGCCACTTCTCAGCCCAGTTTTGCATCCTATCGATGTCCTGCTGTAAACTCTGACAGCCCTCCACACTATCCACAACACCCCAACCTTTGTGCCATCAGCAAATTTACTAACCGATCCCTCCACTTCCTCATCCAGGTCATTTATGAAAATCACAAAGAGTAGAGAGTCCCAGAACAGATCCCTGAGGCACACCACTGATCACCGACCTTGATGAGTACATGACCCGTCTATAACCACTCTGCCTTCTGTGGGCAAGCCATTTCTGGATCCACAAAGCAATATCTCCTTGGATCCTATGCCTCCTCACTTTCTCAATAAGCTTTGCATGGATCAAATACCTTGCTGAAATCTACTGCTCTACCTTAATCAGCCAGTTAAGTCACCTCCTCAAAAAATTCAATCAGGCTCGTAAGGTATGACCTGCCTCTGTCAAGGCCATGCTGACTGTTCCTAATCATAATATCCCTCTCCAAATGTTCATAAATCAGGATCTTTTCCATCAACTTACCAACCACTGAAGTAAGACTCACTGGTCTATAATTTCCTGGGCTATCCCTTTCTTGAATAAAATTCCGCAACCCTCCAATTCTCCGGAACCTCCCCGTCCCCATTGATGATGCAAAAATCATTGCCAGAGGCTCAGCAATCTCCTCCCTCGCCTCCCACAGTAGCCTGGGGTACATCTCTTTCTCTCCTCTTGTAGGCTTATCCACATATTGTGTCAGGAAACCTTCAAACTCTACCTACGTGATTTTAACCATGGGGTGATTGTTGATGCCAGGCAGGGTACTTCGAATATCTCGGAAACTTGGTGATCTCTTGGGATTTTCATACATGGCAATCTCATCAGGCATGAAACTGTGTACCGACTCCTCCCCTATCACTGTGGGAGATTTCAGCTAGGCAAACTTGAAGAAGCCTCTGAACAACTATAAACAACATATTACCTGTAGAACTACAGGAACCAACAAACTTGATCACTACCATCAAGAATGTGCCATCTCACACCCACAGTTTGGAAAATAAGACCACCGGGCTGTACTTCTACCAGCATATAGGCAGAGACCACAGCACCAGTGCCGAGTACCAAGAAGGTATGGTCAAAGGAGGCATAGAAGCTCTTACAGGACTGCTTTGAGTCGGTGGACTGGACAATATTCAGGGAGTCATCTTGAGTCTCCATGAATACACCACAGTTGTCACTGACTTCATCAAGAACTGTGTGGATGACTGTGTGCCTTTTGAGAACATACGGGACATACCTAAGCCAAAAGCCACGGATGAACCAATAGGTTTGTAGTCTGTTGAGGCTAGATCCGTGGCATTCAGGACCAGTGACCCAAAAATATACAAGTAGTACAGGTATGACCTATGAAATGCTATTTTAAGGGAGAACAAACAATTCTGATTGAGGTTAGACACAAAAACGCATGTACATCAGCTGTGAGGCCATTACTTCCTACACAGTGAAACTGAACATTATGAATGGCTGTAACGTTTCAGTCCCAGATGAACTTATTACCTGTTATGCACACTTTGATAGGGAGAGTAAAACTACACCGGTGCGAATCCCTGCAGCATTTAGTGACCCTGTGATCTCCGTCTTGGAGGCCAATGTCAGAACATCATTCAAGAAGTGACCTTTGCAAAGCATTAGGCCCTGATGGTACACCTGCAAGGCTCTGAATACCTGTGCCAACCAACCGGTGGGAGTGTTCAAGGACATCTTCAATCTTTTACTGCTGCAGTCAGAGGTTCTCACCTGCTTCAAAAGTGCGACATTCATACCAGTACCCAAGAAGAGCAGAGTGAGCTGCCTCAAAGTCTATCGTGGACTTCAGAAAGAGGAAGTCAAGGGAACACATGCAAGTCCTTATTGAGGGATCAGAAGTGGAAAGGGTGAGCAGTTTCAAGTTCCTGGATGCCAACATCTCTGAGGATCTATCCTGGAACCAATATATTGATGCATTTACAAAGAAGGCACGACAGCGACTATATTTCATTAGGAGTTTGAGGAGACTTGGTATGTCACCAAAGAAGCTCACAAATTCCTACTGATGTACTGTGGAGATCATTCTAAATGGCTGCATCACAGTCTGGCATGGAAACACCAAAGCCCTTGAATGGAAAATCCCACAAAAAGTAGTGGATACAGCCCAGTTCATCATGGGTAAAGCCCTCCCTACCACTGAGAACATCTACACAAAACACTGTCATAGGAAAGCAGCATCCATCATCAGGGATCCCCTTCACCCAGGTCATGCTCTCTTCTCACTGCTGCCTTCAGGAAGGTGGCACAGGAGCCTCAGAACTCACACCACCGGGTTCAGGAACAGTAATTACCCCTCAAACATCAGGTCTCGAATTAAAAGGGATAACTTTACTCCCCTTTACTTGCCCCATCATTGAAATGTTCCCACAACCTATGGACTCACTTTTAAGTGTTCTTCAACACCCAAGTTGGTGCGGTCTTTCATTGATTCTATTTTGGCTATTTTGAATACGCCTGCAAGAAAATGAATCTCAGGGTTGTTAATGGTGACAAATACAGTATGTACTTAGATAATAAATTTACCTTAAACTTTGATTACAGTTTCTACCCTGATGAGTCTTTAATCCTTTCTCAGTAGATACAGTATGAGATAGCACTGGAGTTTGGTGGCTCACTGCAAGCTGCCTCCTGCATATCCACTCAATATTAGCTCTATATCCTGCTGGGGCCTCCTGCATATCCACTCATTATGAGCTCTATGATATCCTGCTGGGGCCTCTTGCATATCCACTCAATATTAGCTCTATATCCTGCTACTGCCTCCTGCATATCCACTCATTATGAGCTCTATGATATCCTGCTGGGGCCTCCTGCATATCCACTCAATATTAGCTCTATGATATCCTGTTCTCTCTTTGGTTCCTCAGTGTAATGATCTGAATAAATTACTCTCTGTACTTCCTCAACCCAGGGTCAATAGGCAGGAGCTGTTTCCATTAACAAATCAAGTTCTGATTGAGGAGTGCTGTGCCCAAAGGGGAATGGGATGGCTTTGCAAGAAGCCAGCATTGTTGCAATGACTAAAGGGTTTCCTCCTGTGCTGTAACAGAAATTCTGCTGAGATCTCAGAAGGAGTCTAATGAAACTTGAGTGCAAGTTCTTGGAGGAGTCTGAATGGGGCTTTTGGAGAGCTGGATGATATCTGAGAGTAACTCCATGCTTTCATATGAACCAGTTCTGAAGGCACCCAGGACACAGCTTCGTTGCCCTTCTCAAGTATTCCACTGTAACATGAGTAACACACACAAAGTGGTGGAGAAACTCAGCAGGTCAGAGGAATAAGCTGTTGATGGTTTTGGCCAAGACCCTTCAGCAGGACTGGAAAGGAAGGGGGAAGAAGCCAGACTAGGAAGGTGAGAGGAGAGGGAGGAGTACAAGCTGGCAGGTGATAGGTGAGAGGGAAAGTGGGTGGGTGAAATGAGAAGCTGTGAGGTGATAGAAGGGTTAAAGAAGAAGGAATTTGACTGGAGAGGACAGTAGACCAAGGAAGAAAGGGGGAGGAGGAGGAGGAGGAGGAGGGGAACCAGGAGGTGGTTAAGGGCAGGTAAGGAGAAAAGAAGGGGTAGGAGGGGAGCCAGAATGGAGAAAGGAAAAGAAGGGGGAAAAACCACTGAAAGTCAGATAAATCGTTAACTGATGAGACCCATCTTTTTTCAAATGATAATCGTGAATTCTCTCTTTCATTGCTGCTGCCAAAATTTTACATCTTGTGCAACCTTGGCAGACGGTTCAAGGACTGGAAGACTGGTTCAGATTCTGATTCATTTATTTATCACATGTACATTGAAACTTACACTGAAATGCGTTGTTTGAGTTAACATCCAACACACCCCAAGATGTGCTAGGGGCAGTCCACAAATGTCGCCACAAGTTCCAACACCAACATAGCATGCCCACAATGTTCACAGAACACACAAGTAACAACAACAGCAGCAGCAGCAGCAAAACTCTTACCTCCCACACACACACAGTCCTCTACCCCAAGACATGCCGTCTCTGGGTCTTCACTGAACTCCTGCCCTCGCAGACATAGGGGACTGGGCATTCAAAATGATGCTCAGAGGCACGAGAAGTGGGAGAAACACCTTAATCCTGAACATCTCCAACTCTGAACCTGAAACTGCATCATCCTTCCCACCACTTTCACTTTGATGATCATTTTCAACTTTGCTTCAGCCTATAAAGTGCATGCTCTATATTTCAGTCTCGTATTCGCCATCGACTAGTTCAAGACACAGCTGTGCCTTAACTGACATATCAGCCTGTAGAATTCCTTCAGCCAGAGGCTGGTGAATTTGTAAAATCCTTTGCCATAGATGGCTGTGGAGACCAAGTTTGTAGGTGTACACTAAGGGAGAGATTGATAGGGTATTGATTGTTAATGGGATTCAGGTTTGTGGAGAGAAGGTGAGAGAATGGGGTAATTAAAAAGGAGCATACTTGATGGACCGAATGGCTTAATTCTGCTCGTATATCTGTTGGTCTGATCATTTGCCACTCATCTCTTGTTCTGCAGCACCTTCCAAATTTTTCACTGCACTGAATCCCAAAACATGCCTCCTTTATATACATATAGCCCTACACTGCCAATCTACCTCACCCAAGCCCTGGAAGACTTTCCAGTTTCTCATCGCAACCCACAAATCTGTTGCTGGGGTATGTTGCTGATATGCTCCCTAATTTGATTCCATAATCATCCATGGCGAAAGGTACTCATATGTCATTCGTATTATGCAAGATGCCAGGGCTTACCTGGACTTCGAACCTTGCCACAAGCCTCTTCTTTTTTCCGCACTAATTGCTCCAGCTCCTGTGTATATGAGAGTAAATGGCTCTCTGCCTCAGCATCAGACGCAATATCTGTCAATGAAAGAGTCAGACAGGAGCAGTACGATTAGTGAGAGGAAAGCAGAAACCTGGATCCAGGCAAAGGAATGCGGAGGGTGCGCATTAATGGCTATTACAATGGGGCAAACAGAAATTCACAAAGCTATCCAATGTTTTACAGTGATGTGTGTCCACAGAATAGTGCCACAACAGCAATCTCTAATTCAATGTCAGCAAAAAAAAACCAAACAGCTGATTATCAACTACCAGGAGGAAAAAGCCAGAGGTCCTTGACCAGTCCTCATTAGTGGATCAAAGGCGGAAAGAGTCAGTAGCTTTTCCTCAAGTTGGAGGAACAACACCTCATATGCTGTCTGGATAGCCTCCAGCCCCTTGGTATGAACATCGAATTCTCCAACTTCCGGTAATTCCCTCCCTCTCCCTTCCACCATCCCATTTTCACTCTGCCTCCTCTTCTAGCTGCCTATCACCTCTCTCATGATTCTGCCTTCTTCTACTACCTATAGTGCTTTCCCCTTAGATTCCTTCTTCACCTCTCCAGCCTATCCCCTCCCCCACCCCTTGATCTTTCCTCTGATTGGATTTTCACCTAGCACCTTCCACCCTCTCCCCATCTTATTTATAAGGCCCCTGCCCCCTCCTTCTTCAGTCCTGACAAAGGGTCTCAGCCTGAAACATTGACTGTTCGTTTCAACGGATGCTGCCCGACCTGCAGAGTTCATCCAGTTTGCTTGTACGTCTTGACTTGACCACAGCATCTGCAGTACACTTTGAGTAACTTTAAATTCCTTGTTGTTATCATATCAGGGGATCTTCCCTGGGACCAGCATGTAAATGCCTTCACAAAGAAGGCATGACAATATCTCTGCTTTTTTGGAAGTTTGTGTAGATTTGGCATGTCACCTACAACTTTGAGAAACTTCTGTAGATGCACAATGGACAGAATCCCAACTGGTTGCATCATGGCCTAGTATGGAAGCATCAATGCCCAAGAATGGAAAAGTCTACAAAAAATTGTGATACAGCCCAGTCCATCACAGGAAAAGTCCTCCCCACTGCTGAGCACATTTATCTGGGGTACTGCATCAATCAGTAAACACCCTTAATATCCAGGCCATGCTTTCCTCTCGCTACCACCATCGGGCAGGAGATAATGGAGCTTTAGGTCCTACACTACCATGTTTAGGAACAGCTATTACCCTACAACCACCAGGCTCCTGAACCGCCATGGATAACTTCACTCACCACAACTCTCAACTGATTCCACAACCTATGGATTCTTTTTCAAAGACTCTACAACTCATATTCACAGTATTACTTTTATTTACAGTTTGTCTTCCTTTGCACACTGGCTGCTTGTCAATCTTTATGTATAGTTTTTCATAAATTCTATTGTATTTAATTCTCCTGAAATTGCCTGTAAAAAAAAATCTCAAAGCAGTACTATGGTAACATGTACATACTTTAGTAATAAATTTACTTTGACTTTGATGATCATTATGTGTTCCACTGAATTTTTTTTTTAAGTAAATAGATTTTGATCAGGTTATCGGTTTTGTATTTTGATAAAAATCGGATGTATTGGTTTAGGCTCTGTGGGTAAACATTCTGCTGTTCTTTATCACAGTGCCTTGTGACCTTTTGTGTCCCTCTGAAAGGGCAGGTATTGCCTTCATTTTACACACGATGCCACAGATAGAACCCTTGACAATGTAGCAGTCTCTCAGTGCTGCTGGAACTAAATGGACAGATACCAAATTACTCTGTTTGACACCAAGGGTGCAGGCTTAAAGCACATGGTCCATTGCCAGAACAAGAGCCCACAGACAGGAGGTTAAGTGTGGAGAAGAGGTATCTGGAAGAACACTGCGATATAGAGAACTGATTGTAGCAAACTTCACAATTCAGAGGGAAGGTCCAAGATTTAATTTCTAGATGAATGAAGCAAAGGGTTGAAGACTGTAAAAATGATTAGGACCATCTGTAGTGGAGAGAAAGGTTAACCCCAACCAGTTGCCAACAATATAAAGGTGGTATGATAATATAGAGGCGAGCACAATACTAACCACATTGCTATTACCACACCAGTGACCGGGGTTGGATTCCACCGCTGTCTTTTAGGAGTTTGTATGTTCTCGTCAAGATTATATGGGTTTCTTCAGATTGCAAAGGTGAACAGAGTAGTAAGTTAATTGATTACATGGGTGTAACTGAGCATCATAGGTTCATTGGACCAGAAGGTCTTGTTACCATGTTGTAACTCTAAAATAGGTTAGTAGGTTATTGGTCACATGGGCGTAAATGTGCGCCACAGGCTCGATGGGTTGCAAGGGCCTGTAACCACCCTGTATTTCTAAATAAAACAGGCCTATATCTGCTCTGTAACCTCTTTAAACTGGATGCAGTTCAGAGAGAAGACTTTTCTCCATGTCCCAGTTCAGCCTCGACACAATAGTTAACATTATTATCTTGCTGTTAAGGTATTTCTAGGAAAGGATTTAAAATTAAAAGTCAGATAGATCAGCCTGAAATCAGAATTTATAATCCCGAGGGAAAAGATGGTTCAGGAAAGACCAAGGCAAATCCCAAGGAGGCAAAGGAACAAATATAGAGCTTGACAAAATACCGATCTTGACAAAGCTTATGAGAAGCGTAGGGCTATAAGTATCAATGAGAAGCAGGTGGACCTCAAAGGAATCAGAAGGGAAGTGAAAATTAAAATGAGAAGCAGAGAGTGTATGAGAGAAGATGAGCTGTCACCATGTAAAAGGGGAATCCAGAATGTTCTATAGGCATATAAATAATAAAAGGAGTAGTACATGGAGTCAGGCCTTTGACAGACAAAAGCAGAAACTCGTAAATAGAAATATACACAACAATCTGGAGGAACTCAGCAGGTCGGGCAGCATCCATGGAAATGAACAGTCAACATTTCGGGCCGAGACCCTTCATCAGGACTGAAGAGGAAGGGGGCAGGGGCCTTATAAAGAAGGTGGGGGGAGGGTGGGAAGGAGAAGGCTGGTAGGTGCCAGGTGAAAAACCAGCCAGGGGGAAGATCAAGGGGTGGGAGAGGGGATAGGCAGGAAAGGTGAAGAAGGAATGTAAGGGGAAAGCACTATGGGTAGTAGAAGGAGGTGGAACCATGAGGGAGGTGATAGGCAGCCGGAGGAAGAGGCAGTGAAACACGTCTGCGCAATAATCTTGAACAATTTTTTTGCCTAGTGACAACAACATGTGCGTACTGAATTTTATATGTAGAATTATTCATTTTAACAACTGGCAAAACACTGTCAATAAGAACTTTGATCTCATCTGGGTTTGATCATTTTCACTCTCATTCATCTGCACTTTCACAAAACATACGTAGCAGACCTGTAGCGGGCAATGAAGGATTTTCCTGCCAGAGCTTTTGCACATCGTCCATATGTGATTTGCTTGCTAAATGATGTTTTAAAAAGTCGTTTCCAAATATCACTCCACTTCTTCCTACTTGCAAATTATTGCATCACGACAACACATATAGGTAACAGCAATTTCTGTACTGTACATAAATATTTCTTGTAGCTGCACATTCTTGACCTCATGAGCTTTTGGTGTAGCAGTTTCTACTGTTTCATTAAGTCATTCTGCTTTAAATGAACAAGCTATTCTTCTGAGCTTCACGCCCTTTGCATCTTTGGAATTCGACATAGTGATTCAGTAATTTCTTCATTAAAAACAGTATAAATAAGCCGGTTCTAAAAGCCGCAGCCAAATCATCACAAACTCCACACTGTCAACACTGTCCGTATCAGAAACCAGAAAAGGCAATGTGATTGTGTACAACTGTGAAATATACTTAACAAGCCAACGAAATAGAGGGTGACAACCTTTTGTATGCAGTTTAAATTCCTTTGTGTGCCAGGAGCAAAAGATGAATGCGCACACTTTAGAGGGAACATTGTCGCTAAGTAGCCAGGAACAGAGGGGACATATTCTTAGGATTCTAAGGAAAGTAGAGAAGAAATAACAGCCACTGAATGTGATCTTACAGTGTTCTTTGGGTATGAGGGTGGTGTTGGAATACCAGAAAATAGCAACTGTCACCCCATGGTTCAAAAAGGGAGTAAGGGCAAGTTCACTAACTCAAATCAGTTATCCTGGCTGGTGGGCAAGTTCTTAGAAACACTGCAACAAACCATCTTCTTAAAGATCTCAGCAAATTCAACAGCATCTGTGCAAGGAAAGGACCAGTTGACGTTTTGGATTGAAACTTGGCATTCAGCCTTAATGCAGAATCATCAACTATTCCTTTCTCTCCACAGACGCTGCTCGAACCACTGCATTCCTCCAGCAGATTTGTTTCTTGTTCCAGATTCCGTCATCTGCAGTCCCTTGTGTTTCTAAGAAACATGAACTGGAACCGGTTTAGTGGTAAACCAGCTGAAAATGCATCATTTGAAGTAAGCCAGCATGGATTAGTTAAGGGGAAATCATTTTAAACCGATCTAAGTGTTTTTTGATGAGGATAAGAGTTGCTGTGATATGCATGAACTTCCAGAAGGATTTTTAAGGTGTCCTATAAGCAGCTTATCAGAAAGATCAATAGATGTGGTCAGTAAAAGGGACATTATCATGGATACAAAGTTGGCAAGGTAGCAAACACCAAAGACCAAGCCAGAGGATGACGAATGGCGATATTCATTCTAGCCCTGTCCACCACTGAGCCCATTTACAAAGAGTGCTGCCACAAGAAAGCAGCATCCATCATCAAAGAACCCCCCACCCCAATTGCAATTTAGACCATACCTACTTCTTGCCACAACAACAGGAACAGTTATTACCCTATTATCAGGCTCCTGAACTGGTGTGGATAACATCATTCAGCAGTGATCCCCAACCACCAATCCGCGGCCCAGTGGTTGGGAAGGAACCACTGCACTAATATATGGACTCACTTTTAAGGACTGCTTAAAACTCAGATTCGCAGTGTTATTCTTATTTACAGTTTGCCTTCTTTTGCACATTGGTTGTTTGTCAATCTTTATGTGTAGTTTTTCTTTTTCAATCTTTTTATTGAATTTCATATATAAAGAGAAACATAATATAAATAGGTTATAAGTGCACTAGATTTGAAGTTAAATTTATAATAGGATAACAATATCTTATTAAATATCAGCCAAAAAAACATAATAAACAATCAAACCTATTTTGATTGAACATGAAAAAGAATAAAAATAGTCATCAAAAGAAAAAAAATGTAAAAATGCACGAAAAAATGTATATTAAAAAAAACCTAAACTAACATGGGCAATAATACCAGCTTATATGAGTATGATAGTGTCAAAAACTCCGGAACTCCATACCAGAACAAGAATAAAAAGAGAAAAGGTCTGGAAGAGGCCAAATTAATTCATATGAAAGTGTCGAATGAATGGTCCCCAAGTTTCTTCAAATTTAATTGATGAATCGAAAATAGTACTTCTAATTTTTTCTAAACTCAGACAAGAGATAATTTGAGAGAACCACTGAAACGTGGTAGGAGGGTTTACTTCTTTCCATTTTTGTAATATAGACCTTCTGGCCATTAATGTTACAAAGGCGATCATTTGTCTAATTGAAGGGGAAAGTCGATTACCATCCTCATTTGGTATACCAAAAATTGCAGTAATAAAATGAGGTTGTAAATCAATATTCCAAATTGAGGAAATGGTAGCAAATATGTCCTTCCAATAGTTATGTAAAGTGGGACATGACCAAAACATGTGGGTCAATGAGGCTACATCTGAATGACATCTGTCACATTGAGGGTTAATATGAGAATAGAATCGAGCAAGCTTATCTTTAGACATATGAGCTCTATGTATGACCTTAAATTGTATTAAAGCATGTTTAGCACATACCGAAGAATAATTAACCATTTGTAGAATTTTTTTCCCATTTTTCTGTTGATATATTATATTGAAGTTCTTTTTCCCACTCTTGTTTAATTCTACCTGATATTTCTGGTTGTATCTTCATAATTCTATTATAAATAAGAGCCACTAATCCTTTCTGACAAGGATTCAGGGTAAAAATCATGTCTGAAAAGTCTATCAAAGTTGAATTGGGAGAGGATGTGTAGTTTTTCATAAATCCCATTGTATATATTAATTTTCCTGTAAATGCCTGCAACAAAATTAATCTCAGGGTAGAAATATAGTAACATATATACTTTAATGATAAATTTATTTTGAACTTTATTTCCCTATGATCAATAGTGGGTTGACTGGCTTCATGAGAGGATCCAGTAGACAGTTATGACAAAGGTTCCTGGAAGAAGGGACCACAGTTATAAGGATGAATTTGAGAGACTGGGACTGTTTTCTTTGGAGAAGACTAAGAGATCTGACAGAAATACACCAGATGAGGAGAACTCTGGGCAAAATACCCGGTGGTAGAGGGGTGTAAGGAAAGTCGATTCTTCCTTGGTATATGCTAACATGTGTAACACAGAATGGAATTTTATAAGACAAAATGGTGTTAATCTGGGATGTGACAATGTTTTGAGAAAGTAAAAGGGAACCAGTTCACAGCTATGTTTTGAGAACATTTTGCAGTTTGAGAGCAGATAACGGTGAAAACACATTTATCTGGAAAAGTACTGGGGTAAATATTATGATAAGATTCTTGAAATTGCCATGATGGGTTAAAAAAGGTTTTTTTTTGTGGAAGGGGAATTCTTAAGCTGGGTTACAACTAGTGCTAAGAGTTAAAGACAAAAAGTAAGGGGGGGGGTGGGAGAGGGAGGGGGAGGGGTCAGGCACCTGCAGTTCCCTCTGGCAGTGCGTTGTGTGGAGTGGCTTAGTGATTGGTGAATAAGCTTTATTTTGTCTCTTTTACAACTTTATGAATCATTTTTCTTTCTTTCTATACTTTATTCTGTATATGACAAATAAAGTAATTTCTTATAACCTTGAACGTGTGTAAAATGTCCTTTGTTGGAGGATACATCCTGCTGCTGAATCAGAAAAGGAATGAATTTTAAAAGATTTTTGTCACAAAAGGTCAAGAACATAACATTAAGAGTGACATGTGGTAAAAGTTTGACACCACGTTTGACATCTGGAACTTACTGCTTGCAGGTTTCCTTGTGGCCTGCAAAAGGGAATTAAATAAAGGCATGATTGAGAAAATAAAACTGTCCAATGGGTTGTACTGGACAGCAGATCTCATGGGGGCTAGCATGGACATGAAGACCAAAAGGCCTCTCTGTGTGCAAAACCATTCTATGATTCTAAACAAAGGAAATTACTAAGGCATGAGGAACTGGTCAGCTGTGTTACACTGTGAACCTATGTTAAAGAGTAAAACTACAGAGAGGCAAGGGAAGAGATTTTTTTGTTAATACATGAATATTCAATTCCCACCTTTGGGTGGCTCACTAGTAGGTTCACCATTCGCTATCTATATCAACATTTTGACCAAGATGATCAAATGTAACATTTCCAAGTTTGCTGATGGCACAAGGCTAAGTGGTAATGCAAGTAGTGATGAGGATGCAGAGAGGCTTTCGGGCAAGCTGAGTGAGTGGGCAAACACAGGGCAGATAAAGCTCAGTATGAAATCCTGCACTCAGGTAGAAGAAACAAGAAAGAAGGGCTTTCTTTTAATGGTGAGGGACTGGGAAATGTTAACGTTCAAATAAATCCTGATATCTTTGTGTACAAGTCACTAAAAACAATACAGGCACTCATCAGAGAGGCTAATGGGACTTTGGCCTTTATTGCGAGAGGATTTGAATACATGAGTAAGGAATTAAGGTGCAGAGAGTGAAATTTGAGGTGGATCAGCCACACCATTGACAAGAAAGCCAGATGGCCTCCTCCTACTTAATACATACAAAATGATAAAGGAACTCAGCAGGTTAGGCAGCACCTATGGAAAGGAATAGTCAATTTTTCCGGCTGAGACCCTTCATCAGGATTGGAAAGGAATGGGGATGAAGACAGAACAAGCACATTGGACATTTTTATTTTCTCAATCATGCCTTTATTTAATTCCCCCCACAGTCTTATTCTGGCTTGTTCCCTGTTCCTTTCCAATCCTGATGAAGGGTCTCAGCCTAAAACATCTTTTCCATAGGTGCTGCTTGACCTGCTGTTCCTCGAGCATTTTGTATGTACTGCTCTGCATCGGCAGAATCTCTTGTGTTTATGGCATTCTGCTGCTCCTGATTTTTATCTACTCCTGACAAATTGTTGAAGTAGTTGTGAAAAGTCAGATCAAAGGCTGAGACATGTCAATCAACAGAAGCCTTTTCAAGAATGGGATGCTGTATTCATTGAACGAGCAAGTAATACTGTGCACATAAATCTCCAGAGCATTGAATTATAATCCAAGAGGAAGTCATATGGTTTTCACAACAATGAGGGACAGGCCTCAGTGTTAGGTTGTATGTGAAGGAGAAATAAGTGTTTGATCATTCCCAGAGAAACTGGCCTCCACACATCCAACTCCAAACTAATTAAACACAATGATAAAGTACAAATAAATAAAAATAATGTAGTGGATATCTGACTTAACAGAACTCTGTGATGTGGAACCTATTGTGACATAGTGGGACAGAAAATTACCTCACATACTGACAAGAAATCCATGCATGAATTCATCTCTTTGTACAAACCTAAATGAAAGCTAAAACTCCCATATGTAAACCTGCCTGCAATTACTATAAACTTGAGGATCAGAATCAGGTTTATTGTCACTGACATACAGTACTGCGCAAAAATCTTAAGCACTAGGGTATATCACTAGGGTGCCTAAGGCTTTTGCACAGTATGATATGCTGTTTTTATATAATTTCCTGCACGGGTTAATTTTGATTTAATATGAAGTTCATCTATCTCCATCCTCTCTTTACTTGCCCTTGAAACAATAGTATCAGTGAGTCTTTGTAAATATTGGTAATATTGAGCAGATATAGATAAACTACTGTACAAATAAACAGAAATAATGTGGAAATCTTACTTAACAAATAGCCGTAATGTGCAACCTATTGTGACCAATTAGCATATGAAGGAGAGTGAGAGAGAGTGTGTGAGTGTGTGTGTGTGTGCGCGCGCGCGCGCGCGTCTGAGCTTGTTGCCTCTGAGGAGCTGCTCTTAACACTCAGAGAACAACCGAGGTGCACCTCACGCTCGCGTGCACTAAAGGCAACATTATGTATGGTTTGAGTTACATCTGAGTTCCACATTTGAGATATTTAGCATACCATCCTCTAGTGACGAATTATTTTCCTCCTCCTCCTCCTCCTCCTCTTCATCTGGGCTCAGCTCCACGTTCATCTGCTTCTCTGGAATTCAATGAAAACGATGAAAGAATTAAAGAACCACCAAGTCTCAGGCAGTCCCCTGCTATGGAGTACAAACGTACTCTGAAAGAGCAACACTCAATAGCTCAGCTTTCTAATGGGATGCATGAAGTAAAATTCACCTGTTTATTACATATTGCAGTTACAACTAACTGCAAGGGAGTGACATCAAATAAAAATTAACTCTGAGCCAGGGAAGTAAATATTACAAAAAAAAAACACAAACTTAGCGGAAGAGTTGGGTTTAAGCAATGTCCTGAAGACGGAAGTGTCAGAGGCTCAGGGGTGAGATTTCTGAGCCTCGCACAGAGGCAGTAGAAACATGGCTCAGTGGTGGGCTGATTAAAATGGAGGCTGTGCAAAGGACTGGAACTGGGCAGCAACATGACTGCGGAGATTCCACTGACCCTGCAGGGTGGATGAAAATTAGAGTGAGTGTTTTCAACATAAAGAAATAACTTGGAGGTGTCTGCTTGGTTATATCACACTATTTCCATTTATCCAGCATTTCTAATTCCATTCTTCAGCTCATTGTCTACAATCCTCCCTTTAGTCAAAGAAAGAGGCTGTTTGACCCCATGTGACTTCTTTGGGGAATTCCTGACTATCCCATTCCCTGGTTATGTCCCTGTATTTACCCTGTATTATTTACCCTCGTATCCTTATTAACTCTTCCAAATTCCTCTGCCACACAGCTATGATGGGAGATAATGGAAACAGTCCGTTAGCTGACCTACCCACACATCATGCAGATGTGACAGGAAGCCCAAGCACATTGAGGAACCCATAGAGGCACAGGGAGAACGTGCAGACTCCACACAGACAGTACCTACGGTCACGACTGGAGTTACAGCACTCTGTTGCCCACTCTGGTGAAGCCAATTCTCCTGATCAGGCCCCCTATCATGTATCCCATTCACCCCCGTTCCTGCAAAGGTCAAAATCAAACCAAGTTTCATCCACACCCTCTTCCCTTTACACTTACTCTGACTGAAAAACCATTCTGCTATGTAGCGTCACCCCTCTTTGTGTGATGTAGACAGCAACAAAGGATTCAGTCACCCACTGCATCTCCTCCCCTCTTCACACCCTCTGCACTCCCTTCCCCTGTTCACACTTTCTGCACCCCATCCTCTCCATGAACTCACACCCCCTGCACTCCCTTCCCCGCCCACTCTCTCTGCACCCCACCTCGGTCCCACACTCTGTACCCCTTCCTCTCCTGATCCCACACCATCTTTGTCCCACACTCTCTGCATCCTTCCCCTCTCCTCCCTACTCTCTCTGCATTCCCTCCCCTGCACATACCTGCACACCCTCCTGTCTCCACATCCTCTGCACCCCTCCCCTCCTTGGTCCCACCTTTTCTGCACCCACTCCCCTCTCCTCCCCACACTCTCTGCACCCCCTCCCTTCCCTGATCCCATTCTCTTCCAACCCCAGGTCCACACTCTCTGCTCTGCATCCTCTTGCCCAAGCTGATACACCTGCTGTGTGCTCTGATTCACAGTGTTAAGGTGTGTGTGAGATCCACCCCTCACCCAGAGACCCCACTCGGTTCCCCCTGACACCGGTGCCTTGAGGAACGAGCAGAGTGGAAGGAAAGCAGCAGAAGGCCAGGCTCTCTTTAACAAAACAGAACTACCTCCAGTCAGGGATTCCAACCACGCCCGAACTGCTTCACTCCGAAACGGCGGAGCGTTGGAGGCTACATTGGGGGGAGAAAATAAAAACTGATGAACAGCTGAAACAAAGGGAAGGATTCCCACCTCAGGTGAGGGAATGACCACTTTATGCACAGTCTGTACTTGAATTAGAACTTCAGTTCAACACTAGGCTCACCGGGGAGTATCCATAACCAAACCAGCAGCCACCTACAGGCTCACAAAACCAGAATCCAACTCCAACTGCAAACAAAAGCACAATGCAAGAATCCAGCAACATGAGCACACGTACATTATAAATAGTAGCAATAACAATGAACAGGCTCACAAGGCCAGAAACCAGCACTACCTGAGAACAAATGCACAATTCAAGAAACCAGCACTAACAGGAAACAGCCGCATGATGCCTGAAACCAACACCAGCAGTGAACAGGCGCACAATGCCAGAAACCAACACACCAGTTGTGAACAGGCGCACGATGCCAGAAACCAACACCAGTAGCGAACAGGCGCACAATGCCAGAAACCAACACACCAGTTGTGAACAGGCGCACGATGCCAGAAACCAACACCAGTAGCGAACAGGCGCACAATGCCAGAAACCAACACACCAGTTGTGAACAGGTGCACAATGCCAGAAACCAACACTGGTAGCGAACAGGCGCACAATGCCAGAAACCAACACACCAGTTGTGAACAGGTGCACAATGCCAGAAACCAACACTGGTAGCGAACAGGCGAACAATGCCAGAAACCAACACACCAGTTGTGAACAGGTGCACAATGCCAGAAACCAACACCAGTAGCGAACAGGCGCACAATGCCAGAAACCAACACTGGTAGCGAACAGGCGCACAATGCCAGAAACCAACACACCAGTTGTGAACAGGTGCACAATGCCAGAAACCAACACTGGTAGCGAACAGGCGCACAATGCCAGAAACCAACACACCAGTTGTGAACAGGTGCACAATGCCAGAAACCAACACCAGTAGCCAACAGGCGCATAATGCCAGAAACCAACACACCAGTTGTGAACAGGCACACAATGCCAGAAAGCAGCACCAGCAGTGAACAGGCGCACAAGCCAGTAACTAATCTCAGTTGTGAACAGGCAAACAATGCCAGAAATTACCACCAACAGGGAACAGGTGAACAATGCCAGAAACCAGTGCTGACTGGGAACAGGCATACAATCAGCTGCAACAGTGAACAGACCAGCAACATCCAGAGCTACACATGCAAAATGCTGGAGGAACTCAGCAAGTCAGGCAGCATCTATGAAAATGTATAAACAGTCGACGTTTCAAGCCGAGACCCTTCACCTAGACTAGAAAGGGTAAAGACACCAGAATGAATAGGTGAGGGGAGGGGATGGAGGCTAGATGGAAGGTGATAAGTGCAGCCAGGTGGATGGGAAGGAATCTATTAGGACAGGATAGTGGACCACGGGAGAGGAGAGTGGGCCATAGCAGAAAGGGAAGGAGGTGGAGCATCAGGGGGAAGTGATAGGCAGGTGAGGAGAAGAGGCAAGAGGCTATACTTGGGGATAGAAGAGAACACGGGGAAGGAAAAAAATTTACCAGAAGGAGAACTCGACGTTCATGCCAAGGGGTTGGAGGCTACGTCGATGGAAAATAAGGTATCGCTTCTCCACCCTAAGAGCGGCCTCATTGTGGAAAATGAAGATACATGAACTGGCATGTCAGAATGGGAAAGGGAAAGGGAATAGGAATTAAAATGGTTGGCCACTGGAAGTTCCATTTTTGGCAGATGGTGTGGAAGTCCCCGAGTTTATGTCAGGTCTCAGCACTGTAGAGGAAACCCGAGGTAATACATCCAGCATCCTCTAACAATGGCTGGACATCCAGTTCTATTTAACACACTCACATTGCTTGATATTTTTTGTTACTCACAGGCACCTGCACCATATCTAATTTTATAAACCAGGCTTCCAATGATCAGGTTCTATTTATTAGACAGTAACATGAGCTTCACTTGGTCAGAATGAGATGACAGATTGCAGGCACCATCTAGGAGACAGTTATTGGGGGTTGGAGAGTTATTGTGGAGAGCAAGGGGTTCAGTGTTCACTGTCCAGGTGGTCCACTGGAGAGATTCAGATCAGTGGGGCCTTGCTGTCCATGGTGCGCAGTGATGGAGGAGGCTGTGGGTTGTGGGTGCCCTGGAAACGATGAGCAACACTGAGGGCTATAGAGAGAGTTAATGCAAACAGGCTTTTACCCCTCAGGCTGGCCCAGTCTAGAACTAGTCATAGGTTTAGGGTGAAAGGTGAAATATTTAAGAGGAGCTTCACTCAGAGGGTGGTGCTGGTGTCAAACGAGCTGCCAGCGGAAACGTGAATGTATGTTCAACTGTGATGTTTTAAGAGAAGTTTGGATCAGTACATGAATGAGAGAGGCATGCAGGGTTATGGTCCAGAGGCAAGTAGATAGTCAGAACAAACAGGCTGGCATGGACTAGATGGGCCAAGGGCCCTGTTTCTCTGTTGGAGGGCTCAATGACTCTAGGAGAGGTGGGAGCAATGGCAACCTCCTCTTTGTTAAATGCCAGACTCTGGAAAAAAAAATCTACAGTGATAATGGACCAGTAAATTTGGTTTGGATTACAAACCATTTTATGGGAAGATCTCTCGCTACTACCACCTAAATATGGCTCAGAACCACTTTCCCATTAATGACCCGCTCTGACAGTTCAGCACATCACTTGCTGTACCTAAACCCAAGAGCTAAGCTAGGAGCTGAATTACTAGATGGGCTGATTGTTTCTCCATCCTATGATTCCAACCAGGACAGTATAGGTAGAACATACCCAACGCACAGGCTCTTAAGTATGTCTTCATACCTGTGACAACTATCACCGTGTTGGGAGTAACTCAATGAGGCCAGCATTCAGGATGGGCAGCGGCAGAGCTGTGTATTCCACTGTGTGGCCCAGCAGATCCCTCGTTCTACTATTCCTGTGGTCCGGCTCTTCAACAAGCAGCTTGAGGACACACATGAGAGTGGGACTAGGACCCACCGAGGGATGGAGTCCCAATCTGGTAAAGCTGCTACACCACTCTAACTGCAAGCTAATCAGCTAATGCAAAGGCAACTAAACGCCTGACAGATCAGACCAGCTCTTGATGTGAGTGAAGCCAGGCAGCTGCAGAGACAAAGCCCAGTGCCCCAGAGTCAGTGGTTTTGGTACTGTCACAAAATGTTATCCACCCGACTCCGTGCAACACAAACCAGGTTATATCCCTGCCACCGAAGGCAAGCAAACTCCAAGCAGTCTACTCAATCATCACCAGAGTGCTGAAAGGTACAGCCAATGTACCGCTCGTGTCCACCTGCACTGTTTTTACCAGGAGCACTTGATAAACCAACAAAGCCCTAGATGTGGAGATGTTTCCAATAGTGGGAGAGTCTAGGGCCACAGAAAGCACAGCCTCAGGACACAAAGATGTCCCTTTATTACAGAGATAAGGAGGAATTTCTTTAGCTAGAGGGCAGTAGATGAAATTCATTCCATAGATGGCTGTGGAGGCTAAGTTACTGAGTATATTTAAAATAGAGATTGATAAGTTAATTAATAAGGGCATCAAAGATTACAGTGAGAAGCCAGAATGGGATAGAGAGGGATAATAACTCAGCCATGATGGAATAGCAGAGCAGGATTGATGGGCTGAAGAGCCTACTTCTACACCTATTTGCTATTGTCTTATCTTCGTTATCTTGGCTCAAACACCAACGATAAAAGATGGCAAGAGGTGAGATGAGTGCACTTCTTTCAACATCAAGGCATCCTTAGAACCAAGTATGGCATCAACGAGCATTGGTTAAAGACTGAAATCATTGCCATCCTCTCAGCAGCATTGTGAGGGCGGGTCATCAATGCAGGGGCATCTCTAGACTGACATTCAGCTTCTCATCGATGACCTTCCTTCCATTCACAGGATCACAGTGGGGTGCTCACTGCTCCACTCTCAACACCTCTGCAAATGAGGCCGCCCCAACCTGTAGGCAGCAAGTTCCAGACAACATTCAGGCAGGGTTGGATGAGCATCCAGTAACAGTTACACCACAAACTTTTTGGCAATGTCTATTTCCAGGAACCTGCTCTTGATTTTTAGTGGCATCACCATCACCAAAAAGTCACCATCCACGCTCTTGGGTGGGGGGGAAGGTTACCAATACTTCACTGGACAGGCCACATCAATAGCGTTGGTTCAGGAACAGGTAAGAGGTTGGGTATCCATTAGGAGTGACTCACCTCTGACATAATGAACTTCCCCACCATCTACAAGTTTGGAGTGTGATGGAATCCCATCCACCCGCCTGGACAAATGCACATTTGCAAGAAACTTGACATCACCATGGCAAAATAGCCCACCCAGCCAACAGCCCCTCCACACTCATTACCTCCAACTTCAGTGCACGGTAACCATAGTGAGGGCTTTTGCAAGATCTGCTGCACATTTCCCAGATCATTGGATGCTATTCCTATAGATGCTCAGATACACTTGAATTTTATCTTATTTTTCACATTACATGGGTGTGTCCACACACCTGGTCTGGACTCTAGCTCTATCTACACACCCAGTCCGTGCTCCGAACTTCATCTCCAACCACACCCCGCACTCCAGCTCTGTCCACACTCTGGATCTGTACTCCAGACCCCAGCCCCAAACAGACACCCCGCAATCTGGATTACAGCTCTGGCTCACGACTCTATCCTTGCACATGGCCCACAGTCCATGCCTCCACTCCCATCCCCACCCTCGTTCTACACTCCAGTTCTATCCACACAACTGGTGTATACTTGGGACTTTGCCACCAGCCCCAAAGGCCAAGCAACCAGATGCCAACCCACTGGATTTCCAAATGGTCAGATGCCAGGTTTCCAGAATTTCATTACAACAGGAACCCAGATACACACGTCACTGCAGAGCTGACCTAAGCCCAGGAGAATATCCTGCCTAATATCCAGTCCTCTGCCTGGGATCTCTGATACCCTTTCCCAGAGGCCCTTCCACCATCTCCGCACTCACACACCCTCCTCTTCCCCTCCTCTGCCCAGTTATTTGGAAAGTCTTAACCAAATAAATCAATTGGGAGAAAGCAAGTTTTTGAGATTAGTGTGGGCAAGGACAAGTACGTTGTGTGATAAAACAAAAAAAAAATCAGAGCAGGGTCAGTGAAAATTACTGTCAAAAGGAATGAAAGGAAGATGCAGTGATAAACGTGAGGTCTCCGGGGCTGGACCTAAAGGCCACAGTTGGAGCATCTCCAGAGGCAACAGCAGCAGCAGGCTGGGGTAGCTCAGAGACTGCAGAGGGAGAAAAAGCCATCACACACCCATTGTTCAACACCCTGACAAGCAGTCACAATCCCACATGCTGTCCGCTGTGTGGCTCCCTCACACAGGCGGCCACCATGTGTCCAAGACCCACCCAGAGGCAGTGTCTGTGTGCCCGCCTCTCTCCCACCCGCAGCTTCTCCCCCACCACCCACAGCAGTCACCTTGTGCCCGCACCCACCCCCGAAGCTGTCCACGCACGCCCGAACCCCCCAACCACCTGCAGCTGTCCCTGCACTCCTGACTCCCCCTCCACCCGCAGCTGTACCTGTGTCTCCGACTCCCCTCCCCAACCCGACTCAACCCACCCCCCCCCCACAAATTCCCCACGCGCCCGACTCAACCTCCCCCCCCCCCCGCCAGCAGCTTCGCCTGTGCGCCCAACTCCCTCCCTCACCCACGCGGTCCCAACATGTGAATCCTTTCCACACAGTGTCACCACACTACTGCCCCAGCCAGCCTTTCCCTGGGCTCTCCTGTCCCTGCTCTCACCCTTTGGTGTGGGAGGGTTGGTACACCATTACCTTCTGGGGCTGAGGCTGCCGGTGAGCCTACCCCTCCGTGCCCTGTAATGTGTGTCCAGTGCACATCTGCCTTGATGTCCAGAGGGTCAATGGGGCTGACGATCTGCCGCACCCTCAGGCTCGAGACTACTCCGGGAGGGGGCACAGTGCCAGTGAAGCAACAGGAAGGCAGGTGGAAAGGAAGGCGAAGAGAGAAAGAGGAGAGATTATGAAAGAGTGAGGCAGTTCCTGGAGCGGAGAGACTCAGGCTTACAAAGCAGAGGGTCGCATGCAGAAAGCAGCCAAACACAAGGAGAAGTCAGCGAGCCAAGCTCCTGCCAGCTCCAAGAATCAGTTCAGCACCAGCAGAGGCTATTCAGCCTATTCAGTATATGCTGGCTCCTAGTCAGGCAGTCACACCAGTCCCATTCATCTCTCCTGGCTCTGCACGCCCCCTCCCCCCCATAGAGACTGCCCGATTCCTTTCTGATGGCATTAAATGACCCTGCTAACATCACCCCACAGCTCTCCGAGAAAATATACTTCCCCTCACATTTCCCTTCCATCATTAGCCTGGAGTTTTAGACTAGTATCACTGCACTTTGAACCCCTGAACACAAACAATCCATCCCTGTTCCCTATCAGTACACTCATGATGAGATGAACAAAAGTAATAATAGGCCATTTAATCCCTTTAATTTAGCCCCATACCCCATAAGGTCGCAGCTGATCCCCTGCCTCAACATCACCTCCCTACACAAATCCCACTTCTCTCAATTCCAAATGCACCAAAATATGCTTGGTGCCCAGCTCTCCATAGCTCTCCCTGGGTGGACTATCCTTAGGTCAAACACTGCCCCCACGCACCAGGCCTGGTGAAGCCCCAGTGGGCCCAGACTCAACTGATACCTGTAACGCCCTTTTCCTGGAACCATTCAAGGGTCTGATCCAATATCAGCAGTTCTGCGTCTATTCACTGCTCTTTGCAACACAGCAATTCCCACTAACAATCCCAATCCAGTCTTTTCAGCTTCGGATCCCAACAATTCCTCAGTAATTATTCTTACATCTGTAAATGTCCAGTCAGCCAACCTTTGATCGCCGATGGGTAATTACCATCCCAAACCTAACAACTGAATTACGGTCCAGATTCCTCGTCTGTACTCCCCGATTCCAGGTGCACACCTGGATTCAAAAATCCCTGATGCATTATTCTTACTCCTCACTGAATTCCAAATATTCCCTACCAAGAAATGAGTCCACCTAATCCTGTCCTGTCCAACCGCATAACACCTGGTCCTCCCAACCCAAAACTGCCCAACAATCCCGGACTAACCCCAGTCCAATGCACTTTAGTCTGGTCTGGTCCTCCCAGTCTAGATTAGTCAGTTCTCCCAGCCCAGTCCAGACAGTCCTGCCAGTCTAGTTCGGTCCAATCCATCCAGTTGGTCTTTCAAGCCCAGTCCAGATGGTCCAGTCTGACCCAGTCAGTTTAGTTCAGTCCAGTCCTCCCAGTCTCTGAGCCCAGTCCAACCCAGTTCAGTTGAACCTTACCAGCCTAGTCCTCCCAGTCCAGCATGGTCCTTCGAGCCCAGATGAGCCGAGTTCGGTCTCCCAGACCGAACCTGCAGCATACACCACAGCACAGCCTGGAAGCTCACGTGACAGGCTGGCACAGAGCAGCCCAGCCCAGTGCCCACGAGGTGATAGAGAACAAAGGGTGCTTAGAGCAGTGAGGACTGCCTCAGCTGTAGAGTGCAGAAGGTTAGTGCACGCGCTTGGAACGGAGCACAAAGCCATGCACACACCCTGGGGACAGATGCACTGTGCCGACACTGGCACGCCGCTGGCCAGGCCTCTCCGCACCCAATGTCATTCTCACACCTCCAGTGTCGTGGAGGAACACTTTCTCTCACCAGCTACCACAGCAAACTCTCTTCCCAGGAAAGGGTTAATGCCAGCAGAGGAAGCTTCAGCGTTGCCCGGGTGCTGTAGGGATCGCTGGAGCAAGCCGGTGACAGTTGGAACACAGCAATGTAATGTCCCACCCAGCCCAGGGGGTCAGCTGTCTGCAGTGATGCCTGGGGCAAAGAGGTCTGCCTACAACAGGCACAGTGTGGGGCTTGGCCAAAGAGACTGGAGGGTCACCCCTGGCTGGGAGAGCAGCTCTCTGAGGGGCATTATGTGAGCAATGATTGGGGCTTGTAAGACTGTTTGTGCTCAGTCCACATGATGGTCAGTGTGATGATCTGTGTCATATGTCAGCCAGTGTGATAGTCAGTGTGACCTTAAGACATAAGAGCAGAATTAGGCCATTTGGCCCATCAAGTCTCTCCGCCATTCCATCATGGCTGACTTATTATCCTTCTCAACTCCATTCTCCTGCCTTCTCCCTGTAACCTTTGATGCTCTGACTCATCAAGAACCCATCAATCTCAGCATTAAATATACTCGATGACTTGGCCTCTATAACTGTCCGTAGCAATGAATTCTGCAGATTCACCACTCTCTGGCTGAAGAAATTCCTCCTCATCTTTGTTCTAAATGGACATCCCTCTATTCTGAGGCAGTGCCCTCCGGTCCCTAGACTCACCCACAATACTAGAGGAATCATCCCCTCCACATCCACTCTATCTAGACTTCTCAATATTCATAGGTTTCAATGAGATTTCTTCCTCATTCTTCCAAACTCCAGTGAGTACAGGCCCACGGCCATTAAACTCTCCTCATATGTTAACCCTTTCATTCCTGGAATAATTCTCATGAACCTTCTCTGGATACTTACCAATGCCAGCAGATCTTTTCTTAGATAAGGGGCCACAGTAGTCCACATGTGGTTTGACCAATGCCTTATAAATCCTCAGCATTATACTTGCGTTTATACTCTAGTCCTCTTGAAATGAACGCTAACATTGTATTTGCCTTCCTTACCACTGACTCAACCTGCAAGGTAACCTTTAGTGAATCCTACACACAGACACGTAAGTCCCTTTGCACTTGGAGTTTTGAATTTTCTCCCCACTTAGAGAACAGTCTACACCTTTGTTCCCTCTATGAAAGTGCATGGCCAAACACTTCCTTACACTGCATTCCATCTGCCACTTCTCTGCGAATTCTCCCAACTGAATTCCTTCTGCAGACTCCCTGCTTTCTCAACACTACCTGCCACACCTTCTCCCCCTTTCTACCCATGTCACTGGTGCCTCTGACTGTTCATCCTCCTTCCGGGGAATCTTCTGTAACTGCTCAAAGGATCTGTGTCCCGTAATGGTCAGTGTGACAGTCAGCATGCAGTGATGGTCAGTGTGACGGTCCCTGTCCCAGTCAGCTTGCTGTGCCCCTGCCCTGATCCTGTCTGTCCTAGGTAACACCAGTTGGGGCTGTAGCTGGACCCTGCCTTCCCCACCGGGGAAGCCTGTACTCTTTTGGCTGTATGAGGAAGAGAGACATGGCTCTTAGCTGGATTTAAGTTCCACCTGTCACTGGCTGATCAGCTCTGGCCTCTGCCCTGCGGTGAACAAAGCAGTGGCTGCGCACCCTGAGGGGCCGGTGCATGTGATTAGTTCTGCAGAGCTGTGAACTTGCAGAGAAATAGATACCTCGGAACACATGGGTGTCCTCTTCCTCAGAGAGCTGATGTACCCAGAGCCCATACTGGAGCTCCTTATCCCAGGGGCAGTATTCACCCTCTTCAGAGAGACACATGGGGGGGAGAAAGGGAAGAACACACACGCACACAGATACACACACAGAGATACACATATGCAGATACAGATACACACATGTGTATGCAGATACAAGGCAGGCACACAGACACACACACACGCATACAAACACAAATGCTCATGCGCAGACAGATACACACACACATACACGGACAATCCCACACAGATTTATACATAGATGCACGTAGATATACAATCTCACATACAGCCACGAGGCACACATACATATACAAATACATACATTAGAAAAACATGTACGTAGTCAGAAACAGATAAACGCACATTTACACACACCCCATTAATATGTACATACAGGCACAGACACAGAAACACATACACACACACACAGTGGGGCAGAGGAAAACATGAAGTACAATTAGTGCAGGAAATTCAGGACGGCCGGCCTGGTGTAACAGCCGGAGATCAGTCCTAGATGAGGGCTGGGGGGCTGGAAGTCCTTAACTGGCAGCACAGCTGGAGCCTCTGGGATGGTGTTACAATTGCTCCTTGCCTCTGTTTACCAGGGGTGTGACAGCCCTGGTAAACCAGGCCGAGATGTGAAGCTGTAAGAGCTGCCTTATCCCCACCCTGCTAGACTACTGTTAGATGTCCCTCTGTTGCCTGTTCCAACCTACACTAACTGGGACAGTGTCAGCAGTTCACTCCCCTTTGTTCCATTTCCCAGCCCTGTCCAAGACTGTAATTTGGGAGCCTGGAGTAATGCACAGAGCGGAGAATTTATCCAATGGGCCAACTCCGATTCCTGTGCTCCAGACAGCAGCTTTAGATGGTGACTGACCTTCTGACGGCGTCCACACACGGCAGATAAAAACTTGGCCCTGACAGGCCTGAGGAGGAGCAACCCTGTCCTACACTGTGGCAGCTGGAGACCTGCCCATTTCCAGAGAGTAACCTCCAACACACCCCCCACCCGGATATCACGCTAGGTCAAATCCAGAGAGATTCCAGAGGCACTAATGGCCACTTGAGAGACTGTGGAGATAGGGATCAGGCAGTGGGTTTATCGTCTTCTCATCTTCCACAAGCCCACACTGACCTGTAGAGTCACATTACCTCAGACCTTCTCCATTCCCCTCACTGAATTTCATGCAGCCACTCAACCTCAGATCCAACGAATCACATCCTCACCCACTGCCTCCTGCCTGCCCAACTGTGTCTCCGTTCTCGAGGTGAGTCTCACCTCTCACCTTGCCACTACTCACACCCACACTCAGGCCACCTCGGGCGCAAAAAGGGAGCTCCCCACGCACCCACCACCCACCCAATCCAGGCAATGCCACCCACTACACTGTATGCCCTGCATGCCAGCTGGTGCTGGTGAAAGACAAAGGGTGATATTTCTAGCATCAGGAGGGTGGTGACCTGCGCGCCACTTTCCCTGCAAAGATCACACCGGACACAAACTGAAAAGGCTTTTCATGTCACTGTCCAGAACCACAACATGTCTCCAGAAACTATGAAAGACGTCTGGAATTCAATCACATTCCATACTGCTGTACTCTGCAGATCACTCTGATCCACAGACACCTGACAGCAATTAGCAATCTCCCCGGACAGCAGATCACTCACAATAAAAGAGGAATCAGTCGCTGGTGGAGTTACAGTTTCTTCTTCAGGCCTGTACAGCCACTCAGCAGGAGAGTAGATGATCTAACTCAGTCCCAATTCACGCTCTCTATCCCCATAAGCTCCAATTCCTTAAGTATAAAGAAACCAACTCATCCTTTTTTAAAATGAACTCTCTGACTGTGCCTACACAGTCCTTCTGGGTGCAGAATATTCTTGCATACAAAGAGTTTTCTCATCTCGGTATTCTGAGCTTCCCCAGTATTCCGAGAATGTATCTCCTCGTTCCCTGGACTCCGGATCTCCACAGTGAACTAATTGCCTCTAAGCCCCATATATTGAGTTTCTTAACTCCCCCGAACCACCCCCCCCCCACATCAACAGTTTAACTCTCCCCTCCCGGACATCGACAGTTTATTAACTCCCCGATCCCAACCCCATATATCAACAGTTTATTAATTCTCTCCAATCCCCCGTATATCGACAGCTTATTAACTCCTCCGACCCACCCACATATTGAGTTTATTAATCCCCCCAACCCTCCCCATATGTCAACAGTTTATTAACTCCCTCACCCCACCCCACCATATATTCACAGTTTATTAACTCCCCACAGAATCCCTCACCTTCAGTACATGAACTTCTGCCCAGTGTTTCAATATACAATATTTATATAGTATTTCAGTGTACAATATTTCAACCATCCTACAGAACCTTGTACTACCAGTATAATCAACCTGCTGGTTGAGCCATCTCTAGATTCATTAAGCACACGTTCATGGTGCCAAACTCCACCCACCTCCCTCAATACTCAGCAGGAATGGATGTTTCTGCATTCCTGGGCCTTGGACCAATGACAGCTGGTACTAGTTGTAACTAGGACTGGCTCCCTGCAATTCTAGGGTTCAGATAGTCTTTTCAAATGGTGCCCCCACAGGCATTAATGACTACCATCTCCACACTAAGTCCTGGAACCCGCGGCTCTCACCGTAACTGGATTCTGATTGTTGCTCATCCTCGCTCTCGGCTTCCGTGTCCTCCTCTGGGCGGTCCTTCAGCATCTGATGGACCTCCGCAGCTTCTCCCCATGGAAGGCTGTCCACTGAGGGGGCCATCGCACCTTCCTTACCCTTCTCCTCCTCCTCCTCCTCCTGGACCTCTTCCACCTCCTCATCCTGACCCTCCTCCTCGTCCTCCTCCATTTCATACTCGGAGCTGCTGCAACTGAACACAGAGAGGTCACTTGATAAGCAAAGCCCTGGCTGTTGAGGGTCAGGTCAAAGGTCAATATAATTTGCCATTTAGATTTAGATGTTTTAGGAATTTGCTGTGGTGTGTTGGTCAGGGCATGAGATGCAACAAAAAAATAACAACATTCAACAACTAAAAATAATAGGATAGCAAAAGAAAGAGAGGATATAGATAATAGATCATAAAACCATACGATATAGGACTAGAGTTAGGCCATTTGGCCCACCAATTCTGCTCTGCCATTTCATCTTAGCTGATCCAATTTTCCTCTCAGCTCCAATCTCCTGCCTTCTCCCCATATCCCTTCAATCCCTGACTAATCAAGAATCTATCAATCTCCGACTTAAATGCACATAAAGACTGGGCCTCCACAGTTGCCTGTAGCAAGGAATTCCATAGATCCACTACTCTCTGGCTAAAGAAATTCCTCCTCTAAAAGGACGCCCCTCTATTCTGAGCTGTGCCTTCGGGTCTTATACACTACCACCATAGAAAACATCCTCTCCACAACCACTCTTATCAAGGCCTTTCATCATTCGATGGGTTTCAATGAGCTCAAGCCTCATATTTCTGTATTCTACTGCATACAGGCCTAGATCCATCAAAAGCTCTTCACGTGACAAACCATTCAATTCTGGAATCATTTTCGTAAACCTCCTTTGAATCCTCTCCAGTTTCAGTACATCCATTCTAAGATAAGGGGTTCAAACCAATTCAGAACACTCCAAGTTAGACCACACCATACTTTATAATGTTTCAGCATTACATCCTTGCGTTTATATTCTAGTCCTCTTGAAATGAATGCTAACATTACATTTGCTGTCCTCACCATAGGCTCAACCTGCAAATTAACCTTTAGGTAATCCTGTACAAGGACTCCCAAGCCCCTTTGCCCCTCAGTTTTTAAGTATTTTCTCTGCATTTAGAAACCAGTCAACCCTTTCATTTCTTTTACCACAGTGTATTACCATACACCACCCGACACAGTATTCTATCTGCCACTTCTTTGCCCATTCTCCTAATCTAAGTACCTCTGTAGCCTCTCTACTTCCTCAAAACTACCTACCCCTCCACCTATCTTCATATCGCCTGCAAACTTTGCAACAAAGCCATCAATTCCATCATCCAAACCACTGACATATAACATAAAAAGAATCAGTCTCAACACAGAACCCTGTGGAACATCATTAGTCACCGGCAACCAGCTAGAAAAGGTTAACTTTATTCACACTCTTTGCCTCCAGCCTGTTAGCCACTGCTTTATCTATACTAGAATCTTCCCTGTAATACCATGGGCCCATGGCTTGTTAAGCAGCCCCATGTGTGGCACCTTGTCAAAGGCCTTCTGAAAACTTAAGCACAGAACATCAACCAACTCTCCTTTGTCCATCCTGCTTGTTTTTTCTTCAAAGAATTCCTGTGCCCCTGAATTGCTTCCATAAATTCCAGCCATCGCTGCCACTGTTCTTATCCAAACAATTCTGGCCAACTCCTCTCTCATTCCTCTGCAATCCCCTTCACTCCACCGTGATACTGATACATCTGACTTTAGCTTCTCCTCAAAGTTCAGGGTGAATTTAATCATATTATGATGACTTGCGCCTAAGAATTCTTTTACCTTAAGTTCTCTAATCAATTCAGGTTCATTACACAAGATCCAATCCAGAATAGCTGGTGCTCTACTTGGGTCAACAACGAGCGGCTCTAAAAAGTCACCTCTTAGGCAATCCAGCAACTCCCCTTCCTGGAATCCAACACCAACCTGATTTTCCCAATCTACCTGCGTACTGAAGTCCTCCATGATTGCATTGTCCTTTGGCATGCATTTTCGATCTCCAATTGTAATTTGTAGGCCACATCTTTATTACTGTTTGGGGTATATATAAACAACTACCATCAGGGTCTTATTAGCCTCGCAGTTCCTTAGCTCTATCCACAATGATTCAACACCTTCTGACCTTCTGTCACCTCTTTCTGATGATTTTATTTCATTTTTTACCAACACAGTAACACTGCCCCCTCTGCCTTCCTGCCTATCCTTCCAATACAATGTGTATTCTCGGATATTAAGCTCCCAGCTATAATCTTTAAACCATGATTCAGTGATGCCTGCAAAATCATATCTGCCAATCTGTAACTGTGCTGCAAGTTCATCTACCTTATTCCGTATACTGCATGCATTCTGATACAAGACCCTAAGTCCTGTATTCAGCCTTTTAATTTTGTCTGCCTTTTATGTTGCAGCTCATCCTGTTGACTGCAATTTTGCTTCATCAACAGCCTCTCCTCACTACACCTTGCCTCTGTTTGTAAACCAGTTACCTCATCTTCAGCACTATTATCCTCCTTTTCTAAGATACTTCCTGCTTTGAAATACAGGCAGCTCAAGACTCTAGTCGCATCACGCTCAACTTTTTGATTCCTGACTTTGTCTGAAGTTTTACCAATACCTGCCTCACAACCGGGTTGGCACAACAGAGTTGGCACTCTGGTTCCCAACCCCCTGCAACTCTAGTTTAAACCCCACTGTGCAGCTTAACAAACATTCCTGCTAGGATATTAGTCCCCCTCGAGTGCAAAATGCCCCTCCTATACAGAGCTCACCTTCCCTGGAACTGCCCAATGATCCAAAAATCTTATGCCCGCCTTCCTAAAGTACAGATATGGAATAAGTTGTGCAGAAGTACATAAATAAATCACTTGCAGTGATGGTAGACTGCAGCCAAATACATTTTAAGCTGACCTGACGGTCTGCCCTAGATTTTGTACGTTGTGAGAGGATGCTACACCAAGCCCAACAGTAATGGCTGATGTGAGGACATTCTCCATGATGGCAGTGTAGAATTGTACCAGGTATGCTCCGGGTATGTTACCAACTTGTTAATGAAGGAAACATTGTTCTTCATATGAGGTCCTCTGAAATAATAATGCCCAGGAACTTGAATATTGAAATGGTGCCAATTGCAGACTTCCAATGAGTGGGTAGAGAGCATACATGTTTCTCCTGACGTCGATATGCATCCCCATGGATTTGAGGGCGTTAGCGGTAGCGGAAAGGGGAGATCAACCGTCAGAGACTGCAACACTGGATGGAAATTGGACATCGCTATACATGATGTGCAGGGCAAGACAGAATAAAGATGAGAAATTGGCAGGGCTAGAGTCAGAAGAGAATCAAAGTTATAGAAAATAAATAGAACAAAAGAAGCCCATCGATTGCATGCCAGTTGATAAAGGATTGCTCACCTCCCTGCACCAGGCACGCAACCTTGCAGGTCACAACTCTTCAGGTGCACAGCTAAGTTCTGATTAAAAATTCTGACAATGGGATTCAACCGGAAACATTAACTCTGTTTCATGACACAGTAGCTTAGCAGTTACGTAATGCCATTAAAGCGACAGCTGCCTGTAGGGAGTTTGTATGTTCACCCCAGGATCGCGTGGGTTTCCTCTGGTAGCTCCCACATTCCAAAGCTGTACTGGTTAGTAGGTTAGTGAGAGTGGGCATGCTACGCTGGTGCCAGAAGCGTGACGACATTTACAGGCTGTCCATCGCAATCCTCGCTGATTTGGTTAGATGCAAATGAAACAACTTTGCTGTGCGTTGACGTACATAGAAACACAGAAAACCTAAAGCACAATACAGGCGCTTTGGTCCACAAAGCTGTGCCGAGCATGTCCTTATCTGAGAAATTATCTAGGCCTACCCAGAGCCCTCTATTTTTCTGAGCTTCATATACCTGTCCAGGAGCCTCTTAAAAGACCCTATCGTATCTGCCTCCACCACAACACCGGCACCGCATTCCACACACTTACCACTCTGTGTAAAAAATGTACCCCTGGCATCTCCTCTGTACCTACTTCCAAGCACCTTAAAACTGTGTCCTCTCGTGCTAGCCATTTCAGCCCTGGGAAAAAGCCTCTGACTACCTACATAATTCTTTTTCCATGGGCATACTTAGCAAATCTATAGAACAGTAACTGTGAACAAGATCTGTAAACAGTAAACATCAGGAACTAAAAACTGCAAACAAATTGTGCAAATGCAGATAATACATAACGAGCATGAAATAACAAGAGAGTCGTTAAATGAGTGTAGTTATCCCCTTTTGTTCAAGAGCCTGATGGTTGAGGGGTAGTAACTGTTCTTGAACCTGGTGGTGCAAGTACTGAGGCACCTGTACCTTCTACTGATGACTCAGTGAGAAATCCACTACCTTTTGTAGGATTCTCTGCTCAAAGGCATTGGTGTTCCCATACCAGGCCATAATGCAGCCAGTCAGCACACTTTCCACCATATATCTATACAAGTTTGCCAAGGTTTGTGCTGACATGGTGAATCTCCATAGACTCTCGGGGAAGTAGAGGCACTGTTGTGCTTTCTTCTCAATTATATTCATATGATGGGTCCAGAAGAGGTCCTCTGAGATACTGACACTTGAGAAAGAAACCAGACATCAGACATGGGTGAGATTTGAGAGGGAAGTGAGATGTGACCTGACAAAAACTAGATAAAGCAGAGAAGTGAGGTGGTACTAGAATTGGATCTGATGAACAATGGGAGATTCTCTGGCCCATGGAAAGACCTGGTACCATGTGGTCTTTCTGCCTCCCCCCATGTCAGACACTGACCTGCTGCAGGGCTCTTGGCCAGTCTGGAGCAGAGCGTTGCTCAGGTTGTGTTCGGCCAGCGTCTCTTCGGGCACCTCCTGCAGATCCTCCTCCCGCTCCAGGGACACACGGATGTTCTCCAGCTCGATCCGCTCAGGCGTGCCACGCAGTCGCTTCGCTTGCCAGGGCTCTGTGATGGCAGAGAGGGCGTGGTTACCGGCAGGGAGCATGAGGAGGTGAGGTGGGACAGCAGCCGCCGGACACAGGCCACCACTTGGCACGAGGCGGATGGGGAAACAAGGGGACTGCACAAGACAAGGCAGGATGGGAAAGACCCAAGAAGGGGACAGACACAGGAGTGAACCAGGGTAGGGGGATAAGAGGTGGGACAGGGTAGTGACCTGGGAAGGGAAGGGGGGCTAGAGACAAGGGAGTGACCCTGGAAGATGGGGGGAGGGACACAGGAGTGACCCAGGAAGGGAAGTGGGCATGGAAGTGATGCAGGAAGGGAAGGGAGGATGGGACACGGGAGTGACTCGGGGAGAGGGGAGGGAGGGGTAGGACACAGGAGTAACCTGGGAAAGGTGGGGGTGGGACATGGGAGTAATATAGGAAGGGGGGGCAAAGACACTGAAGTGACGGGGGGGGGTGCAGAGAGGCATGAGAGTGACCTGGGGGTGGGGGGGGACATGGGAGTGACCTGGGAAGGGGAGTGGAACAGCAGTGGCCCAGAAAGGGGGGTGGGGGAGAGGCATGGGAGTGACCAGGGTGGGGGAGAGACATGGGAGTGACCCAGGATGGGGGTGGGGGAGAGGCATGGGAGTGACCCAGGAAGCGGGGTGGGGGAGAGGCATGGGAGTGACCCAGGAAGGGGGATGGGGGAGAGGCATGGGAGTGACCAGGATGGGGGAGAGGCATGGGAGTGGCCCAGGAAGGGGGTGGGGGAGAGGCATGGGAGTGACCAGGGTGGGGGAGAGGCATGGGAGTGACCCAGGATGGGGGTGGGGGAGAGGCATGGGAGTGGCCCAGGAAGGGGGTGGGGGAGAGGCATGGGAGTGACCCAGGATGGGGGTGGGGGAGAGGCATGGGAGTGACCCAGGAAGGGGGATGGGGGAGAGGCATGGGAGTGGCCCAGGAAGGGGGTGGGGGAGAGGCATGGGAGTGACCAGGGTGGGGGAGAGGCATGGGAGTGACCCAGGATGGGGGTGGGGGAGAGGCATGGGGGTGGCCCAGGAAGGGGGTGGGGGAGAGGCATGGGAGTGACCCAGGATGGGGGAGAGGCATGGGAGTGACCCAGGATGGGGGTGGGGGAGAGGCATGGGAGTGACCCAGGATGGGGGTGGGGGAGAGGCATGGGAGTGGCCCAGGAAGGGGGTGGGGGAGAGGCATGGGTGTGACCCAGGATGGGGGTGGGGGAGAGGCATGGGAGTGACCCAGGATGGGGGTGGGGGAGAGGCATGGGAGTGACCCAGGATGGGGGAGAGGCATGGGTGTGACCCAGGATGGGGGTGGGGGAGAGGCATGGGAGTGGCCCAGGAAGGGGGTGGGGGAGAGGCATGGGAGTGACCCAGGAAGGGGGTGGGGGAGAGGCAAGGGAGTGAACCAGGATGGGGGTGGTGGAGAGGCATGGGTGTGAGCCAGGATGGGGGAGAGGCATGGGAGTGGCCCAGAAAGGGGGTGGGGGAGAGGCATGGGAGTGACCCAGAAAGGGGGGTGGGGGAGAGGCATGGGAGTGGCCCAGGAAGGGGGTGGGGGAGAGGCATGGGAGTGGCCCAGGAAGGGGGTTGGGGGAGAGGCATGGGAGGGGGTGGGGGAGAGGCATGGGAGTGGCCCAGAAAGGGGGTGGGGGAGAGGCATGGGAGTGACCCAGAAAGGGGGGTGGGGGAGAGGCATGGGAGTGGCCCAGGAAGGGGGTGGGGGAGAGGCATGGGAGTGGCCCAGGAAGGGGGTTGGGGGAGAGGCATGGGAGGGGGTGGGGGAGAGGCATGGGAGTGGCCCAGGAAGGGGGTGGGGGAGAGGCATGGGAGTGGCCCAGAAAGGGGGTGGGGGAGAGGCATGGGAGTGACCCAGGAAGGGAGGTGGGGGTCATGGGAGTGACCCAGGATGGGGGTGGGGGAGAGGCATGGGAGTGACCCAGGAAGGGAGGTGGGGGTCATGGGAGTGACCCAGAAAGGGGGTGGGGGAGAGGCATGGGAGTGACCCAGGAAGGGAGGTGGGGGTCATGGGAGTGACCCAGGATGGGGGTGGGGGAGAGGCATGGGAGTGACCCAGGAAGGGGGTGGGAGAGAGGCATGGGAGTGACCCAGGAAGGGAGAGATATGGGAGTGTCCTGGGAAGGGAAGACCAGGCTCAGCAAATGCAGGGCTGTTGGTGGTGATAGAGACAGATACATTAAGGCACTCTTAGAAAGGTACATGGATGATAGAAAAATAGATGCCAGTGTGGAAGGGAAGGTTAGAATGATCTTGGAGTGGGTTAAAAAGTCAGCACAACATCATGGGCCAAAGCATCTGTACTGTGCTATAATGTTCTATGGTCTGATTCAACCACTACCAAAAAGCTGTGAATAACCTGGGCTGTTAGGTTACTCTAGAAATTTGCAGTGGGTAGGGCTGTGTCTCATGTGTGTTGTGTGGTCTGTCTGGGCTTGGACCATGTGTCTGCATCCAAGAATATGTTAAGAGTCTGGAATCTACTGGTCCTGCCAGTGGACCCAGACTCGACTCCATCGAAACAACCCAGCAGCTGATTGTATAATGGCCAACTCATGGACAAGAGAATTCACGCACTGCCATTTCCTGCTCAGAAATGGAGTGGGATCAAGTCATCCATATGGGGATCGGTTTCTGTCTCACATCATTATGAGGGATTGTAAAGAGAAAGTTTACCCAAGTGACTGGACCTTCAGGCTGAAAACAGCAGTGGAAGCCTCTAATTTATAAACCTCTCCTTTGGACTGTGACATTGGTCCAAGGCTCCCTTTTACCCATTACCATTATCCACCTTCCTCACTACTTCCCCACTCACTTGTGATGCTATGTTGAATTGCTTAGGATACTGGTAAGGCCGAATTTGGAGCATTCTGTGCCATTCTGGTCACCTACTTACAAGTGAGTTATCAATCAATGAGCTTGGACGAGTGCAGAGAAAGTTTAGAAGGATGTTGTCAGGACTTGAAGACCTGAGTTATAGGGAAAGGCTGAAAAAGTTAGGACTTTATTCCCTGGAGTGTAGGAGATTGACGGGAGATCGCAATAGAGAGGTATACAAAATTATGAAGTGTATAGATAAGAATGCCAGCAGGCTTTTTTTCTGTAGTGGTTAGGTGAGATTAGCACAAAAGGTCACAGGTTTAGGGTGAAAAGTGAAATATTTAAGGGAACCTCAGGGTGAACTTCCTCACTCAGAAGTTAGTGTGTGTGGAATGAGCTTGCAGTGGAAGTGGTTGATGCAGGTTAAATCTCAGTACTTCAGAAAAGTTTGGATAGATCATGGATGGGAGGGGTGTGGAGGGCTATTGTCCAGGTGCAGGAAGATGGGACTACACAGAAAACCAGACTGGCACAGACTAGATAGGCTGAAGGCCCTGTTTCTGTGCTATACTGCTCTGTGACTCTATGACCAAAGGCAGGCAAGATGGCCATTCCCTCAAGTATTGAATCTGCAGTCTGTGGGCCGAGTTCATGGACTTGCAGAAGTTTCAGATTAAGGTGAGTGTGAATATCATCACACAGAACTCTGCTGCTGTAAGCCTGGGTAATAGTGAACCCCACCACTCTTGTACATCAACTTTCCTAAACCCATTCCTCACTCCCATCGTAGCTCTGCTACCTGTCTCTGCTCACTCGCTTGCTCTCTCTCCTCCTGTTCTTTAATCATTCCCTCTTTCCCAGTTCAGCTTTTATTCTCCTGCTGCCTGTTCTCAGCTACCCTTCTTTCCCCACACCATTTCCCTTGTTCCTCCATCTCCCTCTCATCCCCTACCCACATCTCCTCCAACCCCCTGCTCACTTCTCCCTCTCCCCACTCACTCCCAACTCTACCCTGCTCTCCTTTCTCTCTGCCTGCTAACTTGACCCTCTCCTCTGCTCACACATCTTCCCCTGTTCATTCTCTGCTTTCCCTCCCCTCATTTCAACTGCCCTCAATCCCACCTCTCCCTGGTCATGCCACCTTCCTTGCTCACTCACCCTCCCCCCCCCACCACCCTCACTCCCACCTCTCCCTGCACAGGCACACCCCTCCACTCTCCGTCTCTCCCATTTACTCCCATCTCTCCCCTACTCGCATCTCACTGTCCCTGATCACTCCTCCCTCCCATTTTCCCCTTCCCTGCTCAATCCCCCATCTTCTTTCTCACACCCCACTCTCTCCTGCTCACACCTCAACTTCCCCTGTTCACTCTTTGCTCTCCCCTCTCACAATCTCTTTCCCTACTCACTCTCCTCTCTCCCTACCTACTCCCCTGTCCACTCATTTCCCAGTTCTCCTTCCCTCTGCCTGCTCAGTCCCATCTCTCTAGTCACTCTCTCTCCCTATATTCCCCCTCCCAACATCCACTCTCATTTTCCCTCTCCTCTGCTTACATTGTTTTCCCTGTTCACTCTCTGCTCTCCCCTGCTGATCTTCCCTCTCACACCCCTTTCCAGCACTCACTCTCCTCTCCCTACTCACTTCCAACTCTGCCTGATCAATTCCCCCCTCTCCCTGCTCACTCCTCACTCTCATCTGCTCATTTCCCCTCTCCTCTCTTCATCCTCCCCTTTCTCATCACTCAATCCCCCTCTCCCTGCTCATTCCCACCTCTCCCTAACTCATCCACCCGGTAACCCCTACCTCTTCCCACTCAGTCCCACTCCCTGCTCCCAATTCCCTCTCACTGCACCATTCTCCCCAATCCTCCTCCATTCACTATCCCCCTTACCCCACACTCCCTCCCTCCCCTGCTCACTCTCATCTCTCCTCACTCCCCCACTCACTCACCCCCAACCCCCACGTACTCCCCTCTCCTCCACGTATTTCCTCTCTCCCTACTCACCCCCTCCCCAGGTACTTCTCCATTCACTCCTACCTCTCCCCCGCTCACTATTCACTCATTCTCACCTCTCCTCTACTCACCCTCCTGTTTGTTTTCCCCATTGATATCTCCCCTTGATCTCTGCCCCCTCACATCCTGCTCTTCCTGCTTCTCTTCCCCAGCCACTCTTTCTCTCCTCTTGCCAAGGGTCAGAGTTGTACAGCCAGGAAACAGACCCTTCGGCCCATCATATCCCTGCAACCCATGAGTATTCTTGAAGCTAATCCCATTTTCCAGCACTTTGTCCACATCCCTCTAACACCCTTCCCATCTGCCTAGCTGTCCACCTGATCTGAAATGTATCTGATGTACCTGCCTCAACTACTTCCGCTGGTAGCTGGCTCCGTATATCTACTACCTAATGTGTTTAAAAGGGTCCTAAATAAACCTTTCACCTTGAACCTTAAAATGTTGTTCCCTAGTTTCTGATTCCCTGTCCCTGGAAAAATTGACTGCTCACCCTATTTGTGCCCCTCTTGATTTTATACACCTTGTGAGATCACCCCTCAGTTTCCAGGAGTAAATGTATACCTGTTTACTCTCTCCCTATACCTCACCCCTTCACTCTCTCTGTTCCTGTTTCCAGCCCACTCTCTATCTGGCCCTGCTCTTCTTCCATTTCTCACTCTCCCTCTTGCTCACTGTTCCTTCCCAAAGTTACCTTTTGTGTGCATTCCTACCACTCTAAAGACTGGTAACAACAGCTCTCCTTTTCGCTGCATTCTCCTCAGCACACCCCCACCAAATCACTCATCACTGGGTCCTCCTTGCTCTCCTTGTAGCTGTGTCACTTTTATTAGTTTGCTTTCTGGATTAATATCATTCCCTGTGTCTTTACTCCCAGTCAACCCAAATTCCCTCCACTCCCCTTGTTACTGGATCCCCTCTACCCTGTGCCCCATTGTTCCTCAACTTGCTGAAAGGACACCAGTCCATGTGGGCGTCAAGACACCTGTAACTGCATCCACACTGTCCACTTCATGGTGAATACCTCACTCCCACAGGAAACCTCATTCTCCTTACCTCTGCCTTACCAGATCCTTGCTCACATTACCAGACCCTTGCCTGTCGTCAGTTCCCATGTTGCTGCTTCCCTAGGCTTCCCCTCATCATTGGAGCCTGTCATTCCCACATTCCCATCACAGGATCCCCATCATCCCCTTGAATGGATCCTTGCTATTCTTATTACCAGATCCTCAATCTAAAAGGACCCCCAACATTCTCATTAAAGGATTCCGCCATTCTTGTTAACAAATTCCCCATCAACCCCTCATTCTCAGATCCTATGTTAGAATTACCAGATCCCTGCCTTCGTCATGAGTGGCTCCCCATTATTGTTACCAGATTCTTACCTATTTCGTTCCCATGAATGGATCCCCAATCTCCTCATTATCAGATCCCATGTTCTTACTTCTGGATCCCAATCTTTCTCTGTGGTCTCAGTTCTCATTTACCTTATTACTAGATCGCCATCATTTTTCTTGTTACTGAATCCCTTGTCTTTGATCTGCCTATTTAAGGAAGGATGTATCTCCCTTGGAGATGATACACATGCCATGCTGTATTTTGATTTCAGGTACCAAATGATTACATTACAAAGACAGTTTAAGCAGATTAAGCCTCTGTTTGCTAGAGTTCAGGAGAGGTGACCTTATTGAGACATTACACCCAGAGAATCAAAGTGCTGGCAATACTCTAGGGCCGGAGGAACTCAGCGGGTCTAGCAGCATTTGTGGAGGGGAATAGACAGTTGATGTTTCGGGCTGAGACCCTTCATCAGAGAGGAGCTAAGTTCACGTTTCAGGTTAACAGCCTTCCAAAACAACTCAAAGTGAGAAATGTAAGTCTTCAATCTCCTGGTTTCTCTGCCCCTGCCTCAACTGCTCTGATATCTTGGTCCTCACCAATCCTTTTCCCTCAGCCCTGGTTCCCCCTCCACTATGGCTCCACTCCCTGCACTGCTATTCCCTTAGTGGCTCCCTGGTCTGATTATCCTGTCCAACCACTCCCCTGCTTACGGCAGCTTCCCTTGGCAACACAGCAGTGGAACACCCAACCGTATTGATGCAATCACGAAGAACGCACGCCAGCAGCCCTCCTTCATTAGTCTAGCAAATTTCTGCAGATGTTTGGTGAAGAGCAATCTGACTAGTTGCATCACAGCCTGATGGACAGAAGCTGCAGAGTGTCGTACTCAGGCACAACCCTCTCCACCACCAAGACATCCTCAGGAGCTGCTGCCTCAAGAAGGTGGCATCCATCACTAAGGACCCTCACCATTCAGGGCATGCCCTCTTCTCATTACTACCATTGGGGAGGAGGTACAGGATCCTGAAGACTCGCACCCATTGTATTAGGAACAGCTTCATGCCCTCTGCCATCAGAGTTCTGAATGGATCATGAACCCATGAACACTACCTCACTATTCCTCTTCCACACTTTAATTATTAAGTTACTCATTATGTATTGCACTGTAGTGCTTCCACAAAGCAACAAATTTCATGACATAGCAGAGATAATAAACCTGTTTCTGATTCAGGGGCCCAAACACTCCTGGGTGAAGCAGAGACTCACTCATACTTCCTCTAATCTGGTGCTGGTGAACAGTCTGGACGCCTGTTCTACAGAGTGGCAAAAGTGACCAATCCAGTTGCCTGATGCTTCGATTCTCCGTCCCCTACCAGTCTGGTCTCATTCTGACACGCATTATATCCTCCAGGGCTCAACAATCAAATCCAAACATTTAAGGCAATCCAACCTCACACCTCACGTAAACAGTGTTCCCTCTCTCTCCTCCGGTGCTTCAGACTTCCTGCATCGTCTCCCCCTTCCTATACCTCTCCCTCCCTCTCTCCCCTGTGCAGTCCAGGCTCAGCACTCCGCCACAGCCTATACCGTGTGTTCTGGCTGCTCCCTGCAACTTAAAATGCATAGCTTTTTCACAGCAGAGAGGCAGGATCCTCAAGCCCAACTCACCCATGCCAACCTAAATGCCTGTCTAAGCCAGACCCATTTGCCTGCATTTAACCCATATCCCTCTAAACCTTGCTTAATGGCATTAGTCCATGGCATAAAAAAGGGTGGGAACCCCTGCACTAAACCCTTTCTATCCATGTACCTCACCAAGTGTCTTTTAAACATCGTGATTGTACTTTTCACCACCACTTCCTCTGGCAGCTTGTACCTACCAATCTCAAGGCTGACTATGGTATACATTACTTTGATACAAATGTACTTTGAAGTCTTTCTGTTACACACTTGCCCCTCACATCCCCTTTAAATCTTTCCTCTCTCACCTGAAGCCCATGACATCTAGTATTTGAATGTGACCATCCACCTGATCTGCGTTCCTCACTGTTTTATAAAGCTTTAAATATCACCCTGCAGCTTCCTCCACTCTCATTTCTCTCTTCTCCCAGTTCTGAGGAAGGGTCACAGACTCAGTTTCTCTCTCCACAGATGCCGCTTAGCACGATGAGTACCAAAACTTATGTCACATTTCCAACATCCACAGAGTTTTTCCCCATTGGTTCTGACAGTTTTGTGAGGAGAAGATACTTCTCCTGGTAGGGAGACCAGAACTGAGGGGGATATGGTCTCATGACATCAGGTCACCTATCTCAGACTGAGGTGAGGATGGGCTATGGACCATGAAACATGAGGCATTCTTAGCAGCGTGGAGGCACAGGGGGATCTTGGGTCCACATGAATAGGTCCCTTAAAGCTGTCGTGTATAGAAGGCGCATGGTGTGTTGGCCTCCATTAGTCAGGGGATTGAGTTCAAGAGCTGTACGGTAACTTTGCAGCTGTAAAAAAACTGTGGTTAGACCACACTTGGAATATTGTGTTCAGTTCTGGTTGCCTCATTATAGAAAGTATATGAAAGCTTCAAAGAGGGTGCAGAGGAGATTTACCAGGATGCTGCCTGGATTAGAGAGCATGACTCTTGAGGAAAGGTTGAGTGAACTAGGGCTTTCTCTTTGGAACAAAGGAGAGCTGACTTGATAGAGGTGTACAAGATGATATGTGACGTAGCTGGAGTGGAGAGCCAGTGCCTTTTTCCCAGGGCATAAATGGGTAATACATGAGGGCATAATTTTAAGGTGATTAGAGGGAAGTATAAGAGAGATGTCAGAAGTAGGGTTTTATACTGAGTTGTGGGTGCGTGGAACATGTTGTTGGGGTAGTGGTAGAGATAGATACTTTAGGGACATTTAAGAGACTCTTAGATAGGCACATGGATGAAAGAAAACTGAAGCGTTATGTAGGAGGAAAGGATTGGATTGATCTTGGTGTCGGTTAAAAGGCCAGCATAACAATGTGGGCTGAAGGGTCTGTACTGTTCTATGCATCCGTGATGGAGAAACACTGAGGCATGGGGGAAGTCGAGGATAATGGGAAGTGGGCCCAGGGCCAGGAACAGAGCAGCCACGATCTTACTCGGGGTTAGGGCATAAGAAACAGGTACGGGGACTTTATTATCCACTTGGGCTTCCAGTCCCTATCTTCCCACACTCCTATCCCTTCAGTCCTGGATACAAGATCACCGTTTGCCCTTATGTTACAGAAGCCCCACCCGCAGGAACTGTGGGATTCTCAACATTTTCCTATCATTACCTGCTCCCCCCTCCCCCTCGCCCCTTAGTAAATGTCAGAACACTGGAAATGCCCAGCAGGTGCCGGCTGTACCAGAGGAGAGAAAAATGGATTGATGCTTCCAGTTCCATGATTTGTCAAAAGTAACGAGCGCGATACATTAACTTAACCACACTAGAAAATCTGCAGATGCTGGAAATCCAAGCAATACACACACAAGATGCTGCAGGAACTCATCAGACCTGCTGAGTTCCTCTGGCATTTTGTGCCTTACATTAACTTAGTTCTCTCCACAGATACTGCCCAACCTGCTAAATATTGACAGCATTCTCTGATTCACTGGTACCATGGCCTCGGCTTAACCCTGGTTACTCTATCCGTACTGGTCCCTGTACAACATGATCTACATCTTAATCCCAGCTACTAGATCCCCGTCAGTCCCCATGTTAATGATCAGATTCATGATCAGCCCCTGTGTAACTAGATCTCCATTTGTCTTACTATATCCCCACTGGTCCTCGGATCACTGAGGATCTGAGGCCAACCCTGGATCACTGGATGACCAGTTGTCCCTGGGCCACAGGATCTTCGGCTATCATCAGATCCCGAGCTGTGCTGAATCACTGGATCTCCGGCTTTCACTGGGTCACTGGATCCCCGGATGTCCAACATCACCGGATCATTGGACCTTCAGCTATCATCAGATCCTCAGCCGTTACAGATCACTGGGCCACCAGGTGTCATTGGGCCACTGGATACCTAGCTATCACTAGATCTCCAGCTGACCCAGGATCTCTGGCTGCTCTAAGATTCTCAGCTGTCCCCAGTCACTGGAATCCTAGTTGTCACCAGCTCCCCAGATATTACTGTGCCACTGGATCCCATACTGCAGTGAAAGTAATGTTGCTCATTTTTGCCCAATATAAGTCTTTGCTATCACTTTAAACATACTAGCCAGACCCAAGCCAACAGCAGGAGATTTATTGGATTAGCAGTTGAAATTTTGGAGTATCTGACCACTTCTGACTCATCAGCCGGGGTTCTAGGGTTTCATCTTCATGCTTGTACTTCCTGTTAAGGTGGAACTTGGTTGGTTGTTTTCCACTAGGATGGGCTATGACTGGGCTTACAAGGGGCAGTGGTGGAAGTGAGTCGGGTGGGGGTGTTAGAGGGCTGTAGAGATGGTTTGGGCTTTAGTGAGATAAGCAGGGGTTTCTTCAGGTGGTTTTGATACAGGTCAGTTAGCTCCTCGAGGCCAGGGTCCGTTCACTCTACACTGCTGGTTGGGGGGGATGGGGGGGTACTGAGACCATGCCCTCTCCTAGCCTTCCTCATCGTCGGAGTCCGAAATCCACTGGTTCATTCCGTCGCACAGATGGCCAAGGCGCCCCTTCAACGAGTAGGGCAGCCAGCCGTCCTCGAGCAGGGTACAACATCTACCTGCGGCTCCCTCGACATGCTGCTCCTTGGGGCTGGACTGTCCGTCGGTGCTGATGGTGGGCAGCGGGGGTGCAAACACCTTCTCCTGCAGCAGAGGAAACACAACGGGACAGAAGCGGGCCAGGTTACAGGGAACATGCACTGGCATCACCTGTGACCACTGTGTGCTTTCTGGATATCAGAGAGCTTGCCAGCTTTGACAGGCACCCCCCTCCCCACCCCTTTGCCTTGTAATTACTTTGTACAGCATGGGAGGCGACCCTTGCAAACCCAATGGTCCTGCACCGAGCACGGCACTCACACACGAATGATCTATCCAAGCTGAGGCAGGGCTGAACGCTGGCAACCACTGCAGCACCCTTGTATCAGCACTATCTCCAGATGTACAGCCCCTGGTCCCACGTGCAAGTATGCTCCCACTGCAACGCCCCCTCTCTTAACTTGAGAGAGTTAAGCCCACCTCTCTTACTTTGTGAGCAGAAGATACCAACTGCTTGAGAAGCAACCCCCTCCGATGGCTGGTCAGCCATGACCTCTGGGGACCAAGAGCAGGAGGGGGTTTGGGCACTTCAGTACAGAAGGGACAATGCCGACGGGCTCCCTACTCTGATCTGACAACCCCGGTGCAGCTGGTACCTGGGCAGCCGCGGGCGGTGTTGCTGGTCTCTTCCTGGCCTCCCGTCCTGCCAGTCGGTAATGGGGCTTACAGTAGAATTTCCCTGTAATAGAATGCCGTCCAGTTATATAGTGTAATAGCACTGGGCTCCCGTATACCACCTGCACCCCTTGTATACACCGGACGCATGTGTTCCCCTGCAACGCTGGGATAAGAGTACCACTGCACACCAGAACGCGCGCAATCTCACGCAACCCCAGGGCACACGGCACAGTGAGCAGCAACACGTGCATCGTAGTTGAGCAGTTCACCGCAGTAACTGGATTACACAAGCACCAAGCACTGTGCACCTGGGGACCGGAGATGGGCAGCAAAAGCAGGCAATATCATCACAGCACAGTAATCTCCACACAGCCTTAACCACCCGAGACAACTGCCAACCCCTCCTTTCTCCATCTGAGCCTCTCAGTAACTTTTGTGTCTGTTCCCCAAGTCCAGTATCTTCAGTATTCTCCTAAAATAACTGGGCAGAGTCGGGGCACATTAACAGGACCAGGGTCGTTGAATAGAACCTAGTAGCTGCACACCAACAATAAACGACCAGCTATGCCTGAATCGACGTTAAACTCAGTCCTCCAGTCCCTAATAAGGGAGTTATAGCTGCTCACCCTTTAACCTTCAAGGTCCCAGGAACACATTACTAGATGGTGTAATCTCTCCCAGGAGTTGAGATGACGTGGGCACGACCCAGCTCTGATCACCACCACAAGAATATGAAGGGCCCTCAGTGGTCGAATAAAAAACATGGAATGGAATCATTCCAAGGATGAAGGATTCCGGCTCCAATTTCAGAGGGAGAGGAATAGATCACAGTGGGTTGAGTGAACCAAATGACAGGAAGCCAACTACAACGAAACTAAGCACTAGTCACCAGAATGGTGACCAGGCCACGACAGGCAAAATGAGCTGCTGGTTCTCTTCAGCTAGTGTCCAGACAGGTTTCACTCCTGGGATAACGGCAACAGAACAACAGGCAAAGACCACCGGAGTCACTGGACCGTATGAACACTGGAGGGGAACCAGGCCACTTCAATGTGGTTTTAACCAGGGGTCAATCACTGTGGTGCACTGGCGAATGGTCACCACAGTATGACAGGGGTCTCTGAATGGACGTACTTAGATGGAGGAGTGTGGGAAGCGGTGGAACGGGGAAGAGAGATTCTTTTTGCGTGAGGGCCGGGAGTTGTGAGCTCAGGTTTGTAGCTTGGAGAGCTGATACAATGTCTCAAGGTCCTTCACCCCAAACCCCTCCAGAGTGCTGGACCTACGTAGAGACGTCAAACTGAGACAATGTTCCCTCTCCCTCAGGCTGACCCAGTGGCACTGTTATTGGGATGTGGGTGTTCACCTCAGACCCGCCCAGTTCAGGAACTTCACTAAAATAAATGTACTGGTTACTCTTACTGTCCTGCAGCTGCCGCACAGACTGATCACCACCTCTCTCAGCTTCGAAAGCTCACGGTGAGATGGCCCCCCCCCTCGCCCCCACCATTTCAGTCGAGGCTGCTATCTCACCGTTCTCCGGGTTGTAGGCATAGGTGGAGAGCCGGAGGGTTTCACCGCAATAGTCACACTTGAAGCAGCCGCGGTGGAAGAACTTCCCTTCAGCGCTCAGTCGCTCCATCACGTATACTCGCTTCCCGCAGAAGTAGCAAACATCACTACCCCCAATTTCTGAGGGAAACTCCTTCCGTCTGATTGATTGCTGTGGGAAGACGGGACAGATTATTGCAGGAGGACTGGAAGGAGAACAGCGCCCACCTGCCTCCCCATCTCCCCTCCTTCACACAGGGAGCCTCATTCACTGGAGCACCAACCACACACACACAAAACCAGCCAGACTTCCTCAAGCTGCACCTGGTCCCAGTTAGTACAACTCTTGCCTCTTTGAGTAAATTCAAGGACAGGCAGGACTCTGCCTGTGTTGAGGTGACACAAGCTGTCTCTCCCCTACCCATGACTGTGAACCTTTAGTACTGTCTGGTATGAAGGGGCAGTGGCCCAGGATTGAAAAAGGCTGCAGAGGGTTGTAAACACAGCCAGCTCCATCATGGGCACTACCTTTCCACCATCGAGTACGCCATCAAAAGGCAATGCCTCAAAGTGGCAGCATCCATTCTTATTGCCCTCTTCATGTTACCACCATCAAGTAGGAGGTATAGGATTCAGAAGACACACATTCAGTGTTTTAGAAACAGTTTCTTTCCCTCTGCCATCAAGGTCCATGAACACCACCTCACTACGGCTCATTACTTTCTGCACTGGTTATTTATTTTATGTTTCTTATTGTAGCTTCAGATAACTTTTTGCCTTGCACTGTACTGATGCCACAAAACGGATTTCATGATGTACAATATGTCAACGATAATAAACCAGATTCCGACTCAAGTTGACTAAGTAATGAATGGAGCTGTACAGCCATCTGACGGGCCTGTCACGCTGGTTGTGGGAGGGAAGAACTGCCTAAAAGAGTCATAGATTGATGCACCACAGGAAGCAGGCCCTTCAGCCTGACTTTCCCATGCTGACCACAGAGCCTAACTGAGCTAGCCCTATTTCCCTGCACTTGGCCCATATGCCTCCAAGCTTTTCCTGTCCACCGTGGTCCAGTGGACCTTGGACCATTTGTTATGTTTGAAATAAAAAAAAGTGCCTTGCTTTATGAAAAAGTGAAGCCCTGCTGCAGAGATGGAGCACAGAAATGCAGACCGGCCCACGAGCGTGTCCTGAGTGAGCCCAGCCCCATTTCCCAGGTGAAGGTCTCCCAGCCTGCCTCTCCTCCCAGTGACCCTTAAAGCTCATTGGCCAATACTTAACCTGCAATCCTCATCACTAAAGTTCCCCATTCTTTGGACAGTAATCATCACCGTTTGCAATGGTGTCACTGCAGGTTGGCTGGCGTACTTCTCTCTAAAGTGACTCAACCTTAAAAGTACTTCAATAGAAGCTGGAGAACACTGACAGACACTGAGGCTTTGAAAGGTGAATAACCCAGCCTGCTTCAACTGATGGAAGCAACTTCTCGTATTCCATTGGGGAGCCTCCAAAACAGAGCATGAAGCTTTAACGGTCAGTGTGAGGAGACATAGGCAGGGTGGGCTTCACCAGGAGATGGTGTTGGATGGCTGGACTTACTCTGGCCATACAATCAGTCTAAGAACATAAGAAATAGGAGCAGGAATCAGTCGGCCATCTGGCCCGTCAAACCAGCCCTGCCACTCAGTAAGATCATGGCTGATCTGGCCATGGACTCATCTCCACCTGTCTTCTCCCCCATAACCCTTCATTCCCCTACTATGCAAGAACCTATCCAATCTTGACTTAAATATTTTTACTGAGGTAGCCTCCACTGCTTCATTAGGCAGAGAATTCCAGATTAACCACTCTCTTAGAAAAGCAGTTCCTCTTCATCTCCGTCCTAAATCTACTCCCCCGAATCTTGAGGCTACGTCCTGTGGTTCTAGTCTCACCGACCAGTGGAAACAATTTTCCTGCCTCTATCTTATCTAAAGTATTTATATTACAGTTATTTGTACACTGTGTTTTATAGGATTACTTTTATATTTACTATATATATCCCTCAGCCCTCCGATCACCACCCCCCAGCCCTGGCTTGTTGAAAAAGCAGCCTGGTGCATGCACACTACACTGTCAGCGCCTACAAACCCGACACGAAAGCTCCCGGCGCAGCACTCCCACCACCTGCATCCCCTCACCACACCCTGTACCCTACCCACCCTCGCCCTACACATCACACCCCAGTCCACCCAGCAACCTGCCCCATAAGCTCGACCCTGCCCTGTTACCCACCCCACCAACGCCTACAGCACTGGCAGGAGGCGGCTTACCAGTTCTCTCCTGTCTATACGGGGTTTGGGCTCAGTGTGTCTCTGCAGCTTGCTGGCTATCTGTTCGGTGAGCCCACTCACTCCCCCTGTGTACCTGCTGATGCACCTCTAGTACAGCATCGGGAGAGGGGGAGAAACATCAGGGGTAGGAGTGGGGAAGAAAGAAAGGAGAAGGGAAGAGGGAAGGGGTGGGGAATAGGGGCAGGGAATGGGGAAATGAACAGAGATTGGAGTGGGAAGAGTGAGGGGGCAGAGGAGGAGGAGGGAAGGGGAATGGATGGTAGGGGGCAAGGGGGAATGGAGGGTAAGGGGGTGAGAGAGAATGAGGAGGAAGAGGAGGAGGGGGTGGGGGATGATGAAGAAAAGGAAAGAAGAGGGGCAAGGGGGTGGGCGGGCAAGGAGGAGGGCGAGAATAAAGGAGGTGGGAGGAGGGGGAGAAAAGGAAAGAGGAAGGGAGAGAAGGTAAAAAGAGGAAGGATCAGAGGAGTTAGGTATGAGGAGGAGTTGTGGAGTGCGGGTGGAGGTGGTGTGGCGTGCAGGTGGAGGAGGTGGTGTGGGGTGCGGGACGTTTTCCAGGGTGTAGAGTTGGAAGAGGAGAATCAGATGGAAAATACAATAATTAGACTTCAGGAAAGTTTGTTAACATAATGCTGACAGAAATACAGCAAAGCGATCATTGTCCATCGGTGATGTCTCATTAAACCAACATTCTCCTCGGCCTTCAGTTACGATTAGACAGCGAAATCAAACATGCAGAACAGTAGACTAGTAGTGGTATTAGTGAGTTACTGCACACACTACACACCCAGTGACAGAATGCACCATAAAGCTTCCTCCATGTTCTTAGCCACGTGTGTATGATCCGTCCCAGATCAAGTACAGAATTGCAAATGCCACTGCTGTAACCATGGGGGATCACAAAGAGGAGTGCAGAAGTCAGAAGAGAATTGGAAACCAAGTGGACTTCCATCATTTCACAGGAGTAAATAAGACAATCCTAAGGTAAAGTCACCCAGTCAACACACAACACAGAAGCAGGAGTGACTTGTTCTTGGCACTGGCAAAGATAGCACTCCAAGAGTGCTGGAGGCAGACAATGAAGAGCTCCAACCGGGATGACTGCCTAGCAATGTTCTGGTTGCATCTCTGTACCCTGGTAGTCCTGGAGAAGGAACACGCGATGTCCACTTGTACAGCTGAACTGTTCCTGGACCATTGGACACCACTGGGGCTGAACATCATTCCAGGTAGGGATGGGTACATTTTAATTTAGTCTGCGTTGTTATGGTCTCTCCACTTTTGTTCTAGAATTGTAGAATTACAAAGTTACAATAAACGTATTTTGGTAATAATAAAACACAGATCTGGAGTGTGATAATTATCTTCCATGACCTGGAAACGGGGTCCGATGGAACAAAGGCAGTCTTTAACTAATTTTAGGATGTTGGTGTTACTGAGTCCATTCAGGCAGCTGGTGCAACTGACAAGGGCAGCATTTACTGCCCATTGCTTATTGCCCTTGAGAAGGTTAAGGTTAGACATTTCTTCAATCTGTCGCAGATCTCCTGGTGAAGATATATGTACGTTGTAGCTGCGGGAGGTACTTACATGATTCAGGTCCAACGATCGTGCTTTCCTGTGTCCCGATGGTGAGAGATTCCAGGGTCCCTATGTACCTGCTCAACTTTCACTCACGAGCAGCCTATGTCACTATAAATTGAACTGTTTCAATGGCTGCTGTCATCAAGGAATTTCCTTATCTGTCTAGTTTGAGCCAGATGACCACGACCACCTGGATCTTTGTCTGTTCAGGCACGATGAAGGGTCTCAGCCCAAAATATCGACTGCTTACCCCCCCTCACTAGATGCCGTCTGTACTGTTGAGTTCCTCCAGCATTCTGTCCATGTTATTCACTACCCAACTTCTCTCACTCGCACACTGTTGCTCACCGAGCCCTTGCCCCGATACACTGAGCCATGGGGGTTACAGGGGTTTACAGAACTTCATGCTGCCTCTGACCTCCCACTGATCATTAAGGCAGATAGTGGAGCATCAGGTTCTCACACAACAAAGTCCTGCAGCCCTTGGCCAGGCTGACCTTACCACTGGACCACTCCTGATGAAGGGTTTCGGCCCGAAACGTCGTCACTACCTCCTCCCATAGATGCTGTCTGGCCTGCTGAGTTCTGCCAGCATTTTGTGTTTTTTATTTATTTCCAGCATCTGCAGATTCACTCATGTGACCTTACCACTGTGCTTGGCTGGGGACTCCCCATCATTGCTGGGTCTGACATGACTGGCAAGGAATCCAGGGCTTGGGCAAAAGTGTTGGGATGCTGCTCGACAAGTCAATGCAAGCAGCAGATCCCCAGGGACCAGTGAGGAGGATTGGGGGAGGTCACTTGGGTTTGATTTTGCTCGTGTCAGTGCCATACACGGTCCTTCCGTCAGGCATCAGGAGTCTGTCACAAAGAGAAAATCTGCAGATGCTGGAAACCCAAGGAACACACACAAAATGCTGGAGGGTCTCAGCAGGCCAGGCTGCATCTGTGGAAAAAAGTACATTATTTCCATAGATGCTGTCTGGCCTGCTGAGTTCCTCCAGCATTTTGTCTGGGTTATATCAGGAGTCTGTGACAGGATGGTCAAAGGTGTGGGTGAGAAACCGGGGGCAAATGAACACAGAATCATGAGTGCAACTCGTAGAGTCCAGCAGGACATCCCATATGAGTAACACAGGCAGCTCAGGCTGCTGGGCAGTGCCAGAGGTACACAGCACAACATCACAAACACCAAGGAGTAAAATCAAAGCACAACGATCAGCAATGATAAACCTGACCAACAACTAACATTCTGAAACACAGAGCAGTGTCATGCGATCCGGCCCTGCTCAGTCTTTCCTGCATTTCTTCTGTTTTAACATTTCCAGCATCTACAGTACTTAAGACTTAAGACAACCCCGTAATGTGAAATAATGCCTCCCATCTGTAGTACAGTTTTGGGAACAACTCCTGTAACATTACAGTGAGTGTGCAACACATGATGCCTGTAACAGAGAACAGCATGTGTAATATAAGGCGTGTATCATGGAGCAGTGTGTGTAACACGTGACCCCTGTAACACAGACCAGTGTGACATATGATGCCTGTTACATGTACCAGCACATGCAACACACAATGCCTGTAACACAAACAGCCTGTGACCAGCTGGCTGGAGTGTTCACCGATATCTTTAACCTCTAATTTCAGCAGTCCAGTGCCTAAGAACACAATAACCTGCTTCAATGACTATCGTCCTGCAGCACTTACATCCACGATGATGGAACATATCAATTCCTGCCTGAGAAGTGTCTTGGATCCACTCCAATTTGTCTACTGGAGTAACAGGTGCAAAACATGTCATTTCATTGGTTCTTCACTCAATCCTGGAATATATGGACAGTGAAGATTCATACATAACGATGCTCTTCATTGAATACAGCTTGGCATTCAATACTATTTCCCCCTCAAAACTAATCAATAAGCTTCAAATCCCAAGTCTCAATACCTCTTTGTGCAATCGGATCTTTGATTTCCTCACTTGCAGACCCTAGTCAGTTCCGATTGGCAACATTTCCCTCACAATCTCCCTCAGCGCAGATGCACCATAAGGCTGTGTGCTTAGCCCCCTGCTCTACTTGCTTTCTACTCATGACTGTCAGGCTAAGCACAGCTTTAATGCCATATACAAGTTTGTTGACGATACCACTGTTGCCAGCAGATTCAAGGGTGGTGACAATTCAGTATTTAGCAGGAAGATTGTGAATCTGGCTGAGCAGTGTCACCACAACAATCTCTTACTCAATGTCAGCAAACCAAGGAACTGATTATGGACTTCAGGAGGAGGAAGCAGGAGGTCCATGAGCCAGCCCTCACCAAGGGATCAGAGGTGGGGAGGGTCAGCAACTTTGAATTTCTTGGTATTATCATTTCAGAGGATCTGTCCTGGGTCCAGCATGCAAGTGGTATTACAAAGAAAGCTCTGCATCACCCCTACTTTCTTAAAAGTTTGTGAAGATTCCCAGGTCATCTAAAACTTTGGTAAACTTCTATAGATGTGTGGTGGAGGGATATTGACTGGTTGCATCACCGCCTGATACGGAACTACCAATGCCCTTGTATAGAAAAACCTACAAAAATAATGGATACAGCCCAGTCCATCACAGGTAAAGTCCTCACCGCCATTGAGCACATCTACACATAATATTGTTCCAGGAAAGGAGCCATCCATCAAGGAGCCAACCATCTGGATCTTCTTGCTGCTACCATCAGAAAGATACAGGAGCCCGAGGGCCCACACAGGAACAGCTATTACCCCTCAAGCATCAGGCTCTTGAATGAATAAGAGGGAATAACTTCACTCGTCCATCACTGAACTGGACTCATTTTCAAAGCCTCTTCATCTCATATACTCAATATTTATTGTTTGTTTTTTTATTATTATTACTGTTCATTCCGTTTTGTATTTTCACATTGCTTGTCTGTCCTGTTTGTTGCGGTCTTTCACTGATTCTCTTGCGCTTCTTGTAATTACTACAGTTGCTCAGCAGCAAATGGATCTCAGGGTCGTATATGGTGACACAAATGAACTTTGATAATAAAATTACTTTGAGCTTGGACAAGATTCCTGTAAATAAGACATCACTACACAGAACCATGTGTGTGATAGACCAACCCTGTGATGGAGGACAGTCAGTGTGACCATTGGGGTCAGAACAACGGCTGAGTCACAACCACAGCCACACAGCCAGAGAGTGCACGGCACATACCTGTTTCACGGAAGAGCGTTTAAACTGATCAAGTGCAGAAAACATTCATTGCAACACACAAAAGTCAGTGTGATATCTAGCACCTGCAACACACAACCGAGTGTGTGCATTTACTCACTCCATGCTGTTATGAGGCGGCACTAAGTGACAAAGCCATCGAGCTATACTGAGCAGAGACATGCTGCCTGTACCTGCCAGAGATCACTGAGGGATTCTACAGGGAGAGAAACAGGGGTCTGCTCGGCAACTTGCTGTGTGTCTGCTGCCTCACCCTCAACCTGAAGAACAGAGGAAGATGGTCAGATACTCATCACTGGGGGGGGGGGGGGGGGGCGTAAAGCTGCAGGGACAGGCAAAGCACATGGAAGTGTGGCAAATGGTCTGAGCATCGAGGAAAGGAGAGAGTGGCTTGGACTCCACTGCCCACAGGACTGGAGTTTCCAGCTGGGAAATATCACTAGACATTGCATCTGGTGCAGACACTGCTTGTGCTGGGCTGTGCAGGAGAGGTCACTTCAGGTCAGTGAAATCCAAGGACAACACACAAAAAGCTGGAGCAACTTGGCAGGCCAGACAGCACCTATGGAAAAAAATGCAGTCAACGTTACAGGCCGAGACCCTTCAACAGGACTCAGTCAAAGCATTGAACCCTTCAACAGGACTCAGTCAAAGCACTGATTTTGCTTTTCTTAATAGATGCTGCCTGGCCTGCTGAGTTCCTCCAGCATCTTGTCTGTGTTGTATCAGGAGTCTGTGACAAGAAGGGTAAAGGAGTAAGTGAGAAACCGGAGGCAAATGAACACAGAATGATGAGTGCAATCTGCAAAGTCCACTGGGACATCCCATAGAAGGAGCTGAGTAACACAGGCAGCTCAGGCTGCTGGGCAGTGCCAGAGGTACACAGCACAACATCACAAACACCAAGGAGAAAAATCAAAGCACAACGATCAGCAATAATAAACCTGACCAACAACTAACATTCTGAAACACAGAGCAGTGTCATGCGATCCGGCCCTGCTCAGTCTTTCCAGTATTTCCTCTGTTTTAACATTTCCAGCATCTACAGTACTTAAGACTTTCACACAACCCTCGTAATGCAAAATAGTGACTGAGACACATGCCTCCCTTGTGTAGTACAGTTTAGGAACACAACTCCTGTAACGATACAGTGAGTGCGTGACACATGATGCCTGTAGCAGACAACAGCATGTGTAATATAAGGTGTGTATCATGGAGCAGTGTGTGTAACACAAAACCCTTATAGGACAGAACAATGCAAGACGTGACCCCTGTAACATATGATCCCTTTAACAGAGAAAAACGTAACATGTGACCCTGTAAAAACACAGCAAGGTAGCACGTGACCCCTGTAACACAGAACAGGGTAACATATGAACCCTGTAACATAAATTAGTGTAAAAACATTATGCCTGTTACACAGAATAGAGTGCAACAAATGACCCCTGTAATTTGGAACAGCGTGGATAACACAGAACGGTTTGTGTAACACCTGAGCTGATCAACTGTTTGGAGTGATCAGCGATATCCCTCACCTCTTGCTTCAGCAGTGAAAGGGACCCACCTGCTTCAAGCAAGCTTCAATTATACCGGTGCTAAAAACAACGTGATAACTTGCCTCAACAACTATCGTCCAGAAGCACTTACATCCACTCTGATGAAGTGTTTTGAGAGCTTGTTGATGGAGCATATTAAATCCTCCCTGAGAAGAGACCTGGAACGATACCAGTTCACCTACTGTCACAGCAGATGCCATTTCACTGGCTCTTCACTCAATCCCAGAACATCTGGACACAAAGATGCATTCATCAGGATGCTCTTCATCAATGACATCATCCCCTCAAAAATATCAATAAACTTCAAATTCCAGGCCTCAATACTTCCTTGTGCAACTGGATTCTCAATTTTCTCACTTGCAGACAACAGTCAGTTTGGACTGGCAACAACATTCCCTCCACAATCCCCATCAGCACCAGCACCAGTGCACCACAGGCCTGCTCTACTCACTTTATACCAATGACTGTGAAGCTAAGTACAGCTCCAATGTCGTACTTAGTTTGTTGATGACACTGCTGTCATTGGCCCAATCAAGGCTGGTGTCACAATAACCACCCCTTGTTAATGTCAGCAAGACCAAGGAAATGTTTACTGAATTAAGCAGGAGGAATCTGGAGGTCCATGACCAGTCCTCATTAGGTGATCAGAGATGGAGAGTTCAACAACTTTAAATTTCAGAGGATCCAGCATTCAGGTGCTATTACAAAGAAAACATGGTAGAGCCTCTAGTTCTTTAGAAGTTTGCATGATATCTACAACTTTGACCAAGTTCTACAGATCTGTGGTGAAGAATAGGATGACTGATTGAATCATGACTTAGAATGAATACACCAATGCCCTTGTCTGGGAAAGCCTACAAGAAGTAGTGGATACAGTCCAATCCACCATGGGTAAAGCCCTCCCCACTATTGAGCACATCTACATGCAACGCAGTTGCAGGAAAGCAGTATCTGTTATCAAGGACCACCACCACCCAGGCCACGCTCTCTGCACTGCTGCCATCCAAAAGAACCTCAGGACCTGCATCAACAGTTTCAGGAAGTTATTACCCCCCAAAACTTAGGGTCTTGAAACAGAGGGGAAACTTCACTCACCCATCACTGAAATGTTCCCACTGAGCTGACCTCACTTTCAAGGACGTTTCATCTCATGTTCTCCATATTTACTTCTACTTATAATAATCATCATCATTTCTCTTTGTATTTCTACATTCTATTGTTTTTTTTGCATATTGGTTGGTGTCATTCCTGTTCGATGTGGCCTTTCATAGATTCTATTGTGTTTCTTGTATTTGCAATTGTACAGCAGAAAATGGATCTCAGAATTGTAAATGGGGACATCGATGTACTTTGATAATGAATTTACTTTGAACTTTGAATACAAGACTCCCGTAACAGAAGCCACAATCTATGTGACATATAAGCACGTGTGTGATAGACCACCCCTGTAGTGGAGGACAGTCAGTGTGACCATTGGGGTCAGAACAGTGGCTGAGTCACGACCACAGCCACACAGCTAGCGAGTGCATGGCACATACCTGTTTTATGGAAGAGCTTTAAAGTGCGGCAAACATTCATTGCAACACACAAAGGTCAGTGTGATATCTAGCACCTGTAACACACAACCGAGTGCGTGCATTTACTCACTCCATGCTGTTATGAGGCGGCACTAAGTGACAAAGCCATCGAGCTATACTGAGCAGAGACATGCTGCCTGTACCTGTCTGAGATCACTGAGGGATTCTACAGGGAGAGACACAGGGGTCTGCTCGGCAACCTGCTGTGTGTCTGCTGCCTCACCCTCAACCTGAAGAACAGAGGAAGATGGTCAGATACTCATCACTGGGGGGGGGGGGTAAAGCTGCAGGGACAGGCAAAGCACATGGAAGTGTGGCATATGGTCTGAGTATTGAGCAAAGGAGAGAGGGTCTTGGACTCCACTGCTCACAGGACTGGAGTTTCCAGCTGAGAAATATCACTGGACATTGCATCTGGTGCAGACACTGCTTGTGTTGGGCTGTGCAGGAGAGGTCACTTCAGGTCAGTGTGTGCTCGATGGATGCTCCCTCTGCACCAACGCACATTCCCAGAAGACGTGCGGCAGTACTTGGTGCAGATCGCCCTAACCCCACCACCTGATACAGACCGCGGCGTGTTAACAGTCAGTTAGAAACAAAGAGACCTCTCTCTACAGTGACCCATTTAACACTTCTAGGGAAGGGTTAGAAGCTTCTTGCATGCTGCCCATCTGACACTCCGGGGGCAAACTGTGCACGGGCCACTCCTCTGGCAGCAGGAGCGGGGCTGTGCAACAGAGTGAGACACAGAGTACGCGCGGGATCAACAAGGTAAAAGCCATTCAACTGACACACAGATCGACATGAAGGTTAGAGTGGGGTTCTCCAGAGGTGGTAAGGGCTGAAGAATTCCCTAGGTCAGACAATAAAACAAATTTCTGCGAGTCCACTGGGAAAAATCAAAGCCTGTTGTCTGCAAACTTTAGTCAGCCGGAGGCCTGTCCTGGGTTTGAGACCTGTGTATGTGCACAGGTGGGAGGAGGAACGGGGCTTGTTTTGCTGTTGTTGTGTTCGATGTTGTTCTGCTAGGCATTGTGAGCATGCTACATTTGTGCCGGAGTGTGTGGTGACACTTGAGGGCTGCCCCCAGCACACCCATGGGAGTTAATGCAAATGACGCAATCACTGTATGTTTGATGTACGCATGACAACATAAAGTTGAATTTTAAATCTGAAAAGCAAGGAGACCCACGGGAAGCAGTGAGGAGGGGAATTGCAAGCAGGACCACAGGTCACGAGCGAAAGCCGGAAACAAGCAGGTGAACTAGTACCGCCATGTAGTGACATCACCTGTCTGCAACGGAGTGGGCCCGGAACTGGCCAGGGAAGCATTACAATCTTCCTGGGAATAACTTGTAACTGCTGCATGTCTCTTCTCTTAGGTCAGAAAGATGAGGAGAGAAAACAGGCATTAGGCAACAGTAATACTCAGTCTGCTGCTGATACAGAGTGGCAGCAAGTCAGACCAATTACTCCTCACCCTCTGTACTCCTGATGGTGCAGGACGCAGGAATGGACAAGAATACCCAGTGCACGTTTCCACTTTCACCAAATACACTAAGCCATGGTGTTTACAGAACATCGTGCTGCCTCTGACCTCCCACTGATTGTTGAAGCAGATAGTGGAGCATCAGGTTCTCACACAACACAGTCCTGCAGCCCTCGGCCAGGCTGACCTTACCACTGTGCTTGGCTGGGGACTCCCCATCATTGCTGGGTCTGACACAACTGGCAAGGAATCCAGGGCTTGGGCAACAGTGTTGGGATGCTGCTCGACAAGTCAATGCAAGCAGAAGATCCCCAGGGACCAGTGAGGAGGATTGGGGGAGGTCACTTGGGTTTGGTTTTGCTCGTGTCAGTGCCATACACGGTCCTTCCGTCAGGCATCAGGAGTCTGTCACAAAGAGAAAATCTGCAGATGCTGGAAATCCAAGGAACACACACAAAATGCTGGAGGGTCTCAGCAGGCCAGGCTGCATCTATGGAAAGAAATGCAGTCCGTTTCAGGCCGAGGCCTTTCAGCACAACTCAGCCAAAACGTTGACTGTACTTTTCTCAACAGACGTTGCCCAGCCTGCTGAGTTCCTCCAGCATTTTGTCTGGGTTGTATCAAGAGTCTGTGACAGGATGGTCAAAGGTGTGGGGAGAAACCGGGGGCAAGTGAACACAGAATCGTGAGTGCAACTCGTAGAGTCCAGCAGGACATCCCATATGAGTAACACAGGCAGCTCAGGCTGCTGGGCAGTGCCAGAGGTACACAGCACAACATCACAAACACCAAGGAGTAAAATCAAAGCACAACGATCAGCAATGATAAACTGACCAACAACTAACATTCTGAAACACAGAGCAGAGTCACGCGATCCGGCCCTGCTCAGTCTTTCCTGCATATTGTGATTTAACATACCCAGCATCTGCAGTATTTATGATTTTCACACAACCCCATAATGCGAAATAGGGACTGAGACACATGCCTCCCTTCTGTAGTACAGTTTGGGAACATGACTCCTGCAATGTTACAGTGAGTGTGTAATACATGATGCCTGTAACAGAGAATAGCATGTCTAATGCAAGGCATGTATCATGGAGCAGTGTGTGTAACAAGTGACCCCTATAACACAGAGCAAGCTAACACTTGACCCCTGTAACACAGAACAGGGTAACATATGAACCCTGTAACATAAATTAGTGTGACACATTATGCCTGTTACACAGAATAGTGTGCAACAAATGACCCCTGTAATTTGGAACAGCGTGGGTAACACAGAACGGTTTGTGTAACACCTGAGCTGATCAACTGTTTGGAGTGATCAGCGATATCCCTCACCTCTTGCTTCAGCAGTGAAAGGGACCCACCTGCTTCAAGCAAGCTTCAATTATACCGGTGCTAAAAACAACGTGATAACTTGCCTCAACAACAATCGTCCAGAAGCACTTACATCCACTCTGATGAAGTGTTTTGAGAGCTTGTTGATGGAGCATATTAAATCCTCCCTGAGAAGAGACCTGGAACGTAACCAGTTCACCTACTGTCACAGCAGATGCCATTTCACTGGCTCTTCACTCAATCCCAGAACATCTGGACACAAAGATGCATTCATCAGGATGCTCTTCATCAATGACATCATCCCCTCAAAAATATCAATAAACTTCAAATTCCAGGCCTCAATACTTCCTTGTGCAACTGGATTCTCAATTTTCTCACTTGCAGACAACAGTCAGTTTGGACTGGCAACAACATTCCCTCCACAATCCCCATCAGCACCAGCACCAGTGCACCACAAGCCTGCTCTACTCACTTTATACCAATGACTGTGAAGCTAAGTACAGCTCCAATGTCGTATTGAAGTTTGTTGATGACACTGCTGTCATTGGCCCAATCAAGGCTGGTGTCACAATAACCACCCCTTGTTAATGTCAGCAAGACCAAGGAAATGTTTACTGAATTAAGCAGGAGGAATCAGTCCTCATTAGGTGATCAGAGATGGAGAGTTCGGCAACTTTAAATTTCAGAGGATCCAGCATTCAGGTGCTATTACAAAGAAAACATGGTAGAGCCTCTAGTTCTTTAGAAGTTTGCAAGATAACTACAACTTTGACCAAGTTCTACAGATCCGTGGTGAAGAATAGGATGACTTATTGAATCATGACTTAGAATGAATACACCAATGCCCTTGTCTGGGAAAGCCTACAAGAAGTAGTGGATACAGTCCAATCCACCATGGGTAAAGCCCTCCCCACTATTGAGCACATCTACACGCAACGCAGTTGCAGGAAAGCAGTATCCGTTATCAAGGACCACCACCACCCAGGCCACGCTCTCTGCACTGCTGCCATCCAAAAGAACCTCAGGACCTGCATCAACAGTTTCAGGAAGTTATTACCCCTCAAAACTTAGGGTCTTGAAACAGAGGGGAAACTTCACTCACCCATCACTGAAATGTTCCCACTGAGCTGACCTCACTTTCAAGGACTTTTCATCTCATGTTCTCCATATTTACTTCTATTTATAATAATAATCATCATTTCTCTTTGTATTTCCACATTCTATTGTTTTTTTTTGCATATTGGTTGGTGTCATTCCTGTTCGATGTGGCCTTTCATAGATTCTATTGTGTTTCTTGTATTTGCAATTGCACAGCAGAAAATGGATCTCAGAATTGTAAATGGGGACATCGATGTACTTTGATAATGAATTTACTTTGAACTTTGAATACAAGACTCCCGTAACAGAAGCCACAATCTATGTGACATACAAGCACGTGTGTGATAGACCACCCCTGTAGTGGAGGACAGTCAGTGTGACCATTGGGGTCAGAACAGTGGCTGAGTCACGACCACAGCCACACAGCTAGCGAGTGCACGGCACATACCTGTTTTATGGAAGAGCTTTAAAGTGCGGCAAACATTCATTGCAACACACAAAGGTCAGTGTGATATCTAGCACCTGTAACACACAACCGAGTGCTTGCATTTACTCACTCCATGCTGTTATGAGGCGGCACTAAGTGACAAAGCCATCGAGCTATACTGAGCAGAGACATGCTGCCTGTACCTGTCTGAGATCACTGAGGGATTCTACAGGGAGAGACACAGGGGTCTGCTCGGCAACCTGCTGTGTGTCTGCTGCCTCACCCTCAACCTGAAGAACAGAGGAAGATGGTCAGATACTCATCACTGGGGGGGGGGGGGGGGTAAAGCTGCAGGGACAGGCAAAGCACATGGAAGTGTGGCATATGGTCTGAGTATTGAGCAAAGGAGAGAGGGTCTTGGACCTCCACTGCTCACAGGACTGGAGTTTCCAGCTGAGAAATATCACTGGACATTGCATCTGGTGCAGACACTGCTTGTGTTGGGCTGTGCAGGCGAGGTCACTTCAGGTCAGTGTGTGCTCGATGGATGCTCCCTCTGCACCAACGCACATTCCCAGAAGACGTGCGGCAGTACTTGGTGCAGATCGCCCTAACCCCACCACCTGATACAGACCGCGGCGTGTTAACAGTCAGTTAGAAACAAAGAGACCTCTCTCTACAGTGACCCATTTAACACTTCTAGGGAAGGGTTAGAAGCTTCTTGCATGCTGCCCATCTGACACTCCGGGGGCAAACTGTGCACGGGCCACTCCTCTGGCAGCAGGAGCGGGGCTGTGCAACAGAGTGAGACACAGAGTACGCGCGGGATCAACAAGGTAAAAGCCATTCAACTGACACACAGATCGACATGAAGGTTAGAGTGGGGTTCTCCAGAGGTGGTAAGGGCTGAAGAATTCCCTAGGTCAGACAATAAAACAAATTTCTGCGAGTCCACTGGGAAAAATCAAAGCCTGTTGTCTGCAAACTTTAGTCAGCCGGAGGCCTGTCCTGGGTTTGAGACCTGTGTATGTGCACAGGTGGGAGGAGGAACGGGGCTTGTTTTGCTGTTGTTGTGTTCGATGTTGTTCTGCTAGGCATTGTGAGCATGCTACATTTGTGCCGGAGTGTGTGGTGACACTTGAGGGCTGCCCCCAGCACACCCATGGGAGTTAATGCAAATGACGCAATCACTGTATGTTTGATGTACGCATGACAACATAAAGTTGAATTTTAAATCTGAAAAGCAAGGAGACCCACGGGAAGCAGTGAGGAAGGGAATTGCGAGCAGGACCACAGGTCACGAGCGAAAGCCGGAAACAAGCAGGTGAACTAGTACCGCCATGTAGTGACATCACCTGTCTGCAACGGAGTGGGCCCGGAACTGGCCAGGGAAGCATTACAATCTTCCTGGGAATAACTTGTAACTGCTGCATGTCTCTTCTCTTAGGTCAGAAAGATGAGGAGAGAAAACAGGCATTAGGCAACAGTAATACTCAGTCTGCTGCTGATACAGAGTGGCAGCAAGTCAGACCAATTACTCCTCACCCTCTGTACTCCTGATGGTGCAGGACGCAGGAATGGACAAGAATACCCAGTGCACGTTTCCACTTTCACCAAATACACTAAGCCATGGTGTTTACAGAACGTCATGCTGCCTCTGACCTCCCACTGATTGTTGAAGCAGATAGTGGAGCATCAGGTTCTCACACAACACAGTCCTGCAGCCCTCGGCCAGGCTGACCTTACCACTGTGCTTGGCTGGGGACTCCCCATCATTGCTGGGTCTGACACAACTGGCAAGGAATCCAGGGCTTGGGCAACAGTGTTGGGATGCTGCTCGACAAGTCAATGCAAGCAGCAGATCCCCAGGGACCAGTGAGGAGGATTGGGGGAGGTCACTTGGGTTTGGTTTTGCTCGTGTCAGTGCCATACACGGTCCTTCCGTCAGGCATCAGGAGTCTGTCACAAAGAGAAAATCTGCAGATGCTGGAAATCCAAGGAACACACACAAAATGCTGGAGGGTCTCAGCAGGCCAGGCTGCATCTATGGAAAGAAATGCAGTCCGTTTCAGGCCGAGGCCTTTCAGCACAACTCAGCCAAAACGTTGACTGTACTTTTCTCAACAGACGTTGCCCAGCCTGCTGAGTTCCTCCAGCATTTTGTCTGGGTTGTATCAAGAGTCTGTGACAGGATGGTCAAAGGTGTGGGGAGAAACCGGGGGCAAGTGAACACAGAATCGTGAGTGCAACTCGTAGAGTCCAGCAGGACATCCCATATGAGTAACACAGGCAGCTCAGGCTGCTGGGCAGTGCCAGAGGTACACAGCACAACATCACAAACACCAAGGAGTAAAATCAAAGCACAACGATCAGCAATGATAAACTGACCAACAACTAACATTCTGAAACACAGAGCAGAGTCACGCGATCCGGCCCTGCTCAGTCTTTCCTGCATATTGTGATTTAACATACCCAGCATCTGCAGTATTTATGATTTTCACACAACCCCATAATGCGAAATAGGGACTGAGACACATGCCTCCCTTCTGTAGTACAGTTTGGGAATATGACTCCTGCAATGTTACAGTGAGTGTGTAATACATGATGCCTGTAACAGAGAACAGCATGTCTAATGCAAGGCATGTATCATGGAGCAGTGTGTGTAACAAGTGACCCCTATAACACAGAGCAAGCTAACACTTGACCCCTGTAACACAGAACAGGGTAACATATGAACCCTGTAACATAAATTAGTGTGACACATTATGCCTGTTACACAGAATAGTGTGCAACAAATGACCCCTGTAATTTGGAACAGCGTGGGTAACACAGAACGGTTTGTGTAACACCTGAGCTGATCAACTGTTTGGAGTGATCAGCGATATCCCTCACCTCTTGCTTCAGCAGTGAAAGGGACCCACCTGCTTCAAGCAAGCTTCAATTATACCGGTGCTAAAAACAACGTGATAACTTGCCTCAACAACAATCGTCCAGAAGCACTTACATCCACTCTGATGAAGTGTTTTGAGAGCTTGTTGATGGAGCATATTAAATCCTCCCTGAGAAGAGACCTGGAACGATACCAGTTCACCTACTGTCACAGCAGATGCCATTTCACTGGCTCTTCACTCAATCCCAGAACATCTGGACACAAAGATGCATTCATCAGGATGCTCTTCATCAATGACATCACCCCCTCAAAAATATCAATAAACTTCAAATTCCAGGCCTCAATACTTCCTTGTGCAACTGGATTCTCAATTTTCTCACTTGCAGACAACAGTCAGTTTGGACTGGCAACAACATTCCCTTCACAATCCCCATCAGCACCAGCACCAGTGCACCACAAGCCTGCTCTACTCACTTTATACCAATGACTGTGAAGCTAAGTCAGCTCCAATGTCGTATTGAAGTTTGTTGATGACACTGCTGTCATTGGCCCAATCAAGGCTGGTGCCACAATAACCACCCCTTGTTAATGTCAGCAAGACCAAGGAAATGTTTACTGAATTAAGCAGGAGGAATCAGTCCTCATTAGGTGATCAGAGATGGAGAGTTCGACAACTTTAAATTTCAGAGGATCCAGCATTCAGGTGCTATTACAAAGAAAACATGGTAGAGCCTCTAGTTCTTTAGAAGTTTGCATGATATCTACAACTTTGACCAAGTTCTACAGATCTGTGGTGAAGAATAGGATGACTGATTGAATCATGACTTAGAATGAATACACCAATGCCCTTGTCTGGGAAAGCCTACAAGAAGTAGTGGATACAGTCCAATCCACCATGGGTAAAGCCCTCCCCACAATTGAGCACATCTACACGCAACGCAGTTGCAGGAAAGTAGTATCCGTTATCAAGGACCACCACCACCCAGGCCACGCTCTCTGCACTGCTGCCATCCAAAAGAACCTCAGGACCTGCATCAAGTTTCAGGAAGTTATTACCTCTCAAAACTTAGGGTCTTGAAACAGAGGGGAAACTTCACTCACCCATCACTGAAATGTTCCCACTGAGCTGACCTCACTTTCAAGGACGTTTCATCTCATGTTCTCCATATTTACTTCTACTTATAATAATCATCATCATTTCTCTTTGTATTTCTACATTCTATTGTTTTTTTTGCATATTGGTTGGTGTCATTCCTGTTCGATGTGGCCTTTCATAGATTCTATTGTGTTTCTTGTATTTGCAATTGCACAGCAGAAAATGGATCTCAGAATTGTAAATGGGGACATCGATGTACTTTGATAACGAATTTACTTTGAACTTTGAATACAAGACTCCCGTAAGCCACAATCTATGTGACATATAAGCACGTGTGTGATAGACCACCCCTGTAGTGGAGGACAGTCAGTGTGACCATTGGGGTCAGAACAGTGGCTGAGTCACGACCACAGCCACACAGCTAGCGAGTGCACGGCACATACCTGTTTTATGGAAGAGCTTTAAAGTGCGGCAAACATTCATTGCAACACACAAAGGTCAGTGTGATATCTAGCACCTGTAACACACAACCGAGTGCGTGCATTTACTCACTCCATGCTGTTATGAGGCGGCACTAAGTGACAAAGCCATCGAGCTATACTGAGCAGAGACATGCTGCCTGTACCTGTCGGAGATCACTGAGGGATTCTACAGGGAGAGACACAGGGGTCTGCTCGGCAACTTGCTGTGTGTCTGCTGCCTCACCCTCAACCTGAAGAACAGAGGGAGATGGTCAAATACTCATCACTGGGGGGGGGGGGGGGGGGGCGTAAAGCTGCAGGGACAGGCAAAGCACATGGAAGTGTGGCATATGGTCTGAGTATTGAGCAAAGGAGAGAGGGTCTTGGACTCCACTGCTCACAGGACTGGAGTTTCCAGCTGAGAAATATCACTGGACATTGCATCTGGTGCAGACACTGCTTGTGCTGGGCTGTGCAGGAGAGGTCACTTCAGGTCAGTGTGTGCTCGATGGATGCTCCCTCTGCACCAACGCACATTCCCAGAAGACGTGCGGCAGTACTTGGTGCAGATCGCCCTAACCCCACCACCTGATACAAACCGCGGCGTGTTAACAGTCAGTTAGAAACAAAGAGACCTCTCTCTACAGTGACCCATTTAACACTTCTAGGGAAGGGTTAGAAGCTTCTTGCATGCTGCCCATCTGACACTCCGGGGGCAAACTGTGCACGGGCCACTCCTCTGGCAGCAGGAGCGGGGCTGTGCAACAGAGTGAGACACAGAGTACGCGCGGGATCAACAAGGTAAAAGCCATTCAACTGACACACAGATCGACATGAAGGTTAGAGTGGGGTTCTCCAGAGGTGGTAAGGGCTGAAGAATTCCCTAGGTCAGACAATAAAACAAATTTCTGCGAGTCCACTGGGAAAAATCAAAGCCTGTTGTCTGCAAACTTTAGTCAGCCGGAGGCCTGTCCTGGGTTTGAGACCTGTGTATGTGCACAGGTGGGAGGAGGAACGGGGCTTGTTTTGCTGTTGTTGTGTTCGATGTTGTTCTGCTAGGCATTGTGAGCATGCTACATTTGTGCCGGAGTGTGTGGTGACACTTGAGGGCTGCCCCCAGCACACCCATGGGAGTTAATGCAAATGACGCAATCACTGTATGTTTGATGTACGCATGACAACATAAAGTTGAATTTTAAATCTGAAAAGCAAGGAGACCCACGGGAAGCAGTGAGGAGGGGAATTGCGAGCAGGACCACAGGTCATGAGCGAAAGCCGGAAACAAGCAGGTGAACTAGTACCGCCATGTAGTGACATCACCTGTCTGCAACGGAGTGGGCCCGGAACTGGCCAGGGAAGCATTACAATCTTCCTGGGAATAACTTGTAACTGCTGCATGTCTCCTCTCTTAGGTCAGAAAGATGAGGAGAGAAAACAGGCATTAGGCAACAGTAATACTCAGTCTGCTGCTGATAAGGAGTGGCAGCAAGTCAGACCAATTACTCCTCACACTCTGTACTCCTGATGGTGCAGGACGCAGGAATGGACAAGAATACCCAGTGCATGTTTCCACTTTCACCTCTTCTCCCCACTCCCATCAGGTAGAAGATACAAAACCCTGAAAGCCCATATCACCAGGGTAAAGGACAACTTTTATCCCATCGTAAGCAGATTCCTGAATGGACCTCTTGTACAATAAGATGGACTTTTGGCCTCAGTATCTATAGCGGCACGGTTCGCACAATGTTTTACAAAACCAGCAACCCAGGTTCACATCCAGCCACTGTCTGTAAGGAGTTTGTCCATTCTTCTGTGACTGTGTGGGTTTCCTCTAAGTGCTCCAGTTTCCTCCCATAGTCCAAATGCATTCCAGTTGTCAGGTTATACGGTTATTATAAATTGTCCTGTGATCAGGTTTAAATTGGGAGTTGCTGGGTGGTGCAGCTCAAAGGGCACGAATGGAATGGATAGATTGATAAGTAAACAGCAAATAAATAGGAAAAAATACTGTTCCTTGTTTGATCTTCCACCTTATCGTCTAACTGCACTGTCTCTGCAGCTGTTACACTTAATTCTGCATTGTTGTTTTACCTTATTCTAGCTCAATGCATTGTGTATTGATTTGAACTGTATGAACAGTATGCAAGACAAGCTTTTCAGGACAATAGTAAAACAATCAATACGACAGAGTATGTAAAGTCAAAAAGGTTGATACTAGTGTTTCAGGCTAACCCCCTCTAGTTCACAGCATCAATGTATCAGCAGTTTTTTTACATGGCAGTTTAAGCTTATCACTTTCTTCCAGCATGCCCAGAGTACAGTACATCACCCCTTTCCCTGCCTGTACAAATAAATCATTAACATTACAGCCACTACTGAGCTCCTAAACTGAAGCGGAGAATGATTTACTGGTTGCTGTTCAATGAAGAGCTGCGGGTAATGTTCAAATGCATTCTGATGACATCCTCTTCGCTTGGGTTTGCATGCTGAAGGATCTCACTAAGTGCACTTCCAGTGCTGATATGTTCACGCTCCCAGGGAGGGTGAATGTGCCATTGAACAGGCTGGTACAATGGGATTAAGAGTAGAGGTGTGCCTAGGAATGTGTTCACTCTTCCAGTGAAGAGTTTGTGTTTCGTCCCTCTGCCTGAGGTAGGGATGCTCTTGTGATGAAAGGTTTGGCTGGGAGCGTGCATTGGCAAACATCCAGTCAGGGATGGCAGGGAGCAAGATAGCGGCACAGTAGTCAAGCACCGAGGGCAGAAGGTAAACAGAGCAAGGCAAGACAAACACAAGGAAACAAAACAAGGGATAATTAAGACTTACTTAAAAATATGATGCCTTTGTTTGAAAATAGGATGATTTGGGATTTAGAAGGTGCTTTAACACCCAGTTGACAAGAGTAATTCACATTGAGAGGTAAATGGTTCAGGAAATGGTTCACAGTCAGCAGACCTCTCATCCTTATCAATCTTCCTGGAGCAAAATGAACTTGCAAAGTTTGGATAAATTTCAAAGGGGGTTACCAGTGTCACCTTACATTATCTAGGGTCTCCAAGCTCTGATATTATGTTTTGACCTCAAACCCAAACCAAGTTTCTGCTGTCTTGACACCTCTTCTGCTTCTCTGAAGAGTGGAAGTCTACCAGACCAAGAGCTGAGGGTTGGGAAGTGACTGCTTCCTTCAGAGCCCCGAACTTTGGTAAATGTTTATAGCTTCCAGCGTGCAGAGTACTCCAGCTGTGTTTTGTGAAGTTGGAAATAGGCCAATGAAGGCAGGTGCGACAAGCTCAGGAGGACACATTAGTTGGCAGGGGTGAGTCTGGCTGGAGAGCTGTTTCCACACCATATAACTCGAACTCTTCTCTATCTGTGATATCTGTTGATAGACCAGTGGTGCAACACGATCCTAAAAGCACATCTCATACACTGACAACGTGATGAAAAGTCGAAGCATTACTGCCCTTTCTGCCTCCACAAATGCTGCCTGACCTGCTGAGTATTTCCGAGACCTCCTTTCCCATTATGGCCCTGCAGAGCACCATTTTCTCTGGCCATTTCCCAACATTAATAAGACCATAATAAGAGCAGATTTAGGCCATCTGGCCTCTGCAGTCTGCTCCACCATTCATTCACAGCTGGTTTTATTACCCCTCTCAACCCCATTCTTCTGCCTTCTCCTCATAATCTTTAACACCCTTGCTAATCAAGAACCCATTAACTTCTGCTTTAAATGTACTCAATGACGCCCTCCACAGCCACCTGTGGCAATGAAATCCACAGGTTCACCAACTTTTGGCTTAAAAACTTCCTCATCATCTCTGTTCTAAAGGAATGTCCGTGTATTCTGAGGCGGTGCCCTTTGATCCTAGACCGTCCATTATTGGAAACGTCTTTTCCACATCCACTCTATCAAGGCTTTTCAGTATTCAGTAGGTTTCAGTGAGATCCCCCTTCATTCTTCTAAACTCCAGTGACTACAGGTCAAGAGGCATCAACTGCTCCTTTAGAAGACTCCACCACTTTGTTGTAAAGGCATCTTCAGGACTTGAGTGCTGAGTAGCCAATTATACTCAGTCATGTTGTACGGTACAACTCACCTTCAACATATCCCTAGACTCTATTTGCATATTTTACATCTTCTGCTACTCTTACTCCCTCCAATATCTCTCAGCTCTCCACAAACGCTGAAGGAACTCAGCAACTCAGGCAGCATCTACCGAAGGAAATTAAACACTCGATACTTTGGGTGAGACGTTTCATCAGTCATGATGAAGGAGCTCGGCTTGAAACATTGTCTGCTTATTCCCCTCCATAGGTCTCCCTGACTTGCTAAATTCCTTCTGCATTCTGTGTGTGCTGTTCAAGATTTCCAACATCTGTAGCATCTCTTGTGTTTTTGAACTCTCTTTATTCTTGAAACCACCAAGATCCTCATCATTGCTAACATCAATGACATAGGTACACTTCTTCCTATTACTTTTCCATAGCAACCAACTTCTCACTGCTCCACTGCCTGTCACTTACTGCTGATCTGTCCCCATATCCGTATCCTTTCACATCTCTAACGTTCCTTGTTACTCATTTTCAAACTTTAGCCAGACATTGGTACCACTGATCTTGTACCTCTGTGTAACCCCTGATAAAAAAAAAGGCACAGGTTTCAGCATACATCCAGGAAGGAACCATCAGGGAATCGATGAAGGAGCCATCACCATTTCACACCATCCCAGGAAACATCTGGTGTATCCTAATCTGCCTTCTTTCCAATGAATATTTTGTCTCTGTTCAATGCATTCGTAGATGCCTTCTGAAGTAGTTTTTACTGCAACCAACCTTTTATTTGGCATCCTATCAAATACTCACTAAATATTCCCACCCCTCTGCAAACACTCCTCCCTTATGTAAATCTCCACCAGATTCCAGAATACCTTTCCAAAATTCCATTACTAATTTAGAAACTTTTTCTGCTGTCCCACATTACTTCACCATTTTGGGTTGTACATTCTATAAACTACTTGCAGTTCCACTGTTATAACCCATTTTACTGTGATCCATCTCCTAGCTGGAAACCTGCTCCTGTTCCATCTTTGAAAGGGGTGGCACAGGTAGAGAAGAAGTTTAAGAAGCTATTTCCATTTGTTACCTGGTGTACGGAGTATAAGTGTAGGGAATTCCTGATACAACTTTAGTGTGGTCACGCTATAGAAAGGAATGAGAATCTGATTTATTATCACTGTAGATATTAAGAAGCAGCTCCCAATCTACTTTTACCAGGTCCTGTCAAAAGCACTGAAATTGGTCTTCTCCTCCAACTTAGAACCGAATAAGCAGAAAATCCTCATCCCTCTCCATAACTATCTTGAAACTTACAGAATCATGATTGCTCTTCCCAAATTGCTCCCCCACTGAAACTTACCCTACTTGCCCAAATTCATTCCCCGAGATTATGTCCAGTAGAGGCCCTCCTCATGTAGGTCCATTTCTCTATCGGCTCACAAATAAAATTCTCTGGATGTACTTTACAAATTCTACCCTATCCAAGCACTAAGGAAATCCTAGAGGCTTGGCTGGATTCGAACATGGATATTGCATTTAAACTGTCTACACGATACGGAAGCCAGAGCACCACAATATGGAGAGCAAGCTGTTGCCCTTGCAGCAGATGAATTCAAAGGAGACTAATACAGCTTGTCACCAGCGGCATCACAGGAATTGCCAGTCAGCTTTGAACTCCATGTAGGGTCTCCAGCTCTGGACTTTTCTTGGGGTTTACTCACAGAACCTTTCCCATGAGTGGGTACAGCTGCAAGGCAGGTTTGAGATCAGAGATTTTCTTCTCCTAGATGAGCTGCCAACCATGGCTGACAAGCCCCATCTGCCTGAATCGACTGGCTTTAAGATGCCAGTAACCCACCTTTGCCCCTTCTCCTGTTAGTAGCAATGGTTCCACTGGACTTAGTAGCTAAGCCACACATAGAGGCCAGGAGATGGACTTGGTTGTAAGAAGCTATTTGAGACACATGCTAATAGGTAGTGGAGCTTATTCCTATTACCTCCCCCAGCTATGACAACCTTAAGTAACCAGGGTAATCAGAGAAGTTAAAATCCCCCATTACTATAACCCTATTTCTCTTTCGCCTCTGTGTGATTTGCCTATATAGCTGCTCCTCTATCTCCCACTGTCATTTGTGAGGGGCCTGTAACAAAACCCGAGTAAAGTGATAAACTCTTTGCTCTTTCTAATTTCTACCCAAATGTCCTTATTAATTATTTTTAACAAAGTAGCCTCGCTGCTTCCCTGGGCAGAGAGTTCCACAGATTCACTACTCTCTGGGAAAAGCAGTTTCTCTTCATCTCTGTGCTGTCTACTCCTCCAAATCTGGAGGTTGTGTCCTCTCATCTTCATCTCATTCTAAAGTGAATTAGATGCCAGAGGATGCCACATGGCACCTCCAGCTGGCTCTGTCAGTCAAGGGCTGACCTGACTATCATTCTTCTCCTTCGGGGTCTCAGCTTTTCATTGTTCCGATCCAGGGAGCCGCTATATCTGGGAGTCTGCAGGCTGGAATCCTCCACCAGACTGAGTCCAAAGGGGGTGGAAATACAAGAACACAAGGGATTCTGCAGATGCTGGAAACCTCAAACAACACACACAAAATGCTGGAGGGGAATTAACAGCTGATGCTTCAAGCCAAGACCCTTCATCAGGACTGGAAATGTGGGTGGATAGGGGAGGGGGAATGAGATTCGGAGGTGATAGGTGGAAGGTGTAAGGGGTTGAAGAAGGAATCTAATGGGAGAGGAGAGTGGACTATGAGAGAAAGGGGAGGAGGAGGAGAATCAGAGGAAGGTGATAGGCAGGTGAGGAGAAGAGAAGGGGTGAGAGGGAGAGGGTAACCAGAATGGGTAATAGAAAAGGGGGGGTGGGGTGAATAATTACTGGAAGTTGAAGAAGTGCGATGATCATGTCCTCGGGTTGTAAGCTGCCTAGATGGAATATGAGGTGTTGCTCCTCCATCACTGGAGCCTGTTTAAATTCTATCTGTATGTTTCTGTCACACTTATACAACAGTTGAATTCCCAGAGGGATATCATATTCCAGTTGTGGACTCTGCTCTGTGGCATACACCACTGTGGATACGCTGTTCCAAACTGATTTGAAGCCCAAACGTGCATTTTATTTAGCACAATAGTTATTGCCATGTTTTGACCCAGCAATGACTTTGTTTAAGATCAGCTTAACAAACGACTGTGGGAAGAACTGGTTGAAGATTGCACAGACACACACTCTCTCCATCTCTCACAACCACATACTCTTACACACACACACAAACCCACAGAAGCTGACGGTTAGAGGCAAGCCGTGGATTGTGTGGCTGAAGGATTCCCACTGACCAGGGCAGGTTCACGGTCAGACTTTTGGATTGCGTGTGCTTCCTGATCTGGGAGCTGACTGCTGGTCAAGAGACAGTGTCTGGAAGCACTGTGTGAACCAAGGACAGAGGAGCAGTGTGCTCACTGGTTAAATGAACCTCTAGACTTTGTTGTATCTCACCCTAGCACTACTACATCTGCTCCATCTCCTTCTTCAGGGTGGTATCCAATAGTCCATACACCTTGACTGAGGCCAACCGATGTGTTCAGTGCAACAGAAATGTCCAGCTTTTATTTTCTACGTTTATAAAACTAAGGATCCACAATAATTGCAGCCTGGGCCTCCACACAGACCCTTCGGGTAATACATACCACACACCCTCAGTCGGAGTAAGAACCTACAAGCAATGCCTTTTCAAATTACACAAGGTTCCCATTACTCCCACAGTATCAAGTTGTCCATTGTTCTATCAGAATCAATTGTCACTGACTTATATAAAATTTGTCGTTTGCCAAAGTCCTGACTTATTCAGTCAGATTCCAAACTTTGTGTGCGTGTGTATGTTGGGAGGATGGAGTGTGAGCATGTGAGAGTGAGAGAGTGAATGTGCATGAGAGAAGGAGAGTGTGTGTTTGTGTATTTTGAGAGGATAGAGTCTGTCTGTGTTGAGAGATCAGACTGGGTGTGGGCACGTGTTGAGAGGTTGGAGCATGTATGTGATTGTGTATTTTGAGGATGGTGTGTGTGAGTACATGCAAGAGTGTGTGATGGGAAAATGGAGAGTACATGTGTATCTCACTGATCACACATGTATAAAGTGCACCTTCACACACACACACGTGTCTGCTTGTGACTGGAGTTACAGGCTCAGAATGAGGCAGTAGCCATGCAGAATCAAGAGGAGAAAATTCCTCATCCAAGGATTCACCATCCTCCAGGTATCTCAGCCCAAGCTTCACTCTGTCCATTCACTGGTGAGAATGACAGACTTGCAGAGAGAATTACACACACAACGGTCACCATCTCACTGAAGGGTGCAGCAGTCATAAGGGCTGATGTTTAGAAGACTGAGGGGCAGCTCACTGTAACCTGCTAAGCATTGAAAGGTATAGATAGAGTAGATGTGAAGGGGATCAGGGGCACAGCTTCAGAACAGAAGGATGTCCCGTCAGAACAGAGACAAGAAGGGATTTCTTTAGCAAGAGGAAGGTGAAATTTTGGAATTCATTGCCACATGTGAATTTGGAGGCCAAGTCATTATGTACATGTAGAGCAGAGGTAGATAGGTTCACATAAGGGTGTCAAAGGTTACGAAGAGAATAGGGTTGAGAGGGATAATAAATCAGCCGTGATGGAATGGCGGGACAGGCTCAATGAGCCAAATGGCCTAATTCTGCTCCAATGTCTTACAGCTACCTCCCATGTTTCCTCACTGAACATATGTGGTCCCACACACCCAAATCATCCACCGTTACCTGACTCTTCAATCCACCGACATTGACCTCGGACCTGGAGAGGAGCTTGTCAGTTATGGTTTTGATGTTTCCCCTCTGGTGCACATCCCGCTCCTCCTACAGAGAGCAACGCATGGAGGAAAGCAGGTGGTTAACATAACAATACTACAGGACCAACAAGGAGTTTGTACATTCTTCCTGTGACTGCCCGGGTTTCCTCTGGAGGCTCCGCCTTCCACCCACATTCCAAAGTACGCGTTAGTCAGTTAATTGGTCATGAGTATAATTGGCTAATGTGGGCTCACTGGGTCAGAAGGGGCTGCTACTGTGCTGCATCTCTAAAGTAAAACTAAATAAAACAGTGAAACATAGACACAAGAGATTCTGCAGATGCTGGAAATTCACACAAAATGCAGGAGAAACACAGGAAGGGCATGACAGAATTCCTTCAGCACTTTGTGAGTGTGCTGCTCTTAAAACAGCGAAACATCACCTCCACCACCCAGAGCACACACAACTGGTTGTATGTGGCCTCTGCAGCTGCTCCACATCTTTCCAGCACTGGGCTTGCTCTGGAGCCACAGTCTCCGTTACCCAGGCCTGAGCCTGACCTTCTGGATTTCCAGGAGGCAGTTCAGGGAGGCCTGCACCCCAACACTGGGAATGACTGTGTGTGTGGGCAGCTGTACTCACTACTCTGTATGTGCCATACTAATGAGATTTACACTCCTTCTCAACCAGTACATAAAACGTAGAGCACTGCAATACAGGAACAGGCTGTCTGGTCCACTGTGTCTGTGCTGACCATGGCCCATTTCAAACTATTCCCATCGGCCTGCCCATGTTCTACACCCGTTCCCTGCCTGACTAAATGTCCCTTACACATTGCTATAGTATCTACATCCAGCACCTCTCCAGGCAGTCTGTTATAGGGGCCAACCACTCACTGAGTACAAAAAGACTTGCCTCATAAATCTCTTTTAAATGTTTCCCTCTTCCTCACTCTCAACCCATTTCCTCTAGTATTTGACATGTCCACCCTAGAAGAAAGCACTCTGACCATCTGCCCTGTCTATGCCTTGCATAATTTTATAAACTCTAAAGATTAAGGATGAGCTTTATTGGTCACATGTACATTGAAACATGCAGTCAATCTGCATTAGGAATAATTCGGAAAACGTGTAGCTTGGTTGGTTGAAGGTTGGGTTGAGTTGTTCTCTGACCTTGACAATTTCCTTGCAAGCATTTCATCACCGAGTGAGGAATCATCATTGTGCATTGTGGTCTAGAATTTTGCCTGCATTAGCTCACGAATAGGATCGAGGTTTTCTGCTACAATTCTATAAACAAACACATAGACTTCGATCCTATTTAAGAGCTGATGCAGGCAAACTTCCAGATCACAATGCACCAAGTTCACCACACAGTGACAAGATTTCCTCTCCATATTATAAATGAGTTTCTGAAATGATGACAAATCAGCTGATTGAAAAGTATATAAAAGCCAAGCATTTGGAGGACAAACCACCCTCAACGGCACACTGACGATGTCTTCTCGCAGGGTGACATAACATTTGCAAATAACTGCCAAGTGGGAGAACAACTCAACCCAACCAGTCAAATGCACTATTTCCACCAATGATCTACAGTCTGAGGATCGTGCTGGGTACAGCCCACAACTGTCACCATGTTTCTGTTGCCAACGTAGCCCACCCATGACTTACTAACCCTAACCAGTAAATCTGTGGAACATAGGAGCATCTTTAGAATGGAGTAAACCCACGTGGTCAAGGGGAGAATGTATAAACTCCATACAGAGAGAGCAATGGGAATCGAACCATGATTGCAGGCACTGTAAAGCATTGTACTAAATGCTATGCTATCATGTTACTCATCCAATAGCCCAGAAAATCTGTGAGTCCATGATCACTCAAGCCATCAGTGCGCTGGATTATTAGAGATTTACAGTACGTTTAGTCAGAGTAGACGAGGGGGACTGCCAGTGGAACCCTGAACTGAATTAAACCTGATGTGTAGAGACAGAAAGAACAGGCGACAGGCTCAGAGTGTAAAGTGGTAACACTGAGAGCCCCACACGGACCAGGCAGTCACTATACACTGGCAAAATGCAGGCAGTGGTCTCTGTACAGAGGGCCACTGGTACGCAGGAGCAGTGGAGTCAGGTATCATTCCGTAAACAGGGTCAGGCGGGGGGGGGGGGGGGGAGAAGAGTCACTCTACACGTGGTCAGGGTTCACCTGGTACCCGAGGCCAAGGGTCAGTGTACACGACGTGGGTGGGAAACCTCTCTTCACGCCGAGAACTAACTCACTTTTCTCCCTGTTGAATATATCATTGTTTTCCGTCTGGCAAGACCCTAAACAGAAACATGGAGGGAGAAGTGAGTAGAGGGAGAAGTCTGCGCTGCAGATCGAGCGTGTAGGGAAGCACAACAGGACGAGGGCTTACACTGGAACACAGCGAGGTCAGAGGTGACTGGTGGTCCTCTCTGTAGGATCAGGGGTCACTGCGAACACAGGTTGAGTGGGGTCAGGGATCATTGTCTGAACAGTGTAAGTGGAGTCAGGTGTCTTGGTGTACAAGGGGTTAAGTGGGGTCAGGACACTGTGAACACAGAATAAACGGGGTCAGGGGACACAGTGTACACACGATGGGGTCAGGGTTCACACTGGACGTGATGTTATCAGGGCTAGGGGTCACTGAACACAAAGTGAATGGATTCAGGGGATCACTTTGAATGGGATCGTGTTACTGTACACAGGGAGATTGGGTTCAGGCGTCACAGTATACACAGAAAGAGTGGAGTCAGAGTGAGTGAGGAGATTTGAATCATTCCACTTGTTTCTCTGTTGAGCTGGACATTGATCCATGTCCTGCATCTTCCTAAAATACAGAAACACAGATACAAACCTGTCAGCCACCTCAGGGTCGTGAGTTCACTGTACAAGGAGACAAAGGATACAGGGTCATTTTACTCGCAGGATCAATGGGGTCAAGTGGTCACTCAGCACAAAAGCTCAGTGTAAATGTCCATAGGGTCAGGGTGAACTGGCCCCTTTAGGTTCAGAACTGGCTCGCCCACAGAAGTCAGTGAGTGGTAGTCGAAAGGACTTAGCCTAGCTGGAGGTCTGTGATCAGTGGCGTTCCGCAGGGACCTCTGCTGTTTGTGTTGAATATAAAAGACCTGGATGAAAACGTAGATAGGTGGGGTAGCACGTTTGCAGATGATATGGAAACCAGTGGTGTAGTGGAGTGTGTAAAAGATTGCCAAAGAATACAGCAGGATTTAGATCAGTTGCAGCTTTGAGCGGAGAAATGTCAAATTGAGTTTAACTTGGTCTAATATGAAGTGAATCACCTTGGTAGATCAAATTAAGTGTTGGTGAGCAGAGGGATCTTGGGGTGCAGGTTCATAGCTCCTTGAAAGTGGCTACACAGGTCGACAGGGTTGTTAAGGCGGCTTATAGAATGCTTGTCTTTATTAGTTGAGGCAATGAGTTCAAAAGTCAGGAAGTTACACTGCAGCTTTATAAAACTCTAGTTAGGCCACATCAGGAGAATTGCATACAGTTCTGGTTGCTCCGTTATAGGAAGGATGTTGAAGCTTTGGAGTGTGTGCAGAGGTTCATCAGGATGTTGCCTGGATTAGAGGGTACGTTAGACAAACCTGTTTTCTCTGGAGCGGCCGAGGCTGAGAGGCAAAAACAGAGTAGACGGACAGCATCTTTTCCCCAGGGTAAAAATATCTAATATCAGAGAGTATGCATTTTAAGGTGAGAGGAGGTAATTTCAAATAAGATGTGAGGGGCAAGTTTTTGTTTTCACACAGAGTAGTGTGCCTGGAATGCACTGCCTGGAGTAGTGGTAAGAGACATTCAGATAGGGACATGAAAATTAGGGAAATGGAATGATATTGTGCAGGCACAAGAGATTAGTTTAGTTAGCCATTTGTTTACTAATTTATTTTGTTCGGCACAATACTGTGGGCTGATGGGCCTGTTCCTGTGCTGTACGGCTCTATGTTCTACATTCTATGCAATACCGTACATGAGGTCAGGGTTTACTCTCTGTACATGTGGCCAGTAAATCGGAGGTCACGCAATACACAGGCTCAGGGGACAATGTACACTAGGTCAGGTTTTTCTCCGAGAAAGCCCTGTTTTCTCAGGGTTAGGGGGTCTGTGGACACTCTATACACAGAGTCAGTAGTCACTCTGTACATAGGCTCAGTGGGTCAGGGGTCACTATTCAGGGTCAATGGTCACTCTATAGACAAGGTCAGAGGTTACAGTAGGTGGGTGGGTGGGATCCTACTCCTCACTTTACACGGGAAACTAACTCATTTGCTTTCCTGCTAACTTCATCATTGTCGCCTGTCTAGCAAAACCCTAAAACAGAAATAGCTTAGATCACACTGGGAGAGGGATCCCAGGATACTGGGTGTGTTGGCAACCATTACAGGAGCACCCCATGTCCAGGTCTCCATCTGTGTGATGTCCTTAAACGTGTGGGGTCCATGCTCACAGCAAGGTTAAAGGTGACTGGTGATCCTCTATTTGGGATTGGGGGTCACCCTGTACATGGAATGATTGGGATCAGGGGTCTCTGTGCACACAGAGCTTTTTTTAAATTATTCGTTTACAGAATATGGGCGTCACCTGCTAAGCCAGCATTTATTGCCCATCCCTAGGTGCCCTTGAGAAGGTGGTGATGAGTTGCCTTCTTGAACCGCTGCAGTCCCTGAGGTGTAGGTACACCCACGGTGCTGTTAGGGAGGGAATTCCATGATTTTGACCCAGCGTCAGTGAAGGAACGGCGATATGTTTCCAAGTCAGGATGGTGAGCAACGTGGAGGGGGATTTCCAAGTGGTGGTGTTCCCAGGTATCTGCTGTTTGTGTCCTTCTAGATGGTAGAGATTGTGGGTCTGGAAGGTGCTGCCTTAGGGACTTGGGTGTGTTGTTACACACTGCTACAACTGTCTGTTGATGGTGGAGGGATTGGATGCTTGTGGAAGGGTACCAATCAAGTGGGCTGCTCTCTACTGGATGGTGTCAAGCTTCTTGAGTGTTGATGGAGCTGCACTCATCCAAACGAGTGGTGAGTATTGCATTACACTCCTGACCTGAGTCTTGTAGATGGTAGACAGGGTTTGGGAAGTCAGGAGATGAGTTACACGCCGCAGGATTCCCAACCTTTGTCCTGCTCTGGTAGCCACGGTGTTTATATGGATAGATCAGTTCAATTTCCTGTCATTTGTAACCCCCAGAATGTTGATAGTATTCAGTGATGGTGATGGAACTGAATGTCAGGGATGATGGTTAGAGCCTCTCTTGTTGGAGATAATCATTGCATGGCACTTGTGTGGCTCGAGTGTTACTTGTCACGTCAGCCCAAGCCCGGATATCATCCAGGTCCTGGTGCATTTGGGTATGAACTGCTTCATTATCTGAGGAATCACGAATGGTGCAGAACATTGTACAGTCATCTGCGAACATCCCCACTTCTGACCTTATGACAGAAGAAAGGTCATTGATAAAGCAGATGAAGGCAGTTGGTCCTAGGACACATCTCTGAAGAACTCCTGCAGTGATGTCCTAAGGATGAGATGATTGACCTCCAACCACCACAACCATCTTCCTTTGCGTCAGGTATGATTCCAACCAGTGGAGGATATTCCCCCTAATTCCCATTGACTCCATTTTAGGTAGGGCACCTTGATGCCATACTCCATCAAATGTTGCCTTGATGTCAAAAGCTATGACTCTTACCTCAACCACTGGTAATCTTTGGACCGAGGAGGTGATGAGGTCAGGAGCTGGGTATCCGTAAGCAGATTATTGCTGAGTAGGTGCTGCATGGTAACTTTGTTGATGACCCCTTCCACTACTTTGCTGATGATTGACAGTAGGCTGACAGGGAGTAACTGGCTGGGTTGGACTTGTCCTGTTTATTGTGTCCAGGACATAAATGGGCAATTTCCCACATTGCCGGGTAGATGCTGGTGTTGTAGCTGTTCTGGAACAGCTTGGATAGTGGTGTGGCAAGTTTTAGAGCACAAGCCTTCAGGACTATTGCTGGGATTTTGTCTGGGCCCAAAGCCTTCGCAGTATTCAGTGCTTTCAGCTGTTTCTTGATATCACATGGAGGGAATCGGATTGGCTGCATACTGACATCTGGGATGCTGGGGAATTCTGAGGAGGCCGAGCTGGATCATCTACTCGGCACTTCTGACTGAAGATTGTTGCAAATGCCTCGGCCTCATCTTTTGCACAGCTGTGCTGGGCTCCTCTATCGTTGAGGATGGGGATATTTGTGGAGCCTCCTCCTCCAGCGAGTTGTTTGATTGTTCACTACCATTCATGGCTGAATGTGGCAGGACTACAGTGCTTAGGCAGGACTCGTTGGTTGTGGGACCACTTAGCTCTGTCTATCACTTGCTGCTTATGGTGTTTGGCATGCAAGTAGTCCTGTATTGTGGCTTCCAGAGTGACACCTCATATTGAGGTATGTCTGCTGTTATCATCAGACCAATCCTGATGTTTTCTGAACATGTACCCAAGGCTGTTTTTGCAGGTATTGAGGATGGGTGGATTTAAGCAGATTCCAGAGCTCTTCAACATCCTCTGAATATTTCTGATGGAAACTTCCCACAAACAAAGCCTGAAGATGCTGCTGGGTGGCAGTGCCAAGCAGGCTCTTGTGTTTTAGCCTTGGACTGGTCTGCTTCTTCTGAACCCTCCTCTTTCTCATGAGTCTGATGGACAAGGTGGAGAGGATCAGGAGATGATCTGTCCAACAGTCATCTGTGCCAATCACAGCCCTTGTGGTATTCATATCTCTAGCTCGGACAATGACACAGTCAGTGAGATGTCACTGTTTAGATCATGGCTGCTGCCAAGATGCCTTGAATTTGGTTTTCTGGTGCAAAAGTGTTGGAGATGATGATTGTGCTCTGCACATATTGTGAGAAGTAGTACTCCATTTGAGTGAATGTAGCCAAATGCCTCCCTTTCCTATGGTATCCTTCTAAAGGTTAAAGTCCCAACCAACCCTGGCATTGAAGTCTCCCAAAAGAATCATCTTATCCTCCTCGGGGATGCTTGATAGTGTTGTGTCTAGGCAACTGCAAAAGACTGCTTTTTCATACCCACGAGTCCAGAGTTGGTGCATAAACATTCACGACGGTTGCCAACTGGTTGTTGGCCAGCAGTCAACAGAGATGTTCACTGATTCCCATGGGAAGTTCAGAGAGTTGACTGACAAGCTGGTTCCTTATTGCAAACCAAACACAATGGATCCTAGGCTCATCAGCTGCCTTCTCTTTTTGGAACATGGTGTAACCACCATTCTTCTCCCTCAGTTGCCCTTAGTCAGGATACCTCTCAATTTTGGGCAGTTAAATTACATGGGATTCAGTGAGAAATAACTAATTAGATTTGTAAGATGTATGTCACAGGGGTTAGTGCTGTTTGTAATTTACAAAAAGGATCTGAACATGAATTTACAATGCCTGGTTAATGAGCTTATGGATTATACTAAAATAGGTGGTATTGTGTTCAGTGAAAAAGGCTGTCAAATGTTACAGGGGGATTTTGAACAGCTGACTAAGTGTGTCGAGGTTTGACTTTCAATTCAGTTATGTATGAAGTGTTGCATTTAACCAAATCAAGGAGTGTTGATTAACAGAGACATTTTGGAGGACAAGTGTGCAAGTTCACTGACCAGTGGTGTCAAGAGTCGACAGGATGGTGAAGAAGGTTCTACTTGTACAAGACATCGGTGAAGGCTGCTCTTGGAGTATTATGTACAGTTTTGATCGCCTTGTTAAAGGAAAATTATTAAACTAGAAACAGTGCAGAAAAGATTCAATGGGATTTTGCCTGAGTTACAAGGAGAGGTTGAGTAGACTAGGATTTTGCTCCTTGGGACATAGGAAATCGAGGGATGCCCTGACAGAGGTATACAAGAAGCTGAGGGGCACAAAAAGGGTGGTTCCTTAAGATTATTATAGTCAGGGGTGGTAATGGGGATGAGCTCCCACTATCTACTAAATGCTCCCAATGCGTGCATCTCAAACAGCCTCTGACAACCAAGTCCGGCTCCTGGTCTTCACATGTGGCTTAGCTACTAAGCCCAGTGGAACCGTTTCTACTGTTACACAAAGGGCAAAGGTGGGTTACTGGGGCCTTAAAACCAGCCACTTCAGGGAGACGAGGCTTGTCACCTTAGGAGAAGGAAAACTCCGATCTCAAACCTTTGCAGCTATACCCACTAATTGGGAAGGCTTCAGGAGTAAATCCCACAGAAAAATCCAGAGCTCGAGTCCGTGACTGGCAACTCCTGCGACGCTACTGGTGCTGAACTGTACTGGTCTCTGCCATTCCTTTGGGTTCATCAAACGGATGCATGGAGAACGGGGGCTTGCTACATGGGAACAAGCTTGCTCTCCATATTGTACTGGCCTGGCTTGCGCATCTGGACAGCTAGGGTGCAATATCCATGGATGAACCTGATTGACAGAGATATATCACTAGAAAGGCTGGAAGCACATTGTCTTTTTCTCAGGCAGGGGAGCTTAAAACAACAGGGAGTAGATTAAAGAAAATAGAGAAGAGACTTAAAAGGGACATCAGGAACAGCTTCTTTACATAAAGAATGGTGGGCATTTGGAATGAGCTGCCAGAAATAGTGGTGAAGGTAGGTCCATTAGTAACATTTAAAAGCCATCTAGACAGGTACATACAGGAGTGGTGTACAGGGCTCTGGGCCAAGCATAGACAGATGGGACTAGCCTCACTGGACACCACTGTTGCCATAGAGAAGTTTGGCAGAAGGTCTGCCCCCAAGCAGTTTGACCATGACTCCATGAGTGTGGTCAGGGGTCATTGTGTGCACAGTGTGAGAGGGATCAGAGAGTACACTGGTTGAGTGTGGCCAGGAGTCAAGTATACATGGGGGAGCAGGTTCAGGGGGTCATAGTGTACACGTGAAGAGTGGGGATTACTACTCTATCTGAACTAACTCACTTGTTTCTCTTTCGGCCTGGACATTACCTTACGTCCTTCATCTTCCTGAAGGACAGAAACACAGAAACAATCTCAGGGCCATTGGTCATTGTACAAAGAAACAAAGGAAACAGGAGTCAAGTCAATTTATACAAGGTGTCAGTGGGGTTAGGGGTCACAGAACTCAGTCAGTGGGGCCAGGGGTCACTCAGCACACAGGGCTGGAATATCTGTACATAGGGTCAAGGGTTAGTGTACGTGAGGTCAATGTTTACATAGAGTCAGTAAGTCGGGGCACTCTATGCACAAGGTCAGTAGGTCAGGGGTCACACTGTTCACAGGGTCAGTGGGGTGGGGTCACTGCACACCAGGTCAGAGGTCACTAAACACAGTATCAATGGAGTCAAGGATCACTCTGTACACAGGTTAATGGGTCAGGAGTCAGTCTGTACTCAGGTTAGAGGGTCCAGGGTCACTCTGTACACAGGATCAATAGGGTCAGGGGTCACTGTACAGAGGGTGGGTGAGATCCTGCTCCTCTCTTCACACGGGGGACTAACTCACTTGTCTTCCTGCTAACTTTATTACTGCTGCCCGTCTGACAGGACCCTAAAAAAGAAACACAGAGGGAGAGGTGAGCGGAGGGGGAAGTCAATGCTGCTGATTGATCGTATGGGAAAAGCGCACACAGAGCAGGAATTATACTAGAGGAGGGATCCCAAGACACTGGGAGTAGGGGTACCCACCCACGGCAGCACCCTGAACCCCGGGCACCACCCAGTATCCATTTCGGATCTGTGGAATGTCCCAAAACACCCTGGCTCCCCATCCACAGCAAGGTCAGAGGTGACTGGTGCTCTTCTGTCAGGGGTCACCAGGGTGAATGAAGTCAGGGATAATGATGTACACAGGAAAATGGGTCAGGCGTCATGGTATATACAGATTGAGATCGGGGTGTCTGTGGATACAGGATAAATAACATCAGGGGTCACTACAGGGCAGGTATGGGATCAGAGTTCACTGTGTACACAGGGCACGAGGGGTCAGAGTTCATTATATATATAGTACATGGGGTGAATGGGGTCGGGGTCAGCGCTTTCTGCATACATAGTGTGGAGATTCAGGGGTCACAACATACAGAGGAAAGTTGGTCAGGGGTCACTGTGTACGCTGAGTGGGGTTAAAGGCTGCTGTGTTCATGGGAAGAGAGGGGTCAGGGGACAAGGTGTACACAGACTCAGTCGGTTCTAAGGTGTCTGTGTGCATGTGGAGAATGGGGTCAGAGTGTACACTGGGTGAACGGGAGTGAGGATTCTCTATACAAACTAACTCACTTGATTCTCTGCTGACCTGGACTCTAACTTATATCTTACATGCTCCTAAAGTACAAAAAAAAGAGACAAAACTGTCAACAATCTCAGGGTCAGTTCCTGATGTAACTCCCAATTAAGCTCGGATCCCAGGATTGTTCACCGAACTGGGTGCAAGGAGTATCTGCATTAACCCAATATCACCCTCAATGGGTCAGGGGTGTACGGAAACAGGGTCACTGGGGTCAGTGGTAACTCTGTAGGCACTGTCATCAGGCTGATGGGTCACCTGGTGGTGCCTTATAGTGAGGAAGGTTGTCCATAACCACAGCAGGATATAGATCAAATTTGCAAGTTGGGTGCATCATGGGTGATGGAATTTAATCCTGGCAAGTGTGAGGTGATGCACTTTGGTAGGGGCCAAACAAGGATAGGGTGTAGACATACAATGATAGCGCTCTTGGAAGTGTTGATGAAAAGGGACCTTGGGGTACAAGACGTTAAATGCCAGGAAGTAGCTGGATTGCATGTTTGGATGCTGCCTGGATTAATGTATTTCAACTATAATAACAGATCGGACAGGCTCTCCTGACAATCCCAGGGAATTCTATTGGTATTTTAAAAACAAAAGGTTGGCCAGGGAGAGAGTACGTCACCTAAGAGATCAATAGATATGTGGAGCCTCAGGAGACAAGCCAGACTTTGTGAATATTTCTCACCAGTTTTCACAGAGAACAACATAATGAATACAAAAAAAAAATGAAGGAAATGAGTTATGATATACTGTGCCTCAAATAAATCACCTGGGAGAAGATAATGTTGGTCTTAAAGTTGATAAATCCTTGGACCTTCTTGGAAGTATTATTCTGGAGTTATGTGAATATAGCAGATACCAATTCAAACAAGAACTACTCTTCAGCTCTTATTGTAATTTAACTTCAGTTTAATGCCTGTAAAATGGCCCACGGGCTGAGATTACATATCATTGTGCTGATGCATAAGTCAAAGGGATAGTGTTAATTAAGCATGAGCTATGTTATTTGCACCATCGTGACAGCATTCAAGCTGGTAGACCAGACTGGTGTTGTCACTTAGCATAAGATGGTCACAAGTATCAGTAATCAATAGTTTGTGTACTCAGAGACTGCCCTGACAACATTAACTTCGGCTGGCTGGCTCTCTGCTGTGAGAACTTTTTAGAATAACTGTGCCAATTATTTCCTCCAAACAAAGGTGTTTGAACCTTCAGAGGTGTCTTATCAATTACAAACTGCTTCCACTGTAATTATGTACCTCAAAAGAAACCATTTGTTAACCCAAAGTATTGAAGTAAAGAATGTCATGGTAACTATTGAAATTGTATTGAATTACCTACTGTTAACTTTGAACTTAAGGGTATAAACTTGTGAAGTACTTCTGGGATTCAGAGTCTCTACCAAGAGGGTCTCCATGAGAATGGCTGCTCGTGGTATCACCAGCTTCAGTGTCTCTCTGGTGATTTTGATCAACAGAAAGCTGGGGAAGAAACGGCAGATATCCTTGTTCATCTTTAGCCATAGTGAAGTTCTGGAATACTGGAAGGTGGGTAACATTACCCATTGTATTGGCATTTAAGGAATCCAGGGAAATACAGGCCAGTGAACCAGACATCAGTGATGGGTAAGTTACTGGAAGGGACAAATACATCAACATTTGGACAGACAAGGTCAAATTAGAGATAGTCAGCAAAGATCTACGTGTGGGAACTAATACCTGAAAGATACCTTGAAGATTTTTGAAGAGGTAGGCATTGTTGACTGCATGAAATTGTGGAGCCAAAGGACCCGTACCCTGCTGTTCTAACTTTGAGATAACCAAGAGAATGGATGAGGGTAGGGTAGTGGCATTATCTATATGAACTTTAGCATAACTTTTAACAAGATACCACTTGGCATGCTTGTCTAGAAGGCGAAATTGCATGGGATCCAGGGAGAGAGAACTAACTGGATTCATAAGTGACTTGATGGTAAGAAGCAGAGGATTGTTTCTTGAATCGGAGACCTATGACTAGTGAAGTATCACAGAGGTCAGTGCTGGGAACATTGCTGCTTGTAATATTTATTGTGAATGCATAATGCATGATTAATAAGTTTGCAAGTGATACTAAAATAGGTGGTATTGCATTCAGTGAGGAAGGTCATCTAATTACACAGGGTCTTTGATCAGCTGGTTAAGTGGGCCAGAGTTTGGCAAAAGGCTTCTAAGTCAGACAAGTGTGAGGTGTTGCATTTAATGAAGTCAACCCAGAAAATAGTCAAAGCCTGTGGAGTGTTGAGGAACAGAGACACCAAGGAGAACAAGTACGTAGTTTCACTGAAAGTGGTGTCACAGGTAGACAGGATACTTGGCAAGTTGACCTTCTTAAGTCAGGGCTGTTGGATTGGGCGGTGGAATTGTTATCTCCTGGTATTTTAACTTCCTTGTGCTTGTTTGTACCTTTACATAATTACCTAAATACATGCAATTGTATATAGTGTTTTTTTAGTGGTTGCATCTTCGTTTCAGTGACAGGTGTCACATTACTTGAATAAGAGCTATCTTATTGGTTAATCCAAGCAATGGAGTGTGTGTATTCTCAGCAATCTGATACAAGAGGGCCAGAGCACATTAGTTAATTCTCCTTTGCTTTATTCTCTTTGCTCTTGCCCCTGCCACTAGGCTTTGCTTTTGCTCTTTGCCATCTTTCCTTTTCCCTCGTTTCCTCTGCTCCTGTTGCTTACGATCGTTTTAGTAAGCCATACAAGTTTTAAGCCTCATTCTCGACTCCCCAATCGTAAAAATGTCAGAATCCAACTGGGCACCGAGTACAGGAGTTGGACCATTGTGTTGAAGTAGTACAAGACGTTAGTGAGACCGGACCAGTAGTATCGTGTGCAGATTTGATCACCCTGCTACAGGAAAGTTGTTATTATACTAGAAACTGTGCAGAAAAGGTTTACTAGGATGTTGCCTGAGTTCCAAGGGAGATGTTGAGTAAACTAGGACTTTATTTTCAGGAATACAGGAGACTGAGGGGTGGCCTGATAGAAGTATATAAGAGGATGTGGGGCACAGAAAAGGTGAAAGCTAGAACAAAAAGAATTAAAACAGACATCAGGGGAAGGAAGATTCTTCACACAAAGAGTGATCTGTATTTGGAATGACCTGCCAGAAATAGTGGTTCAGGTGGACACATTAGCAACACTTAAAAGCCACCTAGATACATACATGGCCATTGATGGTGTAGAGGGCTACGGGCCAAACACAGGCAGGTGGGACTAGCCTCACTGGGCAACATGGATGAGATGGGCCGAAGGGCCTGTTCCCATGCAGTATGACTCTACAGTCAGTGGCCACTTTATTAGGTACCTCCTGCACCCAACAAAGTGGCCACTGGGTGTATGCTCGTGGTCATCTGCTGCCTTAGCCCATCCACTTCAGGGTTCAATGTGAGGTGTGTTCAGAGATGCTCTTCTGCACACCAATGTGTAGTTATTTGAGTTACTGTTGCCTTCCTCTCAGCTTGAACCAGTCTGGCCACTCTCCTCTGATCTCCCTCATTAAGAAGGCATTTCCGCCCACAGAACTGCTGCTCACTGCATGTTTTGTCATTTCTCACACCATTCTCTGTGAACTCTAGAGACTGTTGTGTGAAAATCCCAGGAGACCAGCAGTTTCTGAAACACTCAAACCACAATCATTCCATGGTCAATCACTTAGATCACATTTCTTTTAACAACTGAATCTCTTGACCATGTCTATATGCTTTTACACATTGAGTTGGTGTCACATGATTAGTTGTTTAGATATTTGCATTAACAAGCAGGTGGAGAGGTGTACCTAATAAAGTGGCCACTGAGTGTATGACCCCATGAGTCACAGTGCACACACGGAGAGTGAGGTCAGGGGTCATGGTGCAGTCAGGGTGATCAGACTCAGGGCTCACATTGTACACGGTGTGAATTGGGCTGGGGTCATGGTGTGCACTGGGTGAGTGGGGAGGGTGACGACTCTCTCTATATGAACTAACTCACTTGGTTCACTTTCATCCTCGACACTGACTCACATTCTACATCTTCCTGAAGGACAGAAACACAGAGACAAATCTGTCAATGACCTCAAGGTCATGGGTGACTGTACAAAGAGACAGAGCAAACTGGGGTCATTTCACATGAATTATCGATGGGATCAGGCAGGGGTCACTGGATTCAGTGAGAATGGGTCACACAATGCACAGGGTCAGAGTAACAACGTAGGGTCATAAGTCAGTGTACGTGAGGTCAGGGTTTACTCTGTACATGGGGTCAGTACTTTGGGGGGCGTGAGGTCAGGGGTCACACTGTCCATTGGGACAGTGAGAAGGGGTCACTGTACACTAAGGCAGGGGTCAAAATATATAGATTCAATGGAGCCAAGGGTCACTCTGTACCCAGCTTAGTATGTCAGGTGGGTGAGATCCTGCTCCTCCCTTTACATGGGGAACTAACTCACTTGTTTCCCTGCTAACTTCATCACTCTTGCTTGTCTAGTAAAAGCCTGAAACAGAAACACAGAAGTGAGAGAAAGAGGGAATTTGTGCAGCTGATCGACAATGTAGGGAAGCACAGACGGAGCAGGGGTTTATACCAGGGGAGAAGGTACAGGACATTGGTGAGGGGGTAACCACCCACAGCCACATCCTGAACCCTAGGCACCGCCATGTGCCAAGGTCGCCGTCTGTGAGAAATCACGCAACAACCTGGGTTCAACTGCACAGCAAGGTCAGAGGTGACCGGTGGTCATCTGTGAGGTATCACAATGTACACGGGGTGAATGGGGTCAAGGGTCACTGAGTGCAGGGCGTGAGTGGGGACAGTGGTCACAGTGTGAGTGGGGTCAGGGGTCACAGAGTGCACGGAGTGAGTGCCGTCAGCTGTCACGGTGTGCACTGGGTGAGCGGAGCCAGAGCTCACGGTGTGCACAGGGTGAGCGGAGCCAGGGGTCACGGTGTGCACTGGGTGAGCGGAGTCAGGGGTCACGGTGTGCACACGGTGAGCGGAGTCAGGGGTCACGGTGTGTACTGGGTGAGCGGAGTCAGGGGTCACGGTGTGTACTGGGTGAGCGGAGCCAGCGGTCACGTTGTGCACTCGGTGAGCGGAGTCAGGGGTCACGGTGTGCACTCGGTGAGCGGAGTCAGGGGTCACGTTGTGCACACGGTGAGCGGAGTCAGGGGTCACGGTGTGCACTGGGTGAGCGGAGTCAGGGGTCACGGTGTGCACTGGGTGAGCGGAGTCAGGGGTTACGGTGTGCACTGGGTGAGCGGAGCCAGGGGTCACGTTGTGCACACGGTGAGCGGAGCCAGGGGTCACGGTGTGCACTCGGTGAGCGGAGTCAGGGGTCACGGTGTGCACACGGTGAGCGGAGTCAGGGGTCACGGTGTGCACTGGGTGAGCGGAGTCAGGGGTCACGGTGTGCACTGGGTGAGCGGAGCCAGCGGTCACGGTGTGCACTGGGTGAGCGGAGTCAGAGGTCACGGTGTGCACACGGTGAGCGGAGTCAGGGGTCACGGTGTGCACAGGGTGAGCGGAGTCAGGGGTCACGGTGTGCACTGGGTGAGCGGAGTCAGAGGTCACGGTGTGCACACGGTGAGCGGAGTCAGGGGTCACGGTGTGCACAGGGTGAGCGGAGTCAGGGGTCACGGTGTGCACAGGGTGAGCGGAGTCAGGGGTCACGGCGTGCACTTGGTGAGCGGAGTCAGGGGTCACGGCGTGCATACGGTGAGCGGAGTCAGGGGTCACGGTGTGCACTGGGTGAGCGGAGTCAGGGGTCACGGTGTGTACAGGGTGAGCGGAGTCAGGGGTCACGGTGTGCACTTGGTGAGGCGGAGTCAGGGGTCACGGTGTGCACTGGGTGAGCGGAGCCAGGGGTCACGGTGTATACTGGGTGAGCGGAGTCAGGGGTCACGGTGTGCACACGGTGAGCGGAGTCAGGGGTCACGGTGTATACTGGGTGAGCGGAGTCAGGGGTCACGGTGTGTACTGGGTGAGCGGAGCCAGGGGTCACGGTGTGCACTTGGTGAGGCGGAGTCAGGGGTCACGGTGTGTACTGGGTGAGCGGAGCCAGGGGTCACGGTGTGCACACGGTGAGCGGAGCCAGGGGTCACGGTGTGCACTGGGTGAGAGGAGCCAGGGGTCACGGTGTGCACACGGTGAGCAGAGTCAGGGGTCACGGTGTGTACTGGGTGAGCGGAGTCAGGGGTCACGGTGTGCACACGGTGAGCGGAGTCAGGGGTCACGGTGTGCACACGGTGTGCAGAGTCAGGGGTCACGGTGTGCACACGGTGTGCAGAGTCAGGGGTCACGGTGTGCACACGGTGAGCAGAGTCAGGGGTCACGGTGTGCACACGGTGAGCGGAGTCAGGGGTCACGGTGTGTACTGGGTGAGCGGAGTCAGGGGTCACGGTGTGCACACGGTGAGCAGAGTCAGGGGTCACGGTGTGCACACGGTGAGCGGAGTCAGGGGTCACGGTGTGCACACGGTGAGCGGAGTCAGGGGTCACGGTGTGCACTCGGTGAGCGGAGCCAGGGGTCACGTTGTGCACTGGGTGAGCGGAGCCAGGGGTCACGGTGTGCACACGGTGAGCGGAGCCAGGGGTCACGGTGTGTACTGGGTGAGCGGAGCCAGGGGTCACGGTGTGCACTGGGTGAGCGGAGTCAGGGGTCACGGTGTGCACACGGTGAGCAGAGTCAGGGGACACGGTGTGCACACGGTGAGCAGAGTCAGGGGTCACGGTGTGCACACGGTGAGCGGAGTCAGGGGTCACGGTGTGTACTGGGTGAGCGGAGTCAGGGGTCACGGTGTGCACACGGTGAGCAGAGTCAGGGGTCACGGTGTGCACACGGTGAGCGGAGTCAGGGGTCACGGTGTGCACTGGGTGAGCAGAGTCAGGGGTCACGGTGTGCACACGGTGAGCAGAGTCAGGGGTCACGGTGTGCACACGGTGAGCGGAGTCAGGGGTCACGGTGTGCACACGGTGAGCGGAGTCAGGGGTCACGGTGTGCACTCGGTGAGCGGAGCCAGGGGTCACGTTGTGCACTGGGTGAGCGGAGCCAGGGGTCACGGTGTGCACATGGTGAGCGGAGCCAGGGGTCACGTTGTGCACTGGTTGAGCGGAGCCAGGGGTCACGTTGTGCACTGGTTGAGCGGAGCCAGGGGTCACGGTGTGTACTGGGTGAGCGGAGCCAGGGGTCACGGTGTGCACTGGGTGAGCGGAGCCAGGGGTCACGGTGTGCACTCGGTGAGCGGAGCCAGGGGTCACGGTGTGTACTGGGTGAGCGGAGCCAGGGGTCACAGTGTGCACACGGTGAGCGGAGTCAGGGGTCACGGTGTGCACACGGTGAGCGGAGCCAGGGGTCACGGTGTGTACTGGGTGAGCGGAGCCAGGGGTCACGGTGTGCACTCGGTGAGCGGAGTCAGGGGTCACAGTGTGTACAGGGTGAGCGGAGTCAGGGGTCACGGTGTGCACTGGGCGAGCGGAGTCAGAGGTCACGGTGTGTACTGGGTGAGCGGAGTCAGGGGTCACGGTGTGCACTGGGTGAGCGGAGCCAGGGGACACGGTGTGTACAGGGTGAGCGGAGCCAGGGGTCACGGTGTGCACACGGTGAGCGGAGCCAGGGGTCACGGTGTGTACAGGGTGAGTGGAGTCAGGGGTCACGGTGTGCACACGGTGAGCGGAGTCAGGGGTCACGGTGTGCAAAGGGTGAGCGGAGCCAGGGGTCACGGTGTGCACACGGTGAGCGGAGCCAGGGGTCACGGTGTGCACACGGTGAGCGGAGCCAGGGGTCACGGTGTGCACACGGTGAGCAGAGTCAGGGGTCACGGTGTGCACACGGTGAGCGGAGTCAGGGGTCACGGTGTGCACACGGTGAGCGGAGCCAGGGGTCACGGTGTGCACTGGGTGAGCGGAGCCAGGGGTCATGGTGTGTACTGGGTGAGCGGAGTCAGGGGTCACGGTGTGCACACGGTGAGCAGAGTCAGGGGTCACGGTGTGCACACGGTGAGCGGAGTCAGGGGTCACGGTGTGCACTGGGTGAGCGGAGTCAGGGGTCACGGTGTGCACACGGTGAGCAGAGTCAGGGGTCACGGTGTGCACAGGGTGAGCGGAGTCAGGGGTCACGGTGTGCACACGGTGAGCGGAGTCAGGGGTCACGGTGTGCACACGGTGAGCGGAGTCAGGGGTCACGGTGTGTACTGGGTGAGCGGAGCCAGGGGTCACGGTGTGCACACGGTGAGCGGAGTCAGGGGTCACGGTGTGCACTCGGTGAGCGGAGCCAGGGGTCACGTTGTGCACTGGGTGAGCGGAGCCAGGGGTCACGGTGTGCACATGGTGAGCGGAGCCAGGGGTCACGTTGTGCACTGGTTGAGCGGAGCCAGGGGTCATGTTGTGCACTGGTTGAGCGGAGCCAGGGGTCACGGTGTGTACTGGGTGAGCGGAGCCAGGGGTCACGGTGTGTACTGGGTGAGCGGAGCCAGGGGTCACGGTGTGCACTGGGTGAGCGGAGCCAGGGGTCACGGTGTGCACTGGGTGAACGGAGTCAGGGGTCACGGTGTGCACTGGGTGAGAGGGTCAGAGGTTACTGTATACAGGATGAAGGTATGGTAACTATCTGAACTAACTCACTTGTTTCGGTGTTGACGTGGACACTGAATGACGTCCTACATCTTCCTAAAGCACAGAAACACGGAGAAATCTGTCAATAACTGGAGGAATATTTGCTCTGTCATGTAGTTTTCCCTAAAGCATCAGAGGCGGAGGAAAGACGAGGTGGAAGTTTGTAAAATTATGAGTCACAGATAGGGTAGGAATGTCTAATAGCAGGGAACACGTATTTACAGTGGCAAGGGGAAAGATGTGGGCCAGGTTTTGTTTTACACAGAGTCTGGTGGATGCCTGAAACAGGCTTCTGGGAGAGTGGCAGGTATGACAATGATGTTCAAGAGGCAGTTAGATGGACATTTGCATCTGCAGGAAATGAGGGCTCTCATCCAGGCAGAAGAGGTCTGGTTTAATTCCAGACTCTGTTTGGCACAGGACCAATTCCTGTGCTGAACTCTTCTGTGTTCCCAGTGCAATTCCAAACTGATCTCCGGTCCTGGCATCGTTGCCTGCACCAGGTGAAAGGAGCATCCACATCAACCCAATATCACCTTTCAAACTGGGTCACTGAAAATTGTGTCAATGGGGAGCATTGGTCACCCTGTACTCGGGTATGGTGAGGTCAGAAGTCACCTTGAACACAGGGTTGGGGGTCACGCGTTTCTGTGTACAATGGTTCACATTACACACGGTCAAAATCACTCTCGACTTGAGCTCAGGGGTTACTCAGTACACGGGGACATGGGTGACTGCACTTCTGTCTTACACGGGGAACTAACTCACTTGTTTCCCTGTTAACTTCAGCATTCTTACTGGTCTGGTAAAATCCTAAAACAGAAACACAGAGGGAGAAGTGAGTGGGGGTGGAGGGGAGGGAGAAGAGAGTGGGGGTGGAGGGGAGGGAGAAGAGAGTGGGGGTGGAGGGGAGGGAGAAGTGAGTGGGGGTGGAGTGGAGGGAGAAGTGAGTGGGGGTGGAGGGGAGGGAGAAGTGAGTGGAGGTGGAGGGGAGGGAGAAGTGAGCGGGGTGGAGGGGAGGGTGAAGTGAGCGGGGGTGGAGGGGAGGGTGAAGTGAGCAGAGGTGGAGGGGAGGGAGAAGTGAGCGGGGGTGGAGGGGAGGGAGAAGTGAGCGGGGGTGGAGGGGAGGGAGAAGTGAGCGGAGGTGGAGGGGAGGGAGAAGTGAGCGGAGGTGGAGGGAGAAGTGAGCGGGGGTGGAGGGAGAAGTGAGTGGGGGTGGAGGGAGAAGTGAGTGGGGGTGGAGGGAGAAGTGAGTGGGGGTGGAGAGAGAAGTGAGTGGGGGTGGAGGGGAGGGAGAAGTGAGTGGAGGTGGAGGGAGAAGTGAGTGGGGGTGGAGGGAGAAGTGAGGGGTGGAGGGAGAAGTGAGTGGGGGTGGAGGGAGAAGTGAGTGGGGGTGGAGGGAGAAGTGAGTGGGGGTGGAGGGGAGGGAGAAGTGAGCAGGGGTGGAGGGGAGGGAGAAGTGAGCAGGGGTGGAGGGGAGGGAGAAGTGAGCGGGGGTGGAGGGGAGGGAGAAGTGAGCGGGGTGGAGGGGAGGGAGAAGTGAGTGGAGGTGGAGGGAGAAGTGAGTGGGGGTGGAGGGAGAAGTGAGTGGGGGTGGAGGGAGAAGTGAGTGGGGGTGGAGGGAGAAGTGAGTGGGGGTGGAGGGAGAAGTGAGTGGGGGTGGAGGGAGAAGTGAGTGGGGGTGGAGGGAGAAGTGAGTGGGGGTGGAGGGAGAAGTGAGTGGGGGTGGAGGGGAGGGAGAAGTGAGTGGAGGTGGAGGGAGAAGTGAGTGGGGGTGGAGGGAGAAGTGAGTGGTGGTGGAGGGAGAAGTGAGTGGGGGTGGAGGGAGAAGTGAGTGGGGGTGGAGGGAGAAGTGAGTGGGGGTGGAGGGAGAAGTGAGTGGGGGTGGAGGGAGAAGTGAGTGGGGGTGGAGGGAGAAGTGAGTGGGGGTGGAGGGAGAAGTGAGTGGGGGTGGAGGGAGAAGTGAGTGGGGGTGGAGGGAGAAGTGAGTGGGGGTGGAGGGAGAAGTGAGTGGGGGTGGAGGGAGAAGTGAGTGGGGGTGGAGAGAGAAGTGAGTGGGGGTGGAGGGGAGGGAGAAGTGAGTGGAGGTGGAGGGGAGGGAGAAGTGAGTGGGGTGGAGGGAGAAGTGAGTGGGGTGGAGGGAGAAGTGAGTGGTGTGGAGGGAGAAGTGAGTGGTGTGGAGGGAGGGAGAAGTGAGTGGGGTGGAGGGAGGGAGAAGTGAGTGGGGTGGAGGAGGGAGAAGTGAGTGGGGTGGAGGGGAGGGAGAAGTGAGTGGGGGTGGAGGGGAGGGAGAAGTGAGTGGGGGTGGAGGGAAGGGAGAAGTGAGTGGAGGTGGAGGGGAGGGAGAAGTGAGTGGGGTGGAGGGGAGGGAGAAGTGAGTGGGGTGGAGGGGAGGGAGAAGTGAGTGGGGTGGAGGGGAGGGAGAAGTGAGTGGTGGTGGAGGGGAGGGAGAAGTGAGTGGGGTGGAAGGGAGGGAGAAGTGAGTGGGGTGGAGGGGAGGGAGAAGTGAGTGGGGTGGAGGGAGAAGTGAGTGGGGTGGAGGGAGAAGTGAGTGGGGTGGAGGGGAGGGAGAAGTGAGTGGGGTGGAAGGGAGGGAGAAGTGAGTGGGGTGGAAGGGAGGGAGAAGTGAGTGGGGTGGAGGGGAGGGAGAAGTGAGTGGGGTGGAGGGAGAAGTGAGTGGGGTGGAGGGAGAAGTGAGTGGGGGTGGAGGGAGAAGTGAGTGGGGGTGGAGGGAGAAGTGAGTGGGGGTGGAGGGAGAAGTGAGTGGGGGTGGAGGGAGAAGTGAGTGGGGGTGGAGGGAGAAGTGAGTGGGGGTGGAGGGAGAAGTGAGTGGGGGTGGAGGGAGAAGTGAGTGGGGGTGGAGGGAGAAGTGAGTGGGGGTGGAGGGAGAAGTGAGTGGGGGTGGAGAGAGAAGTGAGTGGGGGTGGAGGGGAGGGAGAAGTGAGTGGAGGTGGAGGGGAGGGAGAAGTGAGTGGGGTGGAGGGAGAAGTGAGTGGGGTGGAGGGAGAAGTGAGTGGTGTGGAGGGAGAAGTGAGTGGTGTGGAGGGAGGGAGAAGTGAGTGGGGTGGAGGGAGGGAGAAGTGAGTGGGGTGGAGGGAGGGAGAAGTGAGTGGGGTGGAGGGGAGGGAGAAGTGAGTGGGGGTGGAGGGGAGGGAGAAGTGAAGTGGGGTGGGAAGGGAAGTGGTGGAGGTGGAGGGGATGGAGAAGTGAGTGGGGTGGAGGGGAGGGAGAAGTGAGTGGGGTCGGAGGGGAGGGAGAAGTGAGTGGGGTGGAGGGGAGGGAGAAGTGAGTGGTGGTGGAGGGGAGGGAGAAGTGAGTGGGGTGGAAGGGAGGGAGAAGTGGTGGGGTGGAGGGGAGGGAGAAGTGAGTGGGGTGGAGGGAGAAGTCGAGTGGGGTGAGGGAGAAGTGAGTGGGGTGGAGGGGAGGGAGAAGTGAGTGGGGTGAAGGGAGGGAGAAGTGAGTGGGGTGAAGGGAGGGAGAAGTGAGTGGGGTGGAGGGGAGGGAGAAGTGAGTGGGGTGGAGGGAGAAGTGAGTGGGGTGGAGGGAGAAGTGAGTGGGGTGGAGGGGAGGGAGAGTGAGTGGGGTGGAAGGGAGGGAGAAGTGAGTGGGGTGGAAGGGAGGGAGAAGTGAGTGGTGGTGGAGGGGAGGGAGAAGTGAGTGGGGTGGAAGGGAGGGAGAAGTGAGTGGGGTGGAGGGGAGGGAGAAGTGAGGTGGGGTGGAGGGAGAAGTGAGTGGGGTGGAGGGAGAAGTGAGTGGGGTGGAGGGGAGGGAGAAGTGAGTGGTGGTGGAGGGGAGGGAGAAGTGAGTGGAGTAGGAGGGGAGGGAGAAGTGAGTGGGGTGGAGGGGAGGGAGAAGTGAGTGGGGTGGAGCGGAGGGAGAAGTGAGTGGGGTGGAGGGGAGGGAGAAGTGAGTGGGGTGGAGGGGAGGGAGAAGTGAGTGGGGTGGAGAGGAGGGAGAAGAGAGTGGGGGTGGAGGGGAGGGAGAAGAGAGTGGGATGGAGGGGAGGGAGAAGTGAGTGGGGTGGAGGGGAGGGAGAAGAGAGTGGGGGTGGAGGGGAAAGAGGGTTTAGGGGGACAGACAGTGCTGGTGATCGCCCGTATGCGGACATTGTGTACGTGGGGTCAGAAGCGCCTGGTGAGCAGGGACAGGGGTTGGGGTCGCTGTGTACACAGGGTGGGCGGGGCCAGGGGTTACCACGTACACAGGACTAGTGGTGTCAGATTCCTTCAAGATTGCGCTGGTGAACCACAGTGATATTCTGTCAGCTCCACAGAGAAACGGTGTACATGGGGTGAGTTGGGTCAGGGTTACGAGTCCACATGGTGAGAGGAGGGAGATGACTATCTGACTTTCTCTGTCGACCTGGAAATGGACTCACGTCCTACATCTTTCTAAAGGGCAGAAACATGGGCACATATCTGTAAAGAACTTCAGGACTGATTCCATGTTAACCCGTTATCACTCTTTATACTGGGTCAGTGGGTCAGGGGTCATTTGAAACAGGGTTAGTGAGGTCAGGGGTCAGACAATACAAGGAGACAAAGAGTCAGAGCCCACAGGGAGTTTCTGTACACAGGGCCAGTGGGGGAAGGGGTCACTTTGTACAGAGGGCAGTCAGGTTACACCACACATGGAGTGGCAGGTTAGTCTGTACACAGGGTCAGGGAGACAATGAGAGCCCCACTATTGAAGCAGGGTCACACTTGTGTGTTTTTCTGTGGGAATACTCATTGTCTGACTCCCAACAGCTTTCCGAGACATAAAACACTCTTGTCCCGTTTCACTGTGAGCACTGGGATCCCAGTCACACCAGGGCAATAACTGCACTGGACAGGCAGTAAGTGGGAGACTGGGGCGTCTCACATCCCTTGTCCCAGGTGAAGGGCAGAATCCTGGGATCCAGACACCAACACTCACAGCTAACCCTGGGGTAAATGGGGTCACGGGTCAGGGGTCACAGTGCACACAGGTCAGGGGTCACGGTGCACATGGGTCAAGTGGGTCAGGTGTCATGGGGTGAGTGGAGATGATGACTCTCGCTATCTGAACTAACTCACTCGTTTCTCTGTCGGCGTGGAAACTGACTTGTGTTCTGCTTTACCCTAAAGTACAGGAACAAAGACAAATCATCAGTCAATATCGGGGGCCAAGACTGCCCGAGCCAGTGAGCCGGGGAAGTTTGGTGATAGAGCCATTGGCGGGTGAGCGAGACTGAACACCAGAAGACCAGTGGCCAGTGAGAACCACGTGGGCACCGAGCGGGAATTACTCAGAGGGCACTATGAACATGGTTGAACACCCACGTGTGAATTCAGTGCGAGTTTAACATGTGGGCTTCCACGACTGTGGGCGCAGTGGGCCAAGTGGTCCACTGTGTGACTCTAACACAGTAGGTGGTGGGACAGGAGAGGGTGAACAGAATGGGGCGTCTGGACATTACTGAACTTGGTGGATGTGGGGCTTAGCACAAAAAGGAGCCTGAGGAAGTGGGCACAGGTTGAAGAGAGCAGGAAGTGTGTCAACCAGTGCCCGTGGAGGCAGCGGAGAACACAGAGGGAAGGAGGGTGGTGGAACTGGTGAACACAGTGGAGAGCAGGCTAGAGAACAGTGAGGTGTTGGCTGCTGCACAGATGAAAATGCAAGAGGTGGGCTACTGGGCAACCATGAGGACTGGAGAAATGCAAGAGAATGGAACTGGGCTGATGCATGTGTGTGAGCAAAGGTGGGACACGGGCAGTTCCAGGGTCATCATCGGGCTGAGAACTGCCTGTAATCCATTCTTTGCTTGAGTCAGAAATTAACAGTTACATCAGAGCTTCATTTGGCACCAATGTTTATTTCTACCCCTGTTAGTCGCAGAGCACAAGGTAAATGGGAGATTGTGATGCAGGTCAACATTGTGGTAAGTGAGGTATTGTAACA